>NW_027224268.1:3985200-4336948 GCF_023699985.2 Odocoileus virginianus
GGTTGCAAAGAGTCAGTCACAACTTAGCGACTACACAACATGAGGTTCCTGCCAGGCTGTTCTTAAAGTCCCCTGACCACATCAAGCACCTTTGCCCACCTCATGTTGTCCTCTCTTGAAATGCCCTTCCTGATTTATCCCTATGACTGGCTCGCTTCCTGTATCATCTCTGAGGTCGGCTCCAAGTCCCCTGACACCCTCCTGTCACTTTATATCCCGGCACTTCATTTCAATGTCAGGAGATAATTCATGGGTTTCTGCATGTCATGAGCACTAAGAGCTTTATCCCCAGATGCTGGAATAGTAATCACCCTTGGACACATCATGAGGAGCACCTCTCTTGGAAGGGATACGGATGAGCAGGTGTGCCAGCAGTTCTGAGTTGGGATTTTCCCAGGATGGGTGTTTGCAAGCTGTGATGCAATCCCACTGTGCGCCCAGGATCAATCTAAGGCCTCTGCACATCACCCACTGCAACTTAGGGGCAAAGGAGCCAAGGGAAGCACGCGCCATCCGGAATGACTGCCTGACGCATTCGGGCTCGCTGTTTGCGTCCAGATTAGATTTACACCCGTGCAGAGGGCCGGCCTGGAGGCTCTACTGTGGCCGGAGGGCTCCTCCGACTGTTTACAGCATTAACCACAGCTGGGCTTGTCCTGTCCTCTGCTTATCACCAGACTTCCATAACTAGATCATAAGCCTCAGGAAGACAGGGATCAGGTGATAACAGAGTCATTATTAATAGAAATGCACACTTCTATCCAGGAGGTTTATAATTCACAAACTGTACAGTTGACTTCTTTGCCCAGATAGGCCCTGTTACGGAAACTCTTAGCCACCTTATAAGTGGTCTAAAAGGTCTCATTTTACAAACATGTGTTCTCTAGAACCTAGGTCGCTTGACATATTTATTAGCTCAAAGTCTTGCTTGAGGTAATAAATGCTGATAGTTGGGATGCTTATAGTTAAAGCATCAAAACAATAAACTCCATTAACTAGAGTTGGTGAATAAATGTGGCTTAGCCATGGTTTGGGAATATTTTTGATAATTAAAATTTTTTATTTTCCTGCCTTAAAAAGTATATAGAAAGAAGGGAATCTTGTTTGATAACTGAGTGTCTCACATACCCTCAGGGTCTTTGTCATGAATATTAAACATGATTACATTGTATAGAAAGAGGTTCTCTGTTGGTACTTAGTCTGGAAATTAAAATTTTTAATAAACTCCTAATAAGGGGTTTTTTCTTTCCAGGTACTATTAAACTAGGTACACTTCTATTTCCTTGTCTTCTAGCTAATCAGGGTTTCAAAGGATGGCTTTTAAAAGCCTTCTAAATGAAATACACAGCAGCATCACATGGTAAATCACAGCATTTAGAAAGCATACTGCTGGTTATCACCTTACAGTATAAAACATAGGAATTAATTCCACCAAACGGCTATGTAGATGACACTACCTATCTGGGGTCCTGGTTTAATTTTCAAAAGTGGAACGTCTGTTTCTCAATGGATCTATTTACATTTATGCCATTCCAAGCAAAATATAATAATAAAGTCTGAAGGTGTTTTCCTCAAGGCAGGAACACTGATTTGATCCTGGGTT
This sequence comes from Odocoileus virginianus, assembly GCF_023699985.2. NCBI lineage: Eukaryota > Metazoa > Chordata > Mammalia > Artiodactyla > Cervidae > Odocoileus > Odocoileus virginianus. The sequence continues at coordinate 3,986,804 of NW_027224268.1, forward strand.
TTACTACAAGCACCTGCTGGGAGTGCTTTGCATTCTGGGAGGATGGAGATGCAGGCATATTATCACTGCCTTGAGTTGTGGGAAAGCAGCAGATGATGGGAAAGTTCAGCCTGGGGAGCCGGGAAACTTGAGATACAATTCTCAATTGCTCCTACCTTGCTGCATGGCCTTGAAGAAGTCCCCTATCCTCTTTTTGCCTCATTTCCCTCATTTGGAAACTGCGAACAGTACCTGGCTGTGTGAATTAACTAATCAATCATTTTAAATGGCTAAGATAAAAGTGCTTTAGACTCGCAAGCCATTTTATAGGATGTAACTGCTATCTTCCAAACACTCCATATGTGCGACTCTATTAAGCTAAAAAAAAAACACCAGCGGTTTCACAGCAAATTATACTAAATGCTTTATAAATTCCAGAGGCAAATGCTGATAAAGGTTCTATAAACAGTGTTTACAATGACAGCCATGCACAGAACTGTAAAATAACATTATGTGGCAAGCATTCAGAAATAGGATTATTACTGAAATAATCCTTAGTTCCTAAACCACAGAGGAAAAGAAATCCACCATGGCGAAACTTCTAGAACTTCAGATCATCTTCCATTGACACCTGAATGGAAGATAACTACCAGAAGAGTGGCCGATAGATTTTCTTTGTTCAGTGATAAAAATAGGCACCAGTGGGCGAGGAATGCACTGAAAACAGAAACAGTAGAAGACCTTAGGTTTTATATTTCACCCAAGTCTCTCCATGTGATCAATTCTCCAATCAACGCATTTTTACGGCACTGATCTCATTTCTTCTTGCCACAGCCCTGAGGAAATTTCAGGTTTGACTTTTGGCTGCTATTCCCAAGCCTGTCCTCTGCCCACTAAATGTGGGGACAGCTTGCCTCAAGCATTATTTAGCCAGACCCAGAAGGGCTGCTGAAAAGTACTTGGGGGCAGCTGGCCTGCAAACAGAAACTCACTTCCCACCAGGAGTGTCCAGCACCAGAAGGCAGTGGTTCTCAAACTTGGCTGCACAAAAGATTAGTGGTAGTCCAGGCCCTAAACCATACTAATCACAGCAGAATCCCTAGGGGTAGGTCCAGGCATCAGTATTTTTTTAAAACTCTCAACACCATCACAAATGCACACAATCACAAATGAGAATGGGTGTTGTAAGGTACTCCCAAATGAATAATGAATGAAGACAGGACAGAATACCTCTTTTCCATTGTTGCCTTGTTGCCTACATCAAGGGTCCACAAACTTTGTTTGTAAAAGGCCACAGAGTAAATACTTTTGGCTTTGCAGGGCCTTCGGCTGTACTCAGTCAATTCTGCATTTGCCACACAAAAGCAGCCTTAGATAAAATGTAAATGGTTCCAGGGCCAGATTGGGCACTTGGGCCCTACTCTACTGACCCCTGATCTAGACTGTGCTCAATTATCTGTCTCTTAGTGCTAGTATGTTAAATACATCATAAAACACACAAATGAAAATTTTCAATGGACAGAATAAATGTATGGTTAACTGTGTGTTTGATTATTAATAGTACAGAATGCACTCCTGCAGAACCATTCCTGTTAATATTTTTTACAGAGAGCAATTTGTTTTAATATGCTTAATTAATTTTGAAAATCTTAGTGTCACACACTATGATACAGCAATCTGAGGGTCTGGCTTGAAGTTCATTGCTAAACTGGGATCAGTGGCTCTCAGACTGAAAGAAAAACTTCACAGGGATCAGAGGACCCAAATGTTTGAGTTTTCCAAGTCATACATCTCAGTTTGCAGCCTGCACCCACCAACTAGACAATCATTTTTGCTGAACCTCTGACAGAAAATGTCCATCTTCCATGGCAACAATCAGTAGTCCCAGAACCTAATGGGAACATGTCAATTTTCACATTTTTAATACATGAGTTCAGAGTCCACTGAAACCTTAACTCTGGAAGCTTTTAAAGTAGGTTAGAGAACTCTGTTTCCAAGAATTTTAAGCATTCAGCTATGAGTAATGATAGGTAAAGTTATCATTTTCAGCAACAATATATTCACCTAAGAATATATAACAATGGAAATACAGACAAACATCCATTTGCAAAATGGTCTAGAAGCCTAAGACATGTTTCTCTTGAAAAGCAGTTAACTACTTCTTCAGTGTTTGAATATTTATTTTGAAATAATAAAGTATGTTTATGTCTCAAAGTCTATTAGATGGCATACAATTAACACCCTCTTGTCACATTTGAAAATAATTTTTGTAAGATATAAAGAACATTTTTAATCTTGAACAACACCTTTAGGAAGTGTTTTGCCATGAGATAAGGAGCAAGCCTTCGTACACATCAAGATTTTCATGGCCATGTCTCATCTCATCACCAAGGACGGTAAAGTGTTTACTATTTGAAGGTATGTTTTAATTAAACCAGGCATAGTACTGACGTCCTACAGGATGTAACCAACAGCATGCTGCAAAACAGTGAGAGCCCAAAAAAAGAGAGCGAAAAAAAAGGAGCAGGAGAACAGCTGACAACTCCTCCATGTTATAAAACTTTCACACTTCCCTGTAAATACATGGTCACACATGATATGCGGTCACATGCTATACACCAAAATAAGCATTCCAGCATCAGTCTGTACACTGTATGGTACCAAAGTTTCATGTTGGAGGGATAGAAAGCAACTCTCAAGCTTCGCACCTGGATTCACATGTTGCACCTGTTGGTACTTGGGAGCCCCGCGCCAGAAGGCAGAGTGAGAGGGCTTCGGAAGGACGGTGAGCCCACAGAAAGCGCGCCAGCACCTTGTTCTCCACCAGAGCACAGCGCACACCAACCAGAAAGCTTCTCAGCCTCTCGGACTCTAAGGCACCCACTACATCAGTCAGTCAGGAAAGTCAGTTCTCCTGTGGCCTCCATCCTAACAAGGCAGCTTATGCTTTGCAGATGTCAACACCTGGTAACTAACCAGAGTCATCGCATTCTCATCCCAAATAACTCAGACTTCTCCGGAAAAGATGGGCCAAAGAGATCCAGAAAATCCATGACTTAATTTTTAAGTCATGTGTGATTTCACCTAAACATTCTTGACACTTTCCCCTAGGTTGTTATTAGAACAAAACAGCATAAAGGAAATATGTTTCATATCAGTGACAAGACAATGTATAAGTCTTTGCCATTTACTTTCAATCCAATTTATGCAGTCATCAAAGGCCTTAAAATTCAAATGGGTTCTATATTCAGACCTTAAAATGGCAATAGGAAGTTCATTAAATCAGAACTAAAAATTCTTCATTGAATATAAATTTTAATGATTTTAGTAACATTAAAAAATGCTAAACCATGCATGCCATTTACAATGATGATCCCCGTAACTACAAATGATTTCTACTTCCAAATCAGAGTGCTATCACTGCATTCTAGCAGTTATATTCCTGACTTTAAACCGACCTTTGTAATGTAAAAAAGAATGCCATAGAACCCTTGAGGATTTTTATGGTACTCATTGTAATGCTGAAAGCAAGCATACCACACAGTGGATTTACCTGGATACCCTTGTGAAGGGGTGCATTTCAGAAGAGGATCTAAAATAATGAGAAGAAAAGGAAAATGTGAAAAACATAAACAAAACTCATTATGCTTGATAAAAAAACAAATACTGTAATCAAGTTTTCAATTGAGTTTAATAAAATCTATTATGCTTATATCAACTGGAAACACACAATGATTGAGACTATTTTTACTTTTCTTTCTCTCCAGAATTTAGATCATCCAATTACCACCTAAGATGTTACTCTTTAAGAAATGTGAAGATGAACACAAATTATAGCAAGTCACTCAGTGTAGATGGGCTACAGACATGTAACATTTAAGATGAATTGCAGTCACTCAGATTCACCAAGCCTGGCCTTGATATTTGGTTATTGGGGAGAGTGGACATGATAGGGTCTATACCTTCCTAGAAAACTCTTCCACTACTGTATCAGTTAAGAAAGTTTATACAGGAGTCAAATTTCATATATTTGAATGTATATAAGAGGACCACTGCCTACTAACTGTGTTATCTCAGGTGAGATAATTAAATTCTTTCTGCCAAGTTCTCTCCTTTGTAAATAGGAATGATAATGGTGCCTATCTCTTGAAATCATTGAAAGAATTAAATTTTAAAAAGTCACCCAGTTTACTAAACCTGATTTGTCATTTAAGGTCTGGGCTTTCCTTCAATACCACTTTGTCCTCTGTCAGCCCCTTTAGGTAAGGACAGCGGTATTTCACCCTCAATTTAAATTGATGATTTAAACCAGATAATTGTAGTGGGAGCTGTCCTGTGCAATATAGGATATTTAAAAGCATCCTTGGTCTCTACTCACTACGTGCCACCCTCTTCTGATTCTGTGACAACAAAAACTATACGCAGACACTGCCAAATATTTCTTAAGGGGCAAAAGCACCACCCCGCTGAGAACCACTCCGCAGGCAGAAACGTTCCTTGGCCAAATCTTGTCTAAGTGTCAAGCTCATATGACAACATTTTGTTTATTGATGCCTATTTCTCATCCTCATCTGTCCATCAGAAATTCCACCTTAGGCCTCACTCAGTCTTGTAATGTGTCTTGCCTTACTTTACCCTTCAGAATCTGTGTATTTTTAATCCAGGCCCTGCCCATCTTATTCTCAGACACCTACAAATCCTCATAATCGCCAACTGGTTTTCCCAGGCTGCTTACTGCCTCTTGGTCTTTCCTATGGTCCTTTCCACAAATCCACCAATATGAGATGACAGTGGTGGGGTTCAGAACACACTACCCAAAATAGGGCCCCTTGGTATACCGGATATTTTAAGCTGAAAGAATTTGAGAAACAGCAGGTACAAGAAGACCCTCTGGCTCCTCCTCCTCCCTCATAAGACCCTCAAGGGAGACATGCCCTGTCCATATCAGAGGAAAGAAACAAGGGTGGCCAAAAGGAATCTGAATGAAGAGGGGTGACTACCCTCAGCTTTCTTTCTTTTCTTCTCTTATTTCTCCACAACTTTCCACTCCTCAGCAAACCTAGCAAAGTAGACCCCCTTAACCATTAGGGATAGGATCCAAGACCCATAGTAGATGCTTGAAACCTCAGGGAATACAGATCCTTATATATACTATAGTCTTCCCTAGGCATGTATACTGATTATAAAGTTTAATTTATAAATTTGGCACAGAAAGAAACTAACAATAACTACTAATAAAATAGAAAAAATATATACTATAATAAAAGTAACTTGAATATGCTTTCTCTCTCTCTCAAAATATCTCACTATACAAACTGAATGCCTTATTCATAGTAACCAAGCACTTAGGCACTGCAGGAAAACTTTGGCAATATGAAGTGCAACAGGAAAACCAGCACAGATTTCTTTTTCCTTCTTCATAATGTAACAGTCAGAAGATGTGTTCTTACCAAAGGTCTGAGCTGAGTATCCAATTCTTATGCTTTCTTATTGAGTTGAGGACTTTCTTTCACCTTTTCATTTAAAGAAAGCAGTTCGTGGCTTCTCCCTGGCATTTCAGAAGCATCAGTCTCATTCCTCTGGCACTTTGGGGCCAGGGTTAAATAAAATCAGGATCGTTTGAACACAGCAGTGCAACAGGGCGATAGCATATAACCTCAGCCACTAAGTAGCTACAGGGTGGGGCTCGCTGGACAAGTGGACGATTCACACCCGAGGGAACAGAGCTGATGTCACAAGATTTCATTACGGGAGAATTCATTCCGCTGCTCAGAATGGCGCACATTCTAAAACTTATGAATTGTTTATTTCTGGAATTTTCCATTTAGTATTTTCGGGTCTCAGCTGACTACAAATAGGTAAAACCATGGAAAGCGAAACTGCTGATGAGGGGGGACAACTATAAAAATGTCTATGTTTAACTGTTTGAGTCTTCTTTTCCTTAGGAAGACAATCGCCATTAAGTAAAACACACTAAATAAGTGTGTGTGCTTTTCTCTTGTTAATCTGTCTTTTGTCAGGTCCATTTTCAGGGTCCCTTTTAGAGAACCTGGGAGCAAAGAAAGAGAAAGAATTTTTCCTCTCCTACAGTATGAGCCTGTCACTGGAATGCTATCATTTAATTCATATTTGCAGACATGCTGGCGCAAGTAAGTCAATGGATAATTCTTACTCCATTCTTTTCAAAACAACAAAATGGAAGATAAACCCCCAAAACCCCAAAGACCCCATTTGCTTGCAATATTAAAATGAAATGGGTTTTGCCAGATTTCTCTTTGTAAGCAAGTGAAATTCATTTTTAACAGTCTTTAGCCAAATTTCCTGGCAAGCAAACTCAAAACTTAATCACACAAAAACATTAAATAGTGTATTAGTCACTCGACATAAGATAAATTTATAACTGTTAAACTGAGAAAGCCATAAACAGAAAAACTACTGAATATCTAAAGTATTTTAAGTTGTAACACCATTTAATAAATATGATAGGCAAAATGTTAGCTAGAGAAATGGCTGATCCATGGTATTTACTCAAATGCCTGCATATTAAGGATTAAGCCTTTCTTCTTCTTTTAAGAATGCACTAATTGTGGGGCATTTGTGTTTCTGTACTCAACCCAGCAGCTGTGGTTCCAAACATGAGCCTTTGAGAAATACATTTAAATGAATATTTATAAACTTTTCTGTAACAATTATATTTAGCAACAGTAGCAGATGCCACTGCTCTCTCAGTGTTAGCTGTGTCACTAATTAGAGTCCCTCTCTAATCACGCTGTCCTGTTCCCAGTCACTTGTCTCTTAACTGGACCACCACCACATTCAGGATACAGACAGACACATAGGCCAAGTTTTTTCAAAAGTCTTAAAACACACATAAACCATAAGCACTTAGGACTAACAACCTCAGATTTTCCCAAAGCAACTGTAGGCTCACTTAAAATTGACATTTTCATGTTATGAGCATCCAATGGGATGTACCTCGAATACCACTGGGTGATTTCTATGTATTCTTCATGGCCTGTTTGCTCAGTATACAGTCCACAGACCACCAGGCCACCTCACAGAATCCTCAGTCTCACTCTCAAAACCGATTTGGAAGCTCTAGGAGGAAGAGTCTGGAAGTGCATATTTTTAGCAAGATCTATCTCTAGGTGACCTCTAGATGCCCTAAAGTTTGAAAACCACAGCTTAAGATAATTTAGGCCCACCTTCTCCAGGAAGCCTGCTTGATAACTCCAAGCTGGTTTTAATGCCTGTCTTTTGTATGTCCAAGCCCCCCAGAGTTCTTTTATCACTGCCTTATTACCTCGAGTGGAACTGATTCAGGTATTTACTCTCTCTTCACTCTAAACTTCTTAAACAGAGTATCTGAGATTTACAGACAGTTCATTTACTGTGAAGGGGCCACTTCGCTGGTAAAAAAAAAAAAAAAAAAAGAGCATAGCCACATTCCAAGAAAACTATTTATAAAACCAGCAGTGGACTAGATTTGACCTGCAAGCCCTAGTTTGTCAACCCTTGCTGTAACCTCCTCAGTGGAGGCTACCTATCTCCTATTCTAGCCTATCTCATGGTTCCATTTCTTAAACTATAAATTCTGTTATCCTACTACCCAACCTCAGACTTCTATTTACTGTTTTTGAAATTGTTCTTTCCAAGGTCATCAGTGACCACCAAACTGCCTGACTGTATCACCTATTCCAGTCTTCATTTTCTCAAATTTGAAACCTGCATCTCCTTCCCTTGGTGTCCAGCTCTACTGTCCTTCTGATTTTTAAATATTACTTCTCAGTCTCCCCTTGGCTCCTCTTTCTCTATCTCACCCCAAAATGTAAGGATTTTCTAGATTTAGTCATTCCCTCTTCTTTAGGGAAGAAGGGAAAGACTAAGCCTGGATGACCTCATCCATCATTCACCCATCATTTCCCTGGAGAGTCTTCTCTGAAATTCCCTGCCAAAGCTTTGGGCATCCTCTTTTTGTCTTCCTATAACACCATGGGTGCATATTAAATTATTACTGTTGGTTTTTTGATCTGTTATTCCACTGTGTAGTAAAAGCAGAGATGGTATCAGTTTGCAGAGAAAGCCCACCATAAGAAAATATTCAGTCTCTTAAAAGAGGTAATGTATAATTGCAGGGTATCTGTGATTAGGATGATAAAAATCAAGAATTTCACAATGCTGTTTTCCAAAAAGGGGAAAGGAAGGCCATCTAGTTTCTAGTAATGAAAAGTTTATTTATATAAATCCTCTGTATGAAAAAAACTGAAAAAGTGCAAACAAAAGCATCATCTTAAATCTACAAGGAACCAGAAACTGTAAAAAGCAATGGAGCAGATTTGGAAAAGAAACAAGTAGAAATTTTATAAATAGTGATAGAATAACTAAATGAACAGGTTTAAAAGAAGACCAGACAGAGTTGACAAAAGAATTAGTGAACTGGAAGATAGACTTGAAGAAATTATCCAGAATGTAGCAAAGAGAAACAACATGTTGGCAAACACAAAAGAAAGAGAGGAAAAAAAGAAAAAGGGTAAAATACAGAGGATCTAGTTAGAGGACCTAACTTTTGTTTGCTACACAGTACTGAGCATAAACAATATGCAAAGAATTATCAGAGAATATGTTACTCTGATAAAACGTAATAGTCCACAATTTTAAGACATCCCCCAAAATTAACAAAGAGGATAAAATAAATCAAATGCACATCTACAAATGGATATATTCTAAAAAGGAAACAACAAAAGAAACTGTCTTCAAAAGAATTATATTTAGACTTAGAGTTGACTTCTCAACAACCAGGGAAGTTCTAAGACAGTAGAATAATGCCTCTAGTGAATTGAGACAAAATAATGCCAACCTAGAATAATAAAACCAACAAAAATACTTTTTAAGCATAAAAACAATATAAATACACTTTCAGAAAATTAAAATAGATTAGCATCAACAGAACCACACTAAATGAAACTCTATAGTACGTACTTCAACCAGGTAAAAACAGAGAAAATATGCCAGAGGAAATTTCTAAGATGCAGGGAAGAAAGAAAAGCATATAAAGTAGCAAATATTTGGGTTTAAGTAAACAAACACTAACTGCATCGAGTAAAATTCATCTTGTGGCATAAATCAAAATGCAAAACAACAACAACCATGTATACGTTTATAACTGAGGGAGCTAGCAAATGGAGTTTCAATATTTTTTGTTTTGTGGGAAGAGAATTAAAGAATTAGTTAACTCTAGACTTTGATAGCTAACAGGTCATGTTTTATTTTCTACAGTAATCACTAAAAGGATAGAAACCTGCCAAACCAACTGGTCCTGAAAATGAATGCCACTGGAGTGTCACATCCATACCCAGCCATCATGACAGTGGATATACAGAAAGATAGAAAGGAAAAAAAATCATTATGGGCCCTTCCTTGGTAGGCTCAGATCCTTCCCCATCCAAACTATATATATATATGTGTGTGTGTGTGTAAGGCAAGAAAAAATGGACAAGGAACATGGAATCATTGAGACAAGTACAAAGCACTGAATAAGATGGTAGATTTAAATCTATGCATATAAATATCTTTTCAATGTAAATATTTTAATATAAATACTTAATATATAAATGAAAGTAATACTCAAAATAAGATTAAATATTTTTAAATTTCAACCTTATGCTGCTTGTAAGAAACATAAAATTTAAGATAATAGAAAAAAGTTATAAAATTTAACATAATAGAAAAAAGTTAAAGGCTAAATAAAGCATAGGGAAATCAACAGAGGAACATCTACCCACTAGCAGAAATAGAGTGGAAAATCTCAACTATTGATCTCCTTTCCTGCTGGGCAGATAAAGATTTCTGGTAATATTATGGCATGCTACTAGTGAAGTTGAAAATAGTTACCCATTACGACCAACTTCTTAAATTACGTCAACCTAGCTGCATTAGCTTGGAGACAATATTGCTTCTGTGAGGAGTCCCTCCTTTGCTCCACATGAATGCTATTTTATGCTGAATATACTTCAAGAAAAACTATTGATTTCATTTAATGACAATGATATTTATTCACTGAAGGCAAAGGAGGAAACTGGGCTGGTGATGGTTTCTGGATTTTAACATTCTTCCTTCATTTTTACTGAGGGGATTGCCTTAGGACTAAGACCAGTAAGACTTGTGCTGACATTGTTTAGCTCATTAGGCTGAGAAGGCAGTGCTCCGAACACAAATAAGCAGAATCCAATCTGTGGAGACCAGTTAGGTCTGCTTCTACACAAGCACAGATGTCCTTTTTGATCCAATCAGCAACTCTTACACCAAGGGGATCAGCAAGACTGTCAACAGAGCAGAGAAAATCTGGAACACCAGACACAATACAAGGATGTCCTGACTGAAGGCTGTTCCAAGGCATCATATAAGGACAGCATGTTTTGTGCACTAGAATAATATTATCAGTGATTTGCTTCTAAAATAAATATGCTCAGATATCAGACTTTTGTATCTGCATGCCCCATTCCTTAATTCATTCAATAAATATTGATTGTGCACATATGACTAGGAGATAGGTATACAATAGTTAGCTAGAAGGTGGTCTCTACCATCACAGTGTACACACAAGCTTAGCAAGTGATCAAATCAGCCTAATTTTATATATGAATTTCTCACCTCAAAAACTAATTTGGTGGTGGTGGTTTAGCTAAGTTGTGTCCAACTCTTGTGACCCCATGGACTGTAGCCCGCCAGGCTCCTCTGTCCATGGGATTTCTCAGGCAAGAATACTGGAGTGGGTTGCCATTTCCTTCTCCAGGGGATCTTCCCAACCCAGGAATCGAACCTGGGTCTCCTGCATTGCAGGCAGATTCTTTACTGACTGAGCTATGAGGGAAGCCCTTTAAAAAAAATAATAATAATGTAATTACTACTAAGTAGTGACAAAGTTTCAAAAGTTTTAAAGTAAATTTGGTGCCACTCTTCTAAGTAAACATTAGTCCTCAAGAACTTCCAGGCCTTATTTCTTGATCATTTTCCATCAATGGTTTAAACTTTAATTGCTAAGCAGGGAGAGCAACTTTCTAGGTGTCTCTTAGAGATAACTTCATATAAATGAAGTTTCTAGAATCCACTGGCAGCACATAGAGGCAAAACAACACAGAAGCTCTAACAAACTTGGCTCTGAGCATGAAAGGTCCCCTAGAGGAGAAGCTGGTGAACTATGACACATAGGGGAAATCTCACAGCCACCTGGATTTTGTAAATAAAAGTTTGATTTGAACACAGCCATGCTCATTGGTTTGTATATTGTATAGAGCAGCTGCCATGCTATGATGGCGGAGTTGATCAGTTGCAACAGTGATCCCATTTCCTGCAAAAGAGAACATGTTTACTATGTGATCCTTTGCAGCAAAAGCTTACTGTACCGGGAATCCAGAAAGGGACTTTCTCAGCCATACAGAAAATGGTTCCAGCCTCCATGCACAGACAACTGCTGAACAGCCAGAAAGACCCTTTCAGCAGCTGGTGCATGCCAGGATGGCTCCCTGGAATTAGCTACACAGTTTTGTGATGAAGACTTTTATTAAAAGAAAGCATCCATCATCATATAATTAAACCATCTGAACACTCATCCTTATCCAATGCCAAAATGGCTGCTGGGCCGCCTTCACTGCTTTGGTGAAGCAGGACCAGGGTACCGCTCAGAAAAGTGCACATTATTCCCAATCCTTTCCTAGAGAGCATGCTGCCTTCCTGTGAAAGCCTGCTTGGTCATCCACCCCCTACAGTGTTTGTCATGATACTCTCTGCTGGTTCATCAGGAAGCCCGAAGCTACTGCCAGGACAGTCACTCTGTCAAGAGCTCACTGTGCAATTCAAATGCACACACCCCAAACACAGCTAATGGGCCACGTGTGGAGATCAAACCTATTTCTCCAAGACCCAGCTGGACACAGAGAAATGAAAATACAGAAACAGAGAGCATATATGCATGACCTCTTTCTGTGGTCATAGTAATGAGATCCAAGTATCCTATGAACATTAGCTACCAAGCATCAACATTTGTAGGTCATAATGACCCCAAAAAGACAAAGCTTCCTACAACTGCACGCTGCAGATTCTTTGGGATACAGAGTTAAGCTCTGCAATGATCTTGGTGAGACAGTATTTATTTAACTTTCTCAGAGTGAAGAGTGGATCTGTTGGATGGAATCCAAGGTGGATGTTAATGAGATACAGAGGATCTGGGAATGCGAAGTACCACTAGGGAGTCCTTGTATTTCTATAAATGTGAACAAAGGAAGCAGAGACATGCCAGAATAAGCTAGGACCTCAGTGCCCAGGTAAATTCTGCCAAGGCCCCTTATGCCACTGAAAATCAAATGGTCATCCTAACTATTTACATGTGACCCAACACACTATGACCAATCCCCACTTTAGTTACTATAGCAACATGCACAGAGCCTTACATTTACCTGCTCTGGAAAACTTCAGAGACCAGAACTCCTCTCCTTTCTCTGAGTCCTCGTCCAATCATTTTCCAAGCCCTGGGCTCCATCAACCCCTTAAGTGCTGTCATGTTTAGCTCTCTCTAATTCAGGCCTCTAGTTCAGCCCTCTTCCCTCCCACTAAACTTTTTTGTTTGTTTCTTTTTTTTTTTAACTCTTAGTTTACTGGGTTTAGTTTCTTGGTATTTTGTTTTGGTACAGCCTACATGCAGCAAAGTGCACAGATCTAAGTCGGAAGTTTGATGAATTTTCACATATGTTCACACTCATGTATGCAGATTACTTCTGGTACCTTAAGAGACCCCCCTGCCTTGTCCCCTTCTCATCCATGTTCCTCACAAACACAGACACCATTCTGATGACTAACACTGAAGGCTAGCTTTGCCTGTTTTTTTGAACTTCACATGAATGGAATGACTCCTGTTGGACTTCTGCTCAGCACTGGCCTGTGAGATTCATCCAATTGTTGCACACACCATTGTCGCATGCAGTGACAATGCATTCTTTTTCATTGTGGTACATACATTCACCCCGTGGACTACTATATGACAATGTATTTACCTATTTTACTGTAATGGACATTTAAGTTGCTCACAATTTGAGACTATTATGGATAAAGCCTACAGTGGCCTATTCTTGGTCGCTGATGGCCAATCTCTGCCCCATCACAGCTTCTTGCACAAGCCCACAAATGAACATTGAGACGACATCAACGTGCCCCTTCTATGACTCCACAGCACATGTATGGGTGCCAATGGTGTCTCACTGGCTTTCTAGACAAAATTAGACTCCTTGTTCTACCATTTCTCCCCTATGTTTATGTTCATCCAGTCAAATTCCTTCTGTCCCCACAGTTCAAGCATGCCCACACACACCTTCCCTCTCGAGGGCCTTTGTTTCTGCAATGGCTTGGGCACTGGATGCCCAGTCCCTACAACATTATCATTTGAAGATTCTTCAACTATTCCCAGTAGCACGGTCGTGCTGATTACAGTGACCTCTTCAAGAGAATTACCAGGAGAACTGGATGGAATGCAGGCCCGGTTGCTTTCCTCAATCAGACTGCGGATGCTACTTGTGCCATGGTCCCAAGGATATCCCTTTTGGGGTTTCTGGAATTTGGGTCAGCAAGTAAACACTCACCTAAATTAATCTTTTTAATCGCTCAAGAAGTGGGAGAGTTTGGCAAAATAAGAAGTAAATTAGTTAGATGATGTTCAGTTTGGGGTTAATTTTAATAAAACAGGGCTTTAAAAGATATTAACTTTTGTGGACACAATAAGGAATTAACAGGAAAGGTTGCTAGTTATAGCCAGCCTGTGTTGTCACAACAAATATTCATTCCTTGCCGCCTGCCTAAATACTGATCATTGTGAGGCCCGGTGCTGGGAGCTGTGTGGAGTCTAGGGACCAGAGACTATAAACTTTACTCTCAAGGATCTCACAGTGCATTGGAAAAAATAAATGAGAATAAAACAATCCGTGGAAAAAGTGATTTGAGAAAATCTTGGAGTGAAAAGAAAGCACATGAGGAAAGCTTTTTGAGACAAACAAGAAATGAGATCAGTATTTCTGGTTGTGCAGAATATTTCTGTAAAAAGAGATGTTTTCCATTTAGAACCCACATGTAATAGCTCACTTCTATTGGGTCAGGCTTTGAGGAATTTTTTTAAAGCATACATTAAGTTTGTAAAACTTGTGACCAAAATCACTTGTCCGACTATAAAGTGGAGTTTCAGCCGAGATGGCCATCAGGGTCTTCAGCTTGCATCTTGTCACTCTTGGAGTCTCTTAAAGTTGCCCCTAAGATACAGTCTTCTGGAGAAGAAAATGGCAATCCACTTGCCTGAAAGCCCCACGGACAGAGGAGCCTGGCAGGCTACAGTCCATGGGGTTGCAAGAGTTGGACACGACTTAGCGACTAAACCACCACCAAGATACAGTCTTCCTGCTCTGAATAGTAACCCTGTGCAGAAATGTGCATATCGTAATCTAAAAAGAACTACGGAGAGATTTCAACCATAAAATCACTTAAGTACTTTGCTGCTTCGGTCACTCAGCACATTTATGAAGATCCCACAGGGGACTTTAGGCTGTCATCACCACTGCCTTCTGGGGATAATCTTCAGATTCTCTCTAATTCTTCCTTGGTCAGTGTGTCTCTGGGGTCACTTCCCTGTAACCTGAGAAGGTACTTCACTTTTCTGTCAATGATGGAGGAAACTGGAGTGTCGTTCAAATATTCTTTCCAGAGGCTTTGCTAATGTGCAGCCTCCCCAACTGCCTGTGGGCACAGGCTAATTGGTAGAAAACTGGGTGGCAGGATCCCGGGGACAGTGTGAATCCTCACTTACTCTGTCCTCCTCTACCTGCCTGACCTCTCAATAAATAGAGCTGCACCTGAGTAAGTTAACTGTGCATATGATGCTACTTTCGTGTGAAAAACCAGAGGAAAATCCTTATAAAATCTCTTTTCCTATGAGGAGTTGTACTTAAGTCAGGGTGCACAAAGAATTTTTCCCATCAGTCATGATTCCTCATTTCTAGTTTCTAATCATCCTTACCCACAATTTTGCAGTGGTCTGTAACTAATTGGTAAAATGGAAGAGTAAGAGCTGAATTACACTGTTCATATCTTGCTGATAGTCACCCAATTAATAAGGTTCTCTCTACAGCATATTGTTCTACAGTGGATGGTATCAGGTCTTCATCATGCATAATTCATTTCATATGACATGCATCAAGTCAAAATTCAAGCTCATGCAACAGGCATCTATATTTTATATGTGGTTGTAAAGTACAATTTTTCCCAGGGTAGCTTCTGCCTCAAATGAGTGAATGAGTGATGAGCGGGGTTGCCTTAAAATGGCTCCACTGGGCAGAGGCAGACAATGGGGATGCTCTGTCTCCACAATAATGAACAGTGACAGGAAATTCACACCTCCATGGCCCCATCACTGACTTATACAGAGTTCTTGGTAGCAAAAAGAAACTATAGGCTATATTATTGCAGGCTTACTATAAAACAATGGTTCTTATCCACTAGGGGGTTCTGCTCCCCAAGAGACACAAAGCAATGTCTAGAGGTATTTTTCCTTGTCACAACTTGGGGTGGGGGGTGGGTACTAGAAATCTAGTGGGCAGAAATCAGGGATGCTGTTAAACACCCTACAACGTACTGGAGAGATAACAAAGGCCCCACAATAAAGTTATCAGAAAAAAAAAAGCAGGGGAGGAATCAGGCACAAATGAAACCTCCATCAACATATGTGAAAGTCATTACATGAAAGGTACCAAAGCAATTATTTCTGTCCAAAACATTTCATGTTATTAAAGAAATATATATAAATATATTATTTTATTAATATACAATTCTCCAAACCAGGCAAGTTCATTCAACCTAAAATGCAGAAAAAACTCAAAATGTATAGAAGCAAAAAATAAATTCTGACATCAAAAAAATCCACGAGATAAAAAAACAAACAACAACAAAAAAACAGTCATCAGGCCTCAAATGTCAACAGTGCAAACGTAGAGAGACCTATTTTAACCTAATGTTATCATTTTAACTGTGCAAGGCTTTTAGGTATGTGCTAAATCGCTTCAGTCGTGTCCCAATCTTTGCAATCTTATGGACCGCAGCCTACCAGGTTCCTCCGTCCATGGGATTCTCTAGGCAAGAATACTGGAGTGGGTTGCTGTGCCCTCCTCCAGGGGATCTTCCCAATCCAGGGATCGAAGCCATGTCTCTTAGGCAGGCGGGTTCTTTACCACTAGTACCGCCTAGGAAGCAAGGCTTTGAAAAGGTAAAATTCCTTCTTCATTTTCCATGATTAGAATCAGCAACTTAAGACCTAAGACATAATAGATGATATTTGGCACTGACACCTAGGTAAACTGCATCGTTAATTTTACTGTTCACACATAGAGATGAAGTCACATGTCACGTTCTGAGAAAACCTAGTTGTCAAGGTAGGCCACACACCCCAAGCAGTAGCTTCTAAGCAGCCGCCAAGGCTAAACTTGATCTTTGGTACCTTGACAGTTCTCAAGTTGGACACGTCAGCCTCATGGTTGAAGAGAATGCAGTTTGCCTTTAACCTTTTATACGGCTTGTGCAAGTGAGGTTTTACATAGACTTGAGTCTTTTCTCTTCTAAACTCTGTTTTCCTTCCTGGTGAACACAGCATTTTGGCTGTTGAAAGCTCTAATTTTGTGAAGCCTATCTTCACAATTTACAAATTCCTCTTTGTTTCTGTTTTTAAATTCCTGTTCTTCTTATTTGGGTTATTTCCAATAATCCAACTAATAAAGAGGGAGAAGGTACCAGTTAAAGACCTAAATAAGGTTTCTCTAAAGACTAATTTAATACACCTAAAGATAATGGTTAAAATGAGAGTTTAATCATGTTTATATATATATTCACAGTTATCAAATATACTCTCAACTTAAAACCTATCATGTTACTATTTACTCATATCATCTTCTTAATTAAGATGGTTAATGAGACAGAATAAAGCCAACCTATGCTTTTCATTTCCAATTAAATCTCAATGTCATCATTACTATAACATTAATTTTGGCTTCCTTCAACTACTTTATCTGTCCAGCCAAATATCAAACTTTCATTTTACTTTTTTATTTATTGCTTGTAGGAAGAGATTTTCTTGAATTTTTAAAACAATTGTATACTCAAGATTTTATCCTCTTTAAAGATTCTTCTTGAATGAACATTTTCCTTTTAGCATTGAGTAACAAGATTGAAAGTCTTTAGAAAAGAAAATCTGTATGTTGGCAGTATCTTCCTTCCTCTTGGGACCAATTAGTTGATTTCAATATATGCCATTGAGGGGGAAAGGTACTCTCCCCTCCTCTGTCCCCACTGGGGCTATAGAGGCCCTCCCCTTCCCTAACATGCCCCCATTTATTACATTACTGTTTACATTTGTCACCAGAATGCATATACACTGCCTACATCATGGTGTGTTCCATGGACCATACTGTACTTGCTTGAACCTTGCACTTGATAAGTGTCTAATGGCATATGAAGTTGTACTTTGTGATGGAAAATTTGAGTTTTTATAGCTTTGGATGTATTGCATAGTTCCAAAGGCCCCACTGAAAATTGACTGCAAATTTTACAAAATTTCTTGACAACTGGGACCTTCCTGAACCCTGTTTTTTAACTAAGATTTTATACTGACTAAGCTTTTGAAATAACTCTCCTTCAATGCGGGAGACCTGGGTTCAATCCCTTGGTTGGGAAGATCCCCTGGAGAAGGGAACAGCTACCCACTCCAGTATTCTGGCCTAGAGAATTCCATGGACTGTATAGAGTCAGACATAACTAAGTGACTTTCACTTTCACTGACCCCTGTTTTTTAACTAAGATTTTATAAATAACAGCAACATTCACTAAGCAAGAGTCAACGTGATAAGCTCAAAATAAGGTTAGTGACATCTTAGTACAGGACTCTTCATCTCAGCTTCCTCTGAGTGAGCTAAGGACTCGTCAACTTCACTTAGCATTTCTGGACCTCTAATAGGGTGCTAACAAAAGAAGGCGAGGGTGGGATGATCTGAGAGAATAGCATTGAAACATGTTTATTCTCAAGTGTGAAACAGATCGCCAGCCCAGGTTGGATGCGTGAGACAAGGCTGCTCAGGGCTGGTACACTGGGAAGACTCAGAGGGATGGGATGGGGAGGGAGGTGGGAGGGGGTATCAGGATGGGGAACACATGCAAATCCATGGCTGATTCATGTCAATGTATGGCAAAAACCACTACAATATTGTAAAGTAATTAGCCTCCAACTAATAAAAATAATTGGGGAAAAAAGGGGGGATCCCTCTTAAGATTTTGTGATTATCAAATGATATTGGATGCTATGTGC
Source organism: Odocoileus virginianus (assembly GCF_023699985.2). NCBI lineage: Eukaryota > Metazoa > Chordata > Mammalia > Artiodactyla > Cervidae > Odocoileus > Odocoileus virginianus. Next base: position 4,005,162 of record NW_027224268.1, read on the forward strand.
TTACATATTGCCTGACAAATAGTGGGCAGTCAATAAATGTCAATAACAAATTACCTAATGTCTAAAAACTACCTCATAAATCATCTGGTTTGAGAAAAAAATGAAACAAATACTGGTGAGGAGTACAATTCATAAGCAAAACAGTAGAGTAAAAATTTCCAATCTACACCTAAAATCAAAGCTAAAGATGTGGATATATGCAACCAAACCAGCCCAGGACAGAAGGACTCCCACACAGCGGCCTCCTGTTACTTAACCACAGGCTATGTGCCAGAACCCGAACGAACAGGCAACCTTCTCTTCCAAAGTAGTGATCTTGAGACTGAGATATGGTTAGTCATGGACTGTTTCCTTTTTCCTTCTTTCCAGCTGCTTCAATGTAGGTCTATCGTGTAAAAGCAGGGAGCTTCTCCATAATACCGGAAGTACCTTGTAACGTGTGTGGTGGGGCAGGGAGAGTCCAGAGACCCAACTGCAGACGATAAATGTAGATAGGCTTCTCCTTACTTAAATAGTCATGACAAAACCTGACTTATTTATCATATCCTTGAGCATTTACTATTTTACTCCAAGGCCAAAAGGCTCATATTGAGCTTCTATTATTAAGTATCTGATACGCTATCTTGTACTTACTAGGGATCTTTCACAAGTTAGGAGAATTTGATCTTAAGTATATATTCATTGAGCATCTACTGTATATAGTCAGCAGCATCTTATCCAGAGAGACAAATATTCTTGACCAGGATAATGTATGAAACTAGCAAACAGCTATGTACAAGACTATTGTTTTATTTGGAAGAAAGTCATTGCATGCACCATATTGCATTTGGAGTCCATTGCTGAGTCTCTGGAGAAGCTGATGTGCAAGTTGAGTCTGGCATGAGAGACCACCAGGGGAGAAGGAGAAGAAACCAAAGAAATCAAAGAGCCTGTGTGGACTCGGAGAACAGAACGTGTGTATGTGGTTTGGTGATGGCTGTAGTCCAGATGGTGTGGAAGACTTGCAGAGAACTGGAGGGAAGGTTTGGATCAGATGCTAAGGGCTTTTACAGACTCTGCTAAGGAGTTTGTCCTTCATTTGATAGCCAATGACAGGCTAGTTAAAGTTTATAAGGAATGAAAGAAACACTCAGATGTTCTTGTAGGACCAGCACAGTGCATAGTGCGGGAGAGACCGGTGCCAAGATGTTAGTTGTAACGAGTCACGGAGGAAGCGGTGGTGCATTGGTGACGACAGTGGAAGCTGGCGTGGAGAAGTGGGGACAGATGCAAGAGGCCTTTAGGAGGAAGGATCTCCAGGGGCTCCTGGTCACTGATGACTAGCCTGGGAAAACTGACGGAATTTAGAAGAATGCAGAGGACTGATGAGGAATCTCCAATGTTTTGCCACCTGATGTGAAGAGCCAGCTCATTGAAAAAGACCCTGATGCTGGGAAAGATTGAGGGCAGGAGGAGAAGAGGGCTACAGAGGATGAGATGGTTGGATGGCATCACCGACTCAATGGACATGAGTTTGAGCAAACTCCAGGAGATGGTGAAGGACAGGGAAGCCTGGTGTACTGCAGTCCATGGGGTTGCAAAGAGTCAGACATGACTGAGAGACTGAACAACAACAAAGTTTCCACATGGTAATATTCATTGGCACCCCAGGGACTGTGACAGAACACCTATCTCTTTGGCCTCTAAGATCTGCACAGGATAGTCAGATGCAGCTACACTATTGCCCCCTCCCATCCTCCTCTGAGCCATTTTACCAGCTGGTCCTGGCAAGGGGGCCATGTCCTACCTCTGTTCTTTGTGTATGTGTTTATACTATTTCCTTCACTTAAATACTATGAGCTTTCATTTCTTAACATTTAGATATCTTTGCTATTGTTCCAGGTCTACCTCAATTGAAACCTTTCCTTTCTTTTGCTTTTGTTGTAGAGTTTTATAAGTGACTTGTCAAATCCATTTATTTGTGATTCTTGCCTTAGTCTGTGTTCCCACAGTATACTATTCGCATTTCTGCATGCATCTATTGCCAACATGATTTACTTTTGTGTCTTACACAATTGAAACTTCCTGGAGGGCACAGACAATATTTTATTCGTTTTGCATTTCTCATCACCCATGAATATTGATTTTTGAATAAAACTGAAATGACTAATCCTGGGAATTTCCTAGCAGTCCAGTGGTTAGTCAGATGCACCTCATGTCATGCTTCCCCTGCAGGAGGCATGGGTTCGATCCCTGGTGGGGAAACTAAGATCAGGCAAGCTGTGTGGCACCAAAAAAAAAAAAAAAAAAAACACAAAAAAATCCTCAAATGATTAATTTTAATAATAACCTAGAGTACTAACTTTGAGAGTATTGGGGTAGGGAAGTGTCTTGAGGTACATTAACTACCTTATCATTTCGAGCCAGAGAAAAGCAACTCTCCAGATCTATCATCAGGAGGAAGGCCTGATCTGTCAGGGCAAAAGGGTGTGGCCAGTAGACCCATTGGGAGTGGCAGGGAAGTAGCTCTAGTGGGAAAGCATAGGAAGGTATTAGTTAGGACATAGGACCAGTGACAGGCAAGAATGGAAGGACATGGCCCTACAAGAGGAATGGAGCCCAAAAAGCCAATTTCTTTTTTCTTCCACAGTATCTTATCTCTCCCACCATGCTTTCTTTTCCTCTAATGCTCCATTTTCTCCCACAATCTTCATATCTTTCCCACAATTCCCTGCTGCATCCCAAGATCTTCCATTCTATCCCACAGCCCTCCATTATCTCCCACTATTTATTCCTTCTCTGCTACAATCCTCAGTTATTTCTTACAATTCTCTATCTCTCTCACAATTCCCCAAATCTCCCCCAAATTGCCCTTCTCTCCTGCAATTTACCATTTCTCCTACTTTCCTGTTGTTTCCAATTCTCTCTTCTCTCCCAGAATTACTTATCTCTCTAATTACTACCTCACCTACCACTCTCCTTTTGCTCCTGCAATTACTCCTTTCACAAAATTATTCATTCTCTCTGCAAATTTCCTATTTTATCCCACAATTCTCTCTTCCACATCTTTCCATCCTCCTAAAATCCTCCATTTCCCCCCATAATCCTCCATGGTTTCCCATAATCCCATCTCCTATAATTTCCTATATTGTCCAACAATCTGCTTGTTTCCCACAATTCCTTGCACTGTCCCACAAATCCTTGAGTCTCCCACAATCTTCTACTCTTCCACAATTCCCATTTTCCACAATCCCCCACTCTCTTCCACATTCCTTGCTTTCCCATAATCCTCCATTCTCTCCCACAATTCCTGGTCTCTCCCATAAGCCTCTATTCTGCCACAATCCCCCTTCTCTCCCACATTTTCACTCTTTCCTACAATCCTACTTTCCCTCCCACAATTCCATTCTAACTCCTTTCCATGATTCCACCTTTTTCCCACAATCCTCCTTCTCTCTCACCAGTCCTAGTCTTTCCCACAATCCTTTATGTTTCCAGTTCCTTGTCTTTCCTACAAGCCTCTATTCTCCAACAATCCATAATTCTATTCTTTCCCACAACCCCACTTTTCTGCCACAATTCCACTTTCCCACAATCCTCCATTCTCTCCCATAATTCCTAGTCTCTTCCACAATCCTCTATGCTCCCACAATTCCATTTTTTCTTAAAAGCCTCTATTCTCCCACAATTCCTTATTTTTCCCACAGTCCTTCTTTTCTCCCACAGTTCCTAGTCTTTCCTACAGTCCTCTATGCTCCCAATTCCTTTCCCACAAGCCTCTATTTTCTCACAATCCTTCATTCTCTTGCACAATTCATTCTTTCCCACAATGCTCCATTCTCTCCCACAATTCCTAGTCTTTCCCACAATCCTCTATGCTCCCACAATCCCATTCTTTCCCACAAGCCTCTATTCCACAATTCCTTCATTTTCCCACAGTCCCTCCTTCTCTCCCATAATTTCATTCTAAGCTCTCTTCTCACCCACAATTCCTAGTCTTTCCTACAAGCCTCTATGTTCAAAATTCCTTGTCTTTCCCACAATCCTCCATTCTCTCCTACATTCCATATTTTCCTACAATCCTCCATTCTTTTTCACCATCTTTCCCTCAATCCTCCATTCTCTTCCAGAATTCTTAGTCTCTCCCACAATCCTCTATGCTCCCACAATTACATTCTTTCCCACAAGCCTCTATTCTCCCACAATTCCTCCTTTTCCCCCCAATCCTTCTTCTCTCCCACAATTCCATTCTAACCCCACTTCTCTTCCACAATTCCTTCTCTTTCCCACAATCTTCATTCTCTCCCACAATTCCATTCTTTCTCACAGTCACCCTTCTCTCCCACAATTCTATTCTTTCCCACAATCCTCCATCCTCTCTCCCAACTCCTAGCCTCTCCCACAATCCTGTATGCGCCATCAATTCCATTCTTTCCCAGCAGCCTCTATTCTCTCACGACTACTCCTTTTTCCTACAATCTGTCCTTCTCTCCCACAATTTCATTCTAATCTCTCCCACTCCACAATTCTTTTTCCCACAGTCCCCCTTCTCTCCTCCAATCCTACTTTCCCACAATCACCCCCCTCTCTCCCACAATTCCTTATATTTCCCACCATCCCATTCTTTCCCACAATCCTCCATTCTCTCCCACAATTCCTAGTCTCTCTCTCAATCCTCTACTCTCCCACAACTGCTTGTTTTCCCACAATTCTCTTTCATCCGCAATTCTCAGTGTTAATCAAAATGCATACCATCAACAGTGGCCAATTCACACACCATGGTCCACCTGGGGGTTGCACTTATCTGAGCATTTTCCCAGAGTGCAACCCTCAAGGCTTACTACTGGACAATTCATTGACTCTCTTATGTCTTGAATGTCCACTTACTGACTACGTCAAGGACTGTCCATTTATGCACTGGGAAATAAGTCATAGAGGCCAGTGCCACTTTAGTCCCACCCACCCAACCTAAGATACACTTGTACTAGAATGGGAAACTAGTATATGATTAAACACAGTGTTTAATAGAGATGACTTTTTTTCACAGCAAAAATTTCTTGATAAAAGAATAATGTGTTATTTTCCTTTCACTGCCCTTAGGTTAGTGGCAACCTCTTAATATTAAGGTAAGTACTCTTCCCTCCCATGTAGTTTTCTTGAGACAAATTTAGGGAAGTAATAAAGATATAAACACCACTAATGTCCAATCTTTGCTCTAAAGCAATAGTTTTTAACCAGGGATGATCATGACCTCAAGAGGACATGTGGCAATCTCTGGAAATGCTTTTTGTTGGTGATACTGGGAAGAAGACATATTGCTGGCATCTAGGGGTTACAGGTCAGGGACACTGTTCAACATCCTACAATACACAGGGCAGTCCCCACAATAATTATTCATCCCTTAATTCTATGTAAAATTTCATTAGGGCCTGCTCTAAAGGAAAGTGTTTTCAAAAGCTACAGCTGACTCAATCTATGTCTATGAAATGTCTCCCATGCACCAGGTACAACATCAGGCATTGACCACAACCAGCCCGACCTACTAAATGACAAACATTACTGTTGATGCAGATGCCAAAGCAAAGTTCCCCACAATCCTAAAAAACTTGAAAATGAGAAAATTAGACAAGAGACATGCAAACACTCCTTATAGTGATTAAAAAAAGACTCCTAGACTGAAGAGAGTTAGAAAGATCACCACTTACAGAGAAAGACGACAGTTGTCAGAAGAAAAGTGAGTAATCCAAATCAGAGATGAAAATAAGATGATGAACAAGGGAAATATCAAATCGAGGAGGGTACAGAGAAAAAAATAACATTCACATTATTTAAGTAATAAATATTTACAATATACCCAGTAAGTACCTTACACAGGTGATATCATGGGATTCTCATGAAAATTTTATGTTACTATTTTAAGAAACAGTTCTTTCTGGAAAGCAGACCTAAGTAGAGTTCACGCACGCACTGCCTAGAAGAGACAGGGTCCCTTCAAACAAAATACCCCTTTCCTGAGGGCATATCCAGAACTACAAAAACCTGAGGGAATTACACATTCACCTGACATCACTCACAACCTCTAGTCTGATTTCAGTCTTAACAAAGCAGCCTTTTGAAAATTTGGATTTTCCTGTAGTTTCTCTGCAAGGGAAGAGTAAGACAAGCTGGCATAAACCTTCAGTTGATTCAAGAATTTTCATTACACTTTTGTAAACTGGAAGCTAATGATAAATTAACTTATCACACAGCTCACTTACAAGAAAAGAAGGTACTGATATGAAAGTGAGTATTCCAGTCTGGTTGAGAAATGTATTTGTTTCTCAAGGTAGAGTCTATATATTGCCATTTCAAAATATTTCACATATATGATCTCTGTGTGTTTACATAAATAAAGTATGTAAATTGGCAGTTCAACTCTATGAACTTATCTTAATAGGATTCCATCCTTGAGAGGCCAATTTATGCTCAGTAGAAGAACATGATTGTATTCTCAGACTAGGTATTTGAAGAACAGTTCCTTGACCAGGCCTATCAGCTGGCCATCTGAATTCACTTATTCATCAAATAGGTATTTACCAATGACTGTACTGAGAAGTGAGGATACAGGGGTAACGAAGGTGACAGGGTTCCTGCTCTAGTATAGAGACACCCTCTCCAGCTGAGGAGGTACCAACCTTACCATTGACCTTTTGCAAAATAAATCAGACATTTCTACAAATACCATACACCATCTAGTAAAATCCTTGTGACATATGCACATCACTTGTGGGGTAACACCTTGGTCAAATATATTTAACTGCTTACATGCCAAGCACAAGAACCATGTGTATGTGTGTGTGTGTGTGTGTGTGTGTGTGTGTGTGTGTGTGTTTACAGCCATGGGCTGTTGGACATGTTTTTTCTAAAGTGTTTAATTACTTTTTTATTGAAGTATAGTTGATTTACAATGCTGTCTTAATTTTAGGTGTACAGCAAAGTGATTCAGTTATACATATATGTTATATTCAGTTATAGGTATATATAGATATTTTACCTATATATACCTATAGTTATAGGTATACATAGGTATATATAGACATTTTTTTTTTTTTTTTTTTGGAAATAAATTATTTATTTTCTTGATGAAGTGATTCAATATCTTTATGACTAGGAAAACACAATGTACAAAATACATGGCATGACTTGTTTTAGAAAGCAAAGTCTCATTTTAGAAAGTAATGTTCTAATGTTAAGAACACTGCATCCTTTCCAGGCAAGTTAGTAAAAAGTTAGTAGAATGAAAAGCAACTCTGAAAAAATAGAGTGTAAAATGATTAGTTTTCTTTCTAAATTTTTTAAACTTTTACTAAAATAATTAAAATTAACTAAAATATAATTTTACAGTTAATTATCTGGAAATAAAATGATAAGTAATTGGAAAGCTTCTAAATTTAAGTGCATGGAACCATGTTGGGGAAAGCAGGTAGGATAGAAAAGGGTGATACCACTTTCCATAAAAGAGATTGTAAAGGAAATTTGATTAGGACTACAAATTACTCTTTGCCATGCATTTCCATCAAGATGAATAGTCTCTTTACATAGGATGACATATTAATTTTTGACCTTTTTAACCCAGTGATCTCTTCTATAGGTTATATTTATAAAAGAAACCTAAAAACACCTATGTTAAATCTATCAATCCAATAAAAGGAAGTTACAGAAGAGTTTGAGGGAGAAAATGAATACAATTGGGTTGATTTTGGAGATTATCAAGGCCTCATCTTATTAGCAAACCAAGTTCGATCTAAATTGGAATAGTCTTCTTTTGTCCTCTGAGCGTCAGTCCTTTCCACGGTTTTATGCATCACGTGTTTTCTTAACGCTATTAGAGTTTTTTCAGACATGTGGATGTGGGAGGGACAATGAGCGTTGGCAGTGGAATCTACATCTTGATGACTTTTCCAGGGCCATCTGGATTCCTGCATTTTCCCTACATGTCTATTCAGAAGGAGAACGAGATAAAAAACAGATCGAAGGACGTAGACATTTTATTTCATATTCTTTTCACTTATAGGTTATTACAGGATATTGAGTGTGGTTCCCTGTGCTATACAGTAGGTCCTTGTTTATCTATTTTATATATAATGTGTAGGGATTGGTTCAAGATGGTGGAGTAGAAGGACGTGTGCTCATCTTCTCCTGCGAGAGCACCAAAATCACAACTAGCTGTTGAATGACCATCAACAGGAGGACACTGGAACCCATCAAATAAAGAGACCTCAGGTTCAGGTACAAAGAAGAAGTTACAACTATATGGTAGGAGGGGCACAATCACAATAAAATCAAATCCCATACCTGCCAGGTGGGTGACCCACAAACTGGAGAACAATAATACCAAAGAAGTTCTCCCACTGTTGAAGGTTCTAGCCCCCACATGAGGCTCCCCAGACTGGGGATCTGGGAAAGGGGTTGAGAATCCTCAGGGAATCTGACTTTGAAGGCCAGTGGGATTTGATTACAGGACTTCCACAGGACTGGGGGAAACAGAGACTCCACTCTTGGAGGGCACAAACAAAACCTTGTGTGCACCAGGACCCAGGGGAAAGGAACAGTGACCCCACAGGAGACTGAGCCAGACTTACCGTGTTTGAGAGTTTCCTGCAGAGGCATGCACTGGCAGTGGCCTGCCGCAGGGCAGGGGCACTGACAGCAGCAGTCTGGGGAGATACGGCTTGGCGTAAGTTCTCTTAGAGGTCACCATTAGCCTGTAGACTCCAGGTCCGGGTTTCCTCAGGCCAAAGAAGTAACAGGCAGAGAGTGCAGCCCCATCCCATCAGCAGACAATTGGATTAAAGTTTTACTGAGCATGACCCTGCCCACCGGAGCAAGACCCAGTTTTTCCCACCAGCCAGTCCCTCCCATCAGGAAGCTTGCAGAAGCCTCTTATCCTCATCCACCAGAGGGCAGATAGAAGAAATAAGAACTATAATCCTTCAGTATTCATAACCACAATCACAGGAAGCTAATCAAATAATCCTGCAGTATTCATAACCATAATCACAGAAAGCTAATCAAAATGAAAAGAAATAGGATTATGTCCCAGATGAAGGAATAAGATAAATTCTCAGAAAACAACTAAATGAAGTGGAGATAGGCAACCTTCCAGAAAAAGAATTCAGAATAATGATAGTGAAGATGATCCAGGATCTCAGAAAAATGGAAAAGATGCAAGAAATGTTTGCCAAATAACTAAAGAACAAAGAGAGATGAACAATACACTAGAAAGAATCAATAGCAGAATAACTGAGGCAGAAGAAAAGACATACATAGTGTGCATATTTTCATCCCTATCTCCTCATTTATCTCTCTTTCCACCTTCCTTTGGTAACCATAAGTTTGTTTTTGAAGTCTGTAGTCCTATTTCTGTTTTATAAATAAATTCATTTGTATCATTTTTTTAGATTCCACATATAAGTGATATCATATATTTGTCTTTCTGTCTGACTTACTTCACTTAGTATGACAATCTCTAGGTCCATCCATGTTGCTGCAAATGGCATTATTTTGTTCTTTTTATGGCTGAGTAATATTCCATTGTATATATGTACCACATCTTCTTTATCCATTCATCTGTTGATGGACATTTAGGTTGCTTCCATGTCTTGGATACTGATATTCATATAATGTTTCAAATACTTTCTGTAATGAACAAACTTACTTAGATCTCACGGTTCATTGTCTAACTCCTGTTGAGCTTCATATCCATGTGATGCTTTGGTGTACAACTTTTGCTGCCATGAAATGCTATTATCTTTTCAAAACAGCATCTTATTTCATCACCTTATTCTAAGGAACATCAGAGTTCTAGGGACCTTTCAGGGTCACCTGGCAAACCAGTGGCTTTCTTCAACTCCACCACACCTATTTGCAACAGAAGGGTTTAGTAACACCTTCTTAAAATAACAGATTCTAGGACATGAAGAGAAGAAACAGAAGCAAGGGGTTTACAAAACACTGATACAGGGTGTAAACTTCTAGAGTTCAGAAGACTATGCTCTGTTTCAGTACCTAATCGCCACCTTAGACTAGTGAGTCCCCAATAACTACTCCCAGACTGCTGGGAGTCTACTCCTTTTCCAAGCATACTGCATTGCTCTAGGGGCCTCTCTACTATTCTTAGTCAAAGATGACCTCTAATGAAAATGAAATTTATTGATAAGTATATAAAATTTTTCATCAAGATATAAAGAAAAAACCTAGGTTTGTAAAATGATTCCCACATTAAGTAATACAATAGCATGCAACTGAAGGACCAAAGTAGAAATTAATACTAAAACATTACATAAGATATTTTAAAACATTGCCACTTGAATCCTAAAACCAAAAATACTTAAAAATCACAACAGTTGACTTGCACTAAATTCAAGCAAAATGATCAAATTTTAATCCTCAAGTCTGTGGCATTGGTTCATGTAATACAAGGCAGTCAATCCTAATTTATTAGTATTTCTTGTTTTATAACAGTAGCTACTCACTACAACAAGGAAAATTTAAGGAAAGGCAATGAACAAATTAAAGGTAGAACGAATCCAGTGTTTCTGTATTAAAATGGACAGTGACAGCACAAGTGAATTAAGGTATAATAGTTTCTTGCTATTTCAAAGAATGGTACAATTTACATATTTATTCTTTGCTGTTGGATTTCAAATTGTTGCCCTTCTTCTAGGCAAAAATTTACAGTGCATACCAATTGCAATCAGGCAAATGGACTCATCTGAAATACTAAAATTTCTTTGCCAGATCTGATCTACTTCTGCTACATAATTCTTAGTATCCTTTTCTCCAATCCTGCATTCCACATTGCTATATTCTTATTATTGTAAGCTGCTAGCATTAGCCTTCTAGCTGCAAACTTGTGGAAGCACATACTTGAATCAGCCAAAAATAGAGTCGAAATTTTCATAACAACAGACAACAGTCACTAAGTATGAACAACCTGCTAGGTGATGGAGAGAACAGTCACAGTTACTATCAAACTTTCATTTAAAAAATCTATATTTCACATTTCATGTAAGAATATTAGTATGTGTACTTGTGTGTATGCTCCCATATACCAAAATGCTTTATACGTGGATTGGATTTCTTGAAGAGATTCAACTTTTGGCTCAGTGTTTTCAATTAGAGACAAGAGACTACACAACCTGGGAAGCGGGGTTTGAATACAATAATGCACATGGAAAAGTTGTCGTTTAAACTGGCATATACAGTGTTTGAGAAACACTGAATCAGATATGAGAAGACCTTGGTTCAAATATCACGCGTGCATGCTCAGTTGTTTTCCAACTCTTTTGCAACCCCATAGACTGTAGCCCTCCAGGTTCCTCTGTCCATGGGATTCTCCAGGCAAGAATACTGCAGTAGGTTGCCATTTCCTTCTCCAGGGGATCTTCCTGACTCAGGGATCAAACCCACATCTCCTGCACTGGCAGGTGCATTCTTTATCACTGTGCCACCTGGGAAGTTCTTGGAGTATCATACATACCTCAACTTTTTGGAGGGCAATCATTGGCATACCAGCTAATGGCTGCACACTTGTTTCCTCAATTTCAAACTGAGGATGAAAGGAATTACCTTATATTGTCCTAAAGGTAAGTCAAATAATAACCACACAAGTACTTTAGAATGGAAAGAAATATACAAATACAAAACATTTCTTCTACCACCATTTTATGGGTCAGGCCTTGAATTCACTGTGAAAATATTGCTAAAACAATAAGAAAATTAACAACACTGTCCAATGTCACCAACAATAACAATGATAATAGATAATACTTGTTTGTTATTTACTTTATTTGTTATGGACTAGGGAAACAGTCTAAGCATTTTGCACATATTAAGCCTCAAAACAACACTTCTGGGTTGGTACTACCCAATTTACAAACAAACAAACAGAGTAGGTTAAAGGATACATAAGTGGCTCAAAGTTGTACAAAGCTGGCAAGTTATTCATTGGGAAAAGAATAATATGGTGAAGGAAACAAATTTACTACAGTATAAAAAAGTACCATAATGTAACTCTGCTAAGAATGAGACACTTGATTTTGTGTTTTCCCACCAGAAATACAGGAGTGATCATGAGAGCCTATTTTCAGAAAAAGCCAAAAGCAGAAAAGTAAGAAATGGCATGGCCTGGTTAAGAAACCTATGCAACTTTCAGCATTAGTAGGCTGTAAAGCAGGAAAAATAGTAGAAGCAAGTGGGCAAGAGTGTGTCAAGGGTAGAGCAGAAGGCTACAGGGACCTGTTGGAACCAGAGGACAAAAAGTAGTAAGTGAAGAGTAGCTCCAGCATCTAGGAGTTGGTGGATACTAACAACTGGGCCTCGGTATTCTCCTGTTGACCACGGACAATGTCACAGAACATCAGCATCAGACAAAGCCACTATGTGACCACAGTGGTTCAAGACAAACACAAGACGCTCTATAAAAATGTCTGAGCTCAGAAGACACCAGAGTACTGTCCAAACCAAAACAATGGCCAAACATCATCAGTCTAGCTTGGCTAATATACATGACTGCTGCTTCTTTACTAAATAATTTTAGCTTTACTTTATTCTTCCTCCTCATAGATAAGATTCAGAGAGCCAATGCGTTAATCCTCTCTATACTCACAGAATTGCCTCAACTTCTGAAGCATCCCAACCACAGCAAAGTCCTGCATCTTGAACACTCTGCAAATCACCTCACACTAGCTCAAATCCTCTAAGTCCTTCTAATGCTATTTCACTGAGACACCCATGGTTCCCCATGAATTACACTCTCCTTCACTGCAATAGGCTGTAAACCAACTTGTTCAATTCTAGGTGTGTTCCTGGCAGTCACTGTCTGGAAAGCAGCATGCTTTTTGCCATGCACAGATCTATGAATTTTTCTTCCCAAGATAACAAGGAGCAAAAGAAGGTTTTAAGGCAGAATTGAAAATAACAAATGTTGTTGTTTGGGAAAGTTCCTCTCATAATAATGTGGCAATGAACTGCACTGGGAAGACGCTGCTGGTGTTAACACTAAGTAGGAAGCAACAACCGCTTGTAGAGCAGATGGAGATGAGACCAAGGTAGTGATTGCCACAGGAGGAAGGGAGACACAAGTCCAAGGTAGAAGTAAACGTGACTCACGGCTGAGGCAGGGAGGGTGGCACTTGGCAATGAGAATGACTGTGATTTCTACCGAGCAAACTCAGCGAACTTTGCTACCACAGAGAGAAGCAGAAGTGTTTAGGGAGAAAAGATCAATAATAAAAGTTGGCAATTGTAAAGTTGAAATTGCTATAGGATACCCTATATCTGGAGTAAAGATCTGGAGACTGGGGGGAGAAGCCAGTGCCAAAGATTCAAGAGTAATTAGCATATAAATGACATTTGAAGCCAGGAGGATTTAAGATCCTCCTGGGATAGAATGTACTGTGAGGCCCTAAAGGGAGCCAAGAACAATTCTTGGGGAATCATAATGTTTGATGGGAATGAACAGTCAGCAAAGAATGATAAGAAGAATCAAAGAAATATAAGGAAAATTAAAATAAAGCAAAGAACTAGAAATCAAAGAGAGAAAGATTTGAAAAGTAAAGGCGATATCAAGAAATGTTACAAAGTAGTTCAAGGAAGATGAAGATCAAAAACTGGCCTTTGGATTTGACAATTAAAACCTCCTAAGGGAACTACTCACAAAGGAATGAAGGGTAGCAGGAGGATAGGGAGTATAAAGGAATTTTTATTTGTTTTTTAACCCAAAGGGGCAATATGAGATGCTAAATGACCCTGGTGATATAGCCAGAAGCTAGAAAGTTTGAATAGGAGAGAAAAGAAGTTATAATTAAAGTCACAAGGTAGAAAAAGGAATACAGGGCTTTCTAAGGGATGGCATCCTTAGAATGAAGCTCCCTCTCCTCCTAAAAGAATGGAATAATGCCATTTGCAGCAACATGGATGGAACTAGAGATTATCATACTAAGTGAAGTAAGTCAGGCAGAGAAAGACAAATATCATATGATATCAGTTATATGTGGAATCTAAAATATGATACCAGGGACTTTCCTGCTGGTCCAGTGGTTAAGAATCCACCTTCCAATGCAGGGGACGTGGGTTCAACCCCTGGTCAGGGAACTAAGATCCCACACGCCACAGGGCAACTAAGCCCCGCGCTGCAACAACAAAGACCCCACGTGCTGCCACCAAGACCCCAGTGCAGCCAGACGGAAATAGATACGCAAATAGTTTAGAGAATAATAAAACCAATATGACACCAATGAGCTTATCTACTAGACAGAAATAGACACACAGAGAGAGAAGTGAGAAAGGGGAAAGGGAAGTGAGGTATGAATTAGGAGTTTGGGATTAACAGATACATACTACTGTATATAAAACAGATAAACAAGGACCTACTGTATAGCACAGGGAACTATAATCAATATCTTCTAATAACCTATAATGGAAAAGATTTTATACATATATATATGATGGAATCACTTTGCTGTACACCTAAAACTAACACAACATTGTAAATCAACTATATTTCAATTAAAAAATAAAATAATTTTTAAAAGATTCAATTCCAGGGACATATCGGAGAGGAAATGAAAGGCAAATGAGAAAAAGGTCACAAACCAATGAGAAAATACCAAGACTAACACATTTTAAAACCTTTCTGGTAAGGCTGTATTTTGAAAACCAGACTGAAGAGGAAGAAAGAAGTGACATTAGGAGTAGGTAATCAAATCCAAGGAATAGAAACTCCATGGGTGTGAGGAGTTGAGGAAGAGAAGAAAGATCTAGGAAAAAAAAAAGAAGAAAAACAATGAGGTGTAAACCACTGACTCTCTCCTTCGCAATTCAGTTGTTCAGAAAAGTATGGAAATAAATGGACAACAATATTAAAAATATTCATCATTCTTTTCCACTCGTGCTAACACTGTGCTTTATCAGCTTCCTTTCCCAACACACCTGCAAGGCAGGACCTATTATTAGCTCCACTTCATACACAGCCAGAGACACACTGTTCTCTTGACATCAAAGTCAGAAGGTAGGCGCCATGGTGAACACCCATGTGCCTGTGCCTCACCCCAGACTCACAGCCAAATTCGAATGTCAGAAGAAAAATACTTACTAAACAATAAATTATCAATGTGCTCTTTTTAAAAGAAGGAACAAGCAGTGCTTACTAGTAAATCCTGTTAGGGACTAATACTTTTCCAAGCCAAATGATAAAAGTATAACATACTCTATCTCGAATCATAGCTCATTCATCACCAAGTGAAGGCTGGCCTGGCATGAACTGAAGCTGCTAGTCTTGGCAGAGAAAAACCCCAAAGGCAAGAAAATTCAGCCCCAAATTGAAATGATAGGATGAATTTGAAAAGTAAGAAGTATAATTTTTCCAGGGCAGTAGTGCTTTTTCATTTCTCCCTTTGGGTACCACTGGGAACTTAAATTGCACATCTCTACATTATCACCACCATCTGAGAGACAGATGCACCCAAATCCCCTCATGATGCTCAAGAACCAGCAGTATGAAGGGTGTGGATGGAGATCCTATTCAGGAACATAGGAAGCATCCGGGCACAGAAGAAGGGGAAGGGCAGTCAGGTCATCCACCTAGCATCCAGGGTACCTTGCAGAGGGAATCTTTTGTATAAAACAAAAATACCCAACTAGGGGGCTCCTACTTCAGAGGGAGCCAATGAACAGAAGGAGGGGCAGGTCATTAGTTCATACTGAGGCCCGTATTATATTTCCCCAAACTTTCAAAAAACACCACTAACATACTGTTCAGAGACTTTCAAAATGGGTCATCTGTAACCATATAAACGTGAAGTGCTGAATAAGAGCATCTTGAATAGATTTAGGTACTCAAGTACTTAACAGAAACTGTATTAGAGTCATGCAAGTGTTTCCCACACTAATTCTCTATAGGTTTTCTTAATGTTCTCTGAAAACCTGCTATTATAGCTCCTGGAACCGTGGGGGTAACTCAAAATGCAGTGTGGGGAAAGTTACTTATCAACTGTTTGAAACAGAGTTCTCAAAATTTCTTAAATTCATGTTACGGAAATAGCAACAAGAGTCCCTAATACCATAGTCCGCAAATACTACATGTGATCTTATGGGCCTGCCTAGAGCGTTACTCTTCCCTTCTTTGTGCCAGCCTGGGAAATGAAGGCGAGAGCAAATGCCAGCAGAGGGAGAAATGGAAACCACTCACATAGTTACAGAGCAATTCAATATCTCTTATACGGTGATTAGTCACTGAGGCAACTCAAATTCTGAAAAAGCAACTGAAACGGAATGTTTACTAGAGAAAATGATAGTTCTACTAAAACTTCATTAATTAAGAGCTCACCAATTTAGCATGTGTCATCGGCTGACCTTGTCGGAGCTGGAATTTATCTCTGCACCAGGAAGAGAGTGCTCATCAGTTTAATGGCACAAATGAGATTTTTGAAGACATGCTTAATTTGCCCACAAGAACAAACTGATCTCAAGAACTTGAAAAACACTCACTTAAAAATAATGACAGGATTGATTGCAAAATCATTCCTATCTTTTCATTAAAGTAGTCGCGCCCATTTGGTTCGCCACTTGGCCTTCTCCCTCAACACTGGATTCTGAGAGCTTCTCACAGCAACAGACAGAACTTTGCAAGGGCACCTCTGTCACAGGCACACTCAAGATTTGAGTCCAAGGGGTCTTCTCTGTGGGGGTCTGTGACTTAGGATTTTGATCCTGGGAAACCACAGAGCCAAAAATTGCAAACAATTTGTGCATACAGCATAGACCAGCACTGGTCAGTGGAACTTTCTACAGCAGTGGAAATGTTCTAGATCTGCAGTGTCCAATAGGGAGCTCCTGGCCACATGTGGCTATTGAAATGTGGCCAGCAATGCTGAGGAACTGAGTTTTTAATTGTAATCAATTTGAATTAGCTTAATTTCAATTTTAATAGCCACCTGTGACTAATGGCTTCAAACTGAATAACACCGTTAGAGACACTCACCTATTTGGAGATTTCTGGACCCACAAACCTTGAAGCCCCATGCCTTTTCTGGCTCCCAGGAAATAACTCAACTTTTGCTATGAATTAACACTCTTGATTAAATAGCAGGCCATGCCAAAATCACTGCAGATGGTGACTGCAGCCATGAAATTAAAAGACGTGTGCTCCTTGAAAGGAAAGTTATGACCAACCTAGACAGCATATTAAAAAGCAGAGACATTACTTTACCAACAAAGGTCTGTCTAGTCAAAGCTATGGTTTTTCCAGTAGTCATGTATGGATGTGAGAGTTGGGCTATAAAGAAAGCTGAGCACCGAAGAATTGATGCTTTTGAACTGTGGTGTTGGAGAAGACTCTTGAGAGTCCCTTGGACTGTAAGGAGATCCAACCAGTCCATCCTAAAGGAGATCAGTCCTGGGTGTTCATTGGAAGGACTGATGCTGAAGCTGAAACTCCAATACTTTGGCCACCTCATGTGAAGAGCTGACTCATTTGAAAAGACCCTGATGCTGGGAAAGATTGAAGGCAGGAGGAGAAGAGGATGACAGAGGACGAGATGGTTGGATGGCATCACTGACTCAATGGACATGAGTTTGAATAAACTCCAGGAATTGGCGATGGACAGGGAGGCCTGGCATGCTGCAGTCCGTGGGGTCGCAAAGAGTCGGACACAACTGAGCGACTGAACTGAACTGAACTGATGCATGTTTACCAGGAGGGGGAGCCCTGGCTGCCCAGAAATGGCACAGGGGTTCCTTCAGGAACTAAACCCCAAACTCCTCCTTCCCTGACTGCTCCTCTCAAGAAATAACCCAGGTCTCCACCTCCGAGCCATTTCCAGTTCAACATCTATACTAGAGATGTGTTTCCTTGGACAGCTTTGCTTCTTCCTCTAAAATTTGGTTTTATTATTATTTTTTTTAAGAGAAGTTTTACTCAATATAAAGCACTAGCAGCAAAAGAGAAGACTAGAAGCCTGACCAATTCAGGCTATTTTGTCCTGCAAGGCTCTGTGCTCCTGTGTCTGAGATTCAGGGTAGATGGATGTGTGTGCCCTGTTCATCTCCTAGACAACCCTAGGAGCTAAGTCATCCCCATTTGATAAAGGAGGAAACTGGAACACATAGAGGTCCTGGTCACCTCTTAGGAACAGATGGAGCAGGATTTTGAGTCCAGGCAGTCTGGTTCTGGTCTGTGGTCTTGGCCCTGCCACTCTTCTGCAGACTCCCTGGCCTATACAGAGAAGCATGCCTCATCTGCACCCAGGAAGCTCTCAGGGCAAAGGGACATAGGAGGGTTGATTCCCAGGGATGTTGAGCTACAGAGCCGTGAAGTCTGTGGGTATGTTGGACCAGGCTTGGGGTGAGCTGGGACCTCATACGCAAGAGAAAAGGGTTATGCAAAGGAGCACATTTGTCAGGGGAGGTGCAAGGCAAGAGGTCCCCTGTTTCAGCCCTGAGGGAACTTGCCTCAACTGACTTAAAAGGAACTGTCAGGAATGGCTCACATGAGCCCATCCAAGGTGGTCTTTAAGAAACAGAGACAAAGGTCAGTCTCTTTGAAAGCCTAAAAATCACTGTAATCCCTGAAAGAAGACAGCCTTCTAGGCTTGAGAGAGAACAGTGGGAAGGTGTTAAATGTTGCCCTGCCACGAGCCAGGGTGGGAAAGATGGCAAAAGTGACGGTAGGGGAGAAGGTTGGGTCCACCAAAAAGAATGCTGGACCCATCCCTGGGCACTTCTGGGAAGAGAAGGAATTAGCAGAGCAAAAAGACCTGGGACACTGAGTGTTATCCTGGGGGCAATCAGAGCCTAAGACCACCGTGTGAGCCACAGCAGCAGACACACCTGACTTCTGAGCAATGCTGGCAAGGGCAGATGTCTCAGGCTGGCTTCCTCAGAAGCAGACCTCAAAGCAAAGACTTGGGTGAGAACAGTTTATCTGGGAAATAATTCCAGAAAGCTCAGACGGAGAGAGTGGGAAAGAAAGCAAAGGAGTGTTCATAAATAAGTGACTACTGTGGGCAGCTGGAGCTCAGTCCTGCTGGGGACCCCTGGGATGGTCCACCTGAGGAGGGAAGGAGCTAGGGTATTTACCCTCCAACTCCTGTCTGTCATGTCGACTCCCCAGCACTTTTCCTGCCCCATGGAAGATCAGAACCCAGAAAGCAACCACTCAGTGAGCTCCAGGTGTTTCTAACGGGACGCTCTTGGCAGATCCAGGCACACTGATCGTCCAGGGGGTTTGTGCGGGGCCTTGAAAGAGATGGTTGGATGGCATCATTCGACTCAATGGATGTGAGTCTGAGCAAACTCTGGGAGATAGTGAAGGACAGGAAAGCCTGGCGTGCTGCAGTCCATGGGGTCACAAAGAGTCAGACATGACTGAGTGACTGAACTACACTTGCTGCACCAAGTCCTCTGGATGATATGAAAATCAAGGCCTCCTAAAGCCCCCCTCATAGCCTCCACTTCATCTTCAATCAGAGATGAGTATCTTTCCTTCCTCCTCATCTCCCCTTTAGTACTTAAGCGGCAGCCTAGATCCCTTGATGAGCTTTTTTGAGATTTTAGAACTAGATTTGGAAATTGTGCCCATGACTTGGTCTTCCTGCCTGCACATGGACATAGCTTTTCATATTGAATGGGCATAATACGCAAGTGATGGCTGGAATCTGCTCTGCCCCTGTATCAAAACAAATGGGTAAGCCAGCTGGGGAAAGAATATATTCAGAGAACAGGTGGCTGAGAGCATCTGTGCCCAGAAGTAGCAAATGAAATGGGTAAAATGCAAATAGGAGCTGGAAAAAAAAAATCATTCCCTAGTGTTTCCTATCAAAAAACAGGCTTGGTACTTCTTTGGACTTTTTCGTTAATGTCAAACCCTGAATTTTAGGTGGGAAAAATTTTATTAAGGAAAAGCACTCAGCACCTTCCTGGAAGATTAGACTCTGCTGAGATCAGTAAGTCAAGGAAAAGAGTGGCCTAGGAGTTGAGATCTACACAGTAACCTCATTCAGATTTCTAATTAGAGAACAAAAAAGTGAGATTTCACACTTCACACGGAGGTCTGACTTCAGGGACATTCATTGTTATTTCCTGCAATTTCTAATACTAGTTAGATCAGGCACACATGCACGTGTGCCAAGTCGCTTCAGTCATGTCCGACTCTTTGCTGCAACACTATGGACTATAGCCCACTAGCCTCCAATGCCCATGGAATTCTCCAGACAAGAATACTGGAGTGGGTTGCCACGCCCTCCTCCAGGGGATCTTCCCGACCCAGGGGATGGAACCTGAGTCTCTTATGTCTCCTGCATTGGCAGGCGGGTTCTTTACCACTAGCACCACCTGGGAAGCCCAGATCACACATAAGTGAGACCAATTAAAATATGAAATACCATGCTAGGAATTCAGAAACTGTCCTCTTTTAAACCTTAGTGTAAAGCTTGATATCTTTGTTCAACAGCCCCAGGTAGCTATTGAACTCATATAACAAACGTGGTTAAGAACAAATACAAATGTGTCACAATTGTACAATTACAAAGACTTCCTTTAAACAAACGCAAAATGTCTTAATGATTTTTTAATTGATTGCATGTTGAGATGATCATGCTTTCAATCTACCGGGTAAGTAAAATATGTTACTAAAATTAACTGCACCACAAAACATGGTTAAACATGGTTAAAGCATGGTTATTAGAAAATTTTTGATTTCTTATTTCTATTGGACAGTGTTACTTTCTACAAAAGGTCTTAAAATAGATTTTTTTATTGTCAAAGAAACATCTCATATTTTAGCTAACCATCAAATAGTTTTCTCTTGCCCCTTTCCCGCCCCTTTATGTAGGAAAGCACAAGGTTTTTGTGCTCCAAGTCAGAGGAATGGAGATGAATCCTTGCTCATAATGTCTTGGTTGCAAAAAGGGAAAATTGTGCATCTGTGAAGACCCAAGTTGGCTACCGAATTCACACTGAAGTCTTGAAACACTGCTGTCCCTTCTGGGCCCAAGTTGTAAAGTGGAAGACTGAGCTAAATTGATCTCCAAATCACCCTAATCGTATCAATTGCATGTGTGCATGCTCAGTCGCTTCAGTCATGTCCAGCTCTTTGCAACCCTATGGACTGTAGCCCACCAGGCTCCTCTGTCCGTGGGATTCTCCAGGCAAGAATACTGGAGTGGGTTGCCATTTCCTTCTCCAGGGGATCCTCCCGACCCAGGGATCGAACCCACATCTCCTGCATTGCAGGCGGATTCCTTACTGCTGAGCCACCAGGGAAGCCCAATCCCATTAATTAATCTTCCTCAAAGGTCGTTTTCACTCCCAACTCAAAATTCTTCATGGTTGCTGGCTGGGCACGACGGCGCCTCCTTTCCCCGTTTTCTGTGTTACTGTCACAGGAAGCTGGCCTCATGCCTTCCTGTCTTCCGTGCTTCACAGCAAGTCCTCTGCGTGAAATCCCGAAACGTTGCGTCCCCACACCTTCAAATGTCACCCATCAATCAAAGTCATCCTGAAACGTTACCTTTCCTGTAAGAGCTGTATTTCCTCAGCTGGCAGTAATCTTAGCTCTTCTGGGTTTAACACCATGTCTCGCTGCCTTCTAAAACAGGAACTGCCTCCTATGTCGGGCAGTGGTTATGGATGTGTGTGTGTCATCTCCGGAACCCACTCCAGAAAAGTAGGGTCCATCTTAGTGTACCAAGTAGAACCAGCATGGTGGCCTGTACTGAGGACAGGAGCACCCCATTCTGGCTTCCTTTTTCCATCCCTTCTCCAGAAACACATTCCACCCAAAGCATACATTCAATGGATCACTTGGTAACTGTCATGAGCTATAAACTCAATCGCTTGTTTCTTTGCTTTGTTGTTCTATTCACGCTATTTCTTTCTTTCTTTTTTTAAGAGAAGTTAAGAATGAGCATGCATTTATTCAAAGTAAAGTGGCTGGTTTTTGTTTCAAAGCAGACTGAGAGGCTAATGCAGCTTCAGTTTAAGGGCCCTAATTACAAGGCTCCTTCTGGGGCACTGGGTGAGGTTCTGGCAATTCACTTTCATCATGTTGCAGCATTTTTCCCAGAGAGGGAGTCTCAAGGAGCAACAGCTTCTGGCTTCACGAAATATGGATCTGTGCCTGATTTTAGTTCTCTTTTAATTTTTAAGTGGAACGAGAAAACACCTAAGCCTTTTTCTTTTGGTCACTCAAAAAAAATTCCAGAGGCCATTTGTCATTGTTCAGTCACTCAGTCGTGTCTGACTCTTTGCAACCCCATGGACTGCAGCACACCAGTCTTCCCTGTCCATCACCATCTTCCGGAGTTTGCTCAAAGATATGTCCATTGAGTGGGTGATGCCATCTAGCCAAACCCATGAGAATGTACTGATTCCACATTCTGTGCTTTTTGTAGGTCTCTCTGGCTCTGTACATGAAAGACTCATAATAGTTTTGGAGCAAATGAATAAATAAATGAATATATGAGTGAAATCTTGTGATGTCACACAACTCCATAACAGGGAAACAAACTCTTTTGTAAAAATGACAAAGCAGCATGGAAATATTCTCACCTTTGTGGAGGAAAACAAAGTGACAGTGACAACCCAGTAAAGAAACATTCCAGTCAAGGAGGCAAGTTAAATCGCAAGCATTTTTGATGCCCAGAAATGCAAATGCAGTACACAGAGGAAGTCTTCCCAAAGTAATTTCCTGTCCATGGAGCATAAAAGAGGCTTCTACATGAGACAAGTGCTCAGGGCTGGTGCACTGGGAAGACCCAGAGGGATCCGGTGGAGAGGGAGGTGGGAGGGGGGACTGGGATGGGGAGTGCATGTAAATCCATGGCTAATTCATTTCAATGTATGACAGAAACTACTGTAATGATGTAAAGTAATTAGCCTCCAACTAATAAAAAAAAATGGAAAAAAAAAAAAGAACTCTCTTTTTTTAGGAAATGTATGATGCACACAGACTGTCATGATCTCAGCAAGATATAAACACACAAAGAGCAAATCATAAAAATAGCCTTAATAACCAGTAATATACACTCTAGTGTGCATCTATTAAAAGACTACCCCCATGTGTGACACTGGCACCACAAGCAACCAGAAGCTTCCATACACTAAGAAGGTGTGATCATCTTAGCACATCATATGATTAAACATTGTATTTACATAAAATATTATTTCTGTCATTTTCATTTTTTTAAATTCAGGGAACAATTGGTATTTGGAAAATAAATGTATGTCAACTTACGCTTGCAGAATTTCTAGTGTCTCTGAATGTGTCTGATTTGAAAGCCAAATTACCATAAGTGCTAAAAATAATGTCACACTGTACTTTGGCAGAAAATATAAAATACAAGCAAGTTGAGCAAAATGGACAGCAATCTTCTTTTTAACAATTTTAGATATTTACTTTTTAATACTTTTAAAGTATGTTTCTAAAAGAACAAGACCACAAATGGTAGAGGGCAGGAACTGAATTTCCTTAAAAGACTAAATGGGTATGTCAGTAGCAGTGGCAACTATAATGACAGTCATTTTCCTTTTATTAAGCTGTGGTTTCTCATAAGAATTGTATTTTCTTTTGAAAATATCTTAGGTATGATATTTATTCTCCACCTTGATGAATTTATCCACAAGTTAGCTAATCATTACTAATGTTACAGATTTCAAATAGGTCAAGGTTCAACCTTTGAACTTTGAGATCAGATGATCTAAAGAGAAGAAAATGCAAATTAGTACATACAGGATGGATAAACAACAGGGACCTACTGTATAGCACAGGGAATTATATTCAATATCCTGTAATAAACCATAATGGAAAAGAATATGAAAAAGGATATGTATGTCTGTATTACTTTGCCATACAGTAGAAATCACACAACATTTTAAATCAACTATACAGTTGAATTCACTTCAGTAAGTGAATTCCCTGCTGGTCCAGTGGTTAACGACTTGGCACTTTCACTGTGGTAGCCCAGGTTCCATTCCTAGTTGAGAAAACAAGATCCCACAAGCTATGCAATGCAGATAAAAAATAAAAAATAAAACTATACTTAAGATAATTTTAAATAGAGAGAGAAGATTAATTAATAAAAAGTCCTACAGGCTTCTTTCCCCTCTATGAGTCATCCTAACCCAACCACCACGTTCATTTACTTCATCAGGAGCTGCTCAGACATCAAGAGCCTGTATTTCACCGTTTTAATCATTCTACTCATTCCCTTATCATTTATTTGATGCCACATTCTACTGTCACTGCCTTCACGATGCCCACAGAAATGCCAATACCAAGACTTAGCTCTATCCTCAACACTTCTCCCAGAAATATATAACTACTTACCCAGAAGGCCCAGCGGCTCCAAGTTCAAAGTCATGATTGACAGAGAATATTCCCAAATGCCCAATCAGTGAATAATGATGATGACATTTATTGAGTGCTTACTATAAGCCAGGCACCAAAGCGCTTTACATGTATGATGTCATTTAATCTTTAGAAAACTCTACTACAGTTTTCCCTACTTGACAGATGTGTAAACGGAGACAGAGAAAGAATAGGAAACTTATTTGAAATTCACAGGTCACTGGCAGGACAAGGATTTGAATCTGGGCAGTTTGGTCCCCCGGAATCCCTGTTGTCAACCACCAGAGCACTGCCCCTGGCTATAAGAAAATGTCTGTACTCAAGGTGTCAGTCAGGGGGATGGGAGGAGCATGGTAGAAATGCAGAATGCTCTACTGAAAGCATGAGACTCTGCATTTTAAAGTCATCCCCAAGGGAGTCTGATTCTCACAAAGTATAACAAGCACTTGTCTAAGGAACTCATTAATGACAAAAGATGCAGTACAGACTTTTTGATCACCCTGCAAAATCTCCCACTTTTCTTTTATCTTAAAATGACAAGCCGAAGTACCAAATATAAGTTGCAAAAGTAAAGAAAATCTGGGGTACTCAGCCCAACTTTAGTTTAACTCACCTGGCACAGGTAATGGTGGCTTAAAAAATATTCACAACCTAAAAGTTGAGAGTTATGTTTTATTCAGTGGGAATTTTTAGGACTCCAAGCCTAGAAGGCAGCCTCTCAAGTAACCCACAGAGAACTGCTCTAAGAAGGCGAGGGGAATAGCCACCTTATAAGAAGTTTCGCAGCAAAGGGCAGGCAGTCTGAGTCAACAGATTATTGTGAATTAAAGAAAACCTGGTATCTCAAGGAATTTAGCACTTTTCTATGTCTGGGAACATAGCAACTTTTCTACGTCTGGGCTCACTGAAATCATTCCTTTGATATGCACCTCAGCTATCTGGGGCCAGTATCCTGTGTTTTCACATCCTGAGTTTCCTCAGGGCTCACCAGCTCTGGAAGGAGGGCTGCAATAGCTGATGACTGTGACATCCTTTGTTTACTGATATGGCAGGAAATACTCCATTTCTCAGTAAGCTGCTAAGAGAAGAGCTCCACAGCACCTCTTCACACCAGTGTGAGAATGGAAACCTGTGTGATGGTGGCTGCTGGCCTATATCTTTCTCCTGGCAGAAAAGGTGAGGCACTGGAAACTTCACTAGGCCAAAATGAGAAACAGGCAAAGCTCATCTATTGTCACCCCTGGCAGGAGTGGGGACTGAAAAAGGTACTCTTGCTGGGGTGATGATGATGGCAGTGGCAGCTCTGGATGTTGCTCATATTTCAGTTCCTGAGCTAGTTGCTGGTTACATAAGTATGTTCACTTGCTGAAAATTTACTAGCTGTAGACTTGGGATTTTTGCAAGCATACTGTATGTTGATAAAAGTTTACATAAAATATGTTAATTTTTTCTATAAAATAGTCTCACTAAATAACAGATAGGCAAAATAATAGTCTTTATAGCAGAGTCGTAGGAATTACATAGTTTAAATGGTAATATTACTACATTTTCAACAAAAAAGCAAGGTATATTCTCTTTTTAGAAAAACTATATATACTTATTTACTATTGGAAGCAGGAAGACGATTCTAGTTGTTTTGATTTTTTATCATTTTATTTTATACTCACAAAAAATTGCAAAAATAATCCAGAGAGTTCCCATGTACCCTTCACCCTGCTTCTCCAAATGCTAATTCTATCTTCTATAAATATATTGTCAAAACCAGGAGACTGACTCAACTCCAGCTTCTTTCTACTAAGAGTTCACCAATAAGAATATTCTGCCTTATCATATGATCCAGCAATCCCACTTCTCGGTATATATTTAGAGATAACCATAAATCAAAAAGATACATGAACCCCAATGTTCATAGCAGCACTATTCACAACAGTCAAGACATGGAAACAATCTAAATGTCCATCAACAGATGAATGGATAAAGAAGACATGGTACATATCTACAATGGAATATTACTTAGCCATAAAAAAGAATGAAATAGCGCCATTTGCAGGAACATGGGTGAATCTAGAGATTATCATACTAAGTAAATTCAGAGAAACACAAATATCATGATATCACTTATACATGGAATTTTAAAAAATGATACAAATGAACTTATTTACAAAACAGAAACAGACTCAAGAAAGAACACTGAGCACCGGAAGTGTCTGTGCTGCCGATGTGGTACCTACTGAGTGCGGTTTTGGTCGCTCTCCCTTCTTTCCTTGGCTGGGTATTTGCGTCTCACTATGGCGCCCAAAGGAAAAGTGGGCACGAGAGGGAAGAAGCAGATATTTGAGGAGAACAAAGAGACCCTGAAGTTCTACCTGCGAATCATACTGGGGGCTAATGCCATTTACTGTCTTGTGACCTTGGTCTTTTTCTACTCATCTGCCTCATTTTGGGCCTGGATGGCTCTGGTCTTTAGTCTGGCAGTATACGGGGCCAGCTACCACTCTACGAGCCCGATGGCAAGGGCAGCCTTCTCTGAGGATGGGGCCCTGGTGGATGGTGGGATGGACCTCAACATGGAGCAGGGCATGGCAGAGCACCTTACAGATGTGGTCCTACCGACAGCTATCGAGCAGGTGCTCAGCTGCTTCTCTCTCCACATCTGGCCCTTCCGGCTCCTGGCTCCAGGCAGAGCTCTTTACCTCCTGTGGGTCAATGTCCTGGGCCCCTGGCTCACAGCGGACAGTGGCGCCCCAGTGCCAGAGCACAATGAGAAACAGCGCCGACAGGAGCGGCGGCAGATGAAGCGGTTATAGCCACTGACATTGTGGCCCCAGGTTTCTGAGCCCTGGGTGGCTCTTATCAGGCTGTGTGGTCCCCATGCCAGGAGCAGTGAGGGCCTAGTCCAGGGGCCAAAAGTGGTCTAGGGTATAGGACTGTTGAATAAATGGCTTATAATGTGGAAAAAAGAAGAAAGGACATTGAAAACAAACTTATAGTTACCAAAGGCAAAAGATGGTGGGGGGAGGAATAAATTAGGAGTTTGGGATTAACATACACACACTACCATATATAAAACAGATAATCAACAAGGACCTACTGTATAGCACAGGGAACTCTACTCAATATTCTGTAATAACCTATGTAAGAAAGAATCTGAAAAAGAATATATATATATATATATAATTGAATCATTTTGCTGTACAGTTGAAACTAACACAACATTGTAAATCAACTATACTCCAATATAAAATAAAAAATAAATTAAAAAATATTCTGCCTTGGCTGCCAATGTCATACCTTGTAGCCCTCTTCATAGATTTACAAAGGAAACAATGATGCATAAGTGAATACAATAAAATATATGTTGCTTAATTTTTGACCATCAGATATTCTTTCAATACACATTATATAAATATATATGTGGATATATACACATATACATATAAATTCTTATGTAGATACATACCTATATATATATGTATGTGTACACATCTGAAATTAAACAGTAAACAGTCAATAGGTGAACCTGCAAATTACCTTTTCCTGTTCATGACACTATCACATGACTTGATCATAATCATTTAGTCCTACCAGTTACCTAACCCCAATATTGGGGTTTCTCTGCATCTTCAACCCTCTTTCAATTCCTTAAGTGAAATTAATGCACTGATTTCAGATTGCAGGAGGTATGCATCAACCAGATGGTTGTGCAGTTTTAAGAGAATAGAAAATTATTTGACACACAGCTCAATTAAGCAGTTCATCCAAGACAAACCAAAGAAGGTATTTTTAAATGCATATTTTGGAAGATGATAATGGCATTTGGCATGCTAACTAAGATACTTCATCAGAATGACATTATAAAGAAAAGCTCGGGATAAAAACATCAAACTGATGAAACTAAAGTAAAAAAGAAAGTCTACTGGACCATTGCCAGTAAATGATATTAAGTATAGTGAGCACATGGTTATTTTTGCATTTAGGAATTCTTTCTGAAGGGTCCAGGAATGAGTTATTTCACCAGAGAGAACTTTCTACCAGCCCATTAGGACTTTGGGAATTAAATGTTACCAAACCTAAATAAATACATAAGTTTTAGAGCCACCTTCTCATTAGTCTCCGAATTTTCTACTCATTCCACCTACCTGACCCAAACTCTAGGTTACATGTGGTTCAAATAACGACTGAAAGTACATCCCCCTTGCCCAAATGGTACAATTAGGTAGATAATTGGAGTCTCCACATTCTATCTTGAATTCAGAGTTCCTCAGCCTCAGGAGTATTGGTCAGTAGTCTTTGCTATGGGGTGTGGCTGGTGGCTGTGCTGTGCATTCTAGAAGGCTGAGCAGCTTCTAGGGCCTCTACCCATCAGGTACAAAGAGCACACCCTCCTCAGCTGTGACAACCAAAAATGTCTCCAGACATTGTGTTCGGCCACTGAGGAGGCGGGGTAAAACCACCACGGCTCTGACGGCTTCACTTAGATGGACTAGCAGACAAAAACTCGGCCCTTTTAACAACAAACTAAAAATAATGTGAAGGGCCTAGAAATAGTATGTATCAATGATGTGAGTGGATCCCAAAGATGTCATGAGTTTTTCATTCCAGCTTCAAAAAATTTTCCCAATCTTTCCAGTCAATTAACATATAGAAGAAAGCTAGAGCTAGAAGGTTTAAAAGAGCTTTGAAGAAGACTATTTTTATCTCATTAATGAAGGAACTTAGGTCCTCTGAAGAGGTAAGCATTTCTCCATGATCTCCCAACAAGCCAAGCTGTCTAGTTTCTAGTCCAGTTACCTTGGGTAGCCCACTTGGCTTCTCTCAAACTCTTATTCATATAATTCAAAAGGTTACATTTATTGACCAGCTGTAAATCACCTGGTTATGTGACATAAAGCTACATTCCCACTCTCCCACACTGGTAAGCAATAGCAGGGGAAAAAAAAAAAAAGATGGAAGTGGCAATATAACCAAAAAGAACAGTCAAATTTCACCCTCTGGAATGTTATGGCCAAGTTGCCACTGGAGGGAAAGAACTGCAGATATATCTTACAGAAAAGGGAGGAATCATTAAGACTACTCTCAGTGAGATGGTAAAACTCAAAGTGACATTGACTTCAAAACTCCCTCAGTGTTACAGTTACAGCCCCCAAATCAGAAACATAACTTCCTGCAGAAGGCTGTGTACCCTAAGGAACTAATGATGTGTTAGCCTTGTCAGTGAAATGGAAAACTTCTGTATGACAGAGTCACAAAAAAGGCAATTATAGGCACTGCAAGAGACTGTAAAATACAACAGGAAGATGATACTTGCAAAATCATTCCCAACTACCAGCTCACTTGACCTTCAAAATCATCTTAAGATGCTAAGGCCCTCGTTTTTATAGGTGAAAGAACGAGGGCTGGACCCCTAAACATTCATGAGTGCAGAGCAGAGCCTGGAACCCAGATTCCCTGTGGAGAAGTCCACTGCCTCTGCTGTGCACCTCAGCTGCCCCTAGAGGCAGAGGAGAAGGCTCCTGCTTTGGGTATTGGCATTCTCTGTACTTCTGAACTGTTCCTGTCCACAACTATGCCAGAGCCTGCGACCATTCATGGGTGTTCCCATTCTCCCCTGCTTCCTGGGCAAAAAGGAAGGCGAGGTTTTCCAGCGTGCCTTATATTGGCCTGTGTGAGGCTGAAGCATTGTGAGAAGTGAATGTGCTATCTCCAAGCCTGACCAATTGAAAATCTCCAACTTGAGGTCCTTGCTCATTTTTCCAGTCTCTACAGATCTAGACAAGCAGGCTGACCTGCCAGATGGAAGGAGTTTGGATTCCAGAATGACCCTGTGGAGCTGGGCCATCCTGATCCAAACTGCATGAACCAGGGATATGAGTAAGAAATAAGCTTTTATTGTATCAAACCACTGAGATTTGGGGTATAATTAACTACTACTGCTGAAATTAAAAGATGCTTACTCCTTGGAAGGAAAATTATGACCAACCTAGACAGCATGTTAAAAAGCAGAGACATTACTTTGCCAACAAAGGTCCGTCTAGTCAAGGCTATGGTTTTTCCAGTAGTCACGTATGGATGTGAGAGTTGGACTATAAAGAAAGCTGAGCACAGAAGAATTGATGCTTTTGAACTGTGGTGTTGGAGAAGACTCTTGAGAGTCCCTTGGACTGCAAGGAGATCCAACCAGTCCATCCTAAAGGAAATCAGTCCTGAATATTCATTGGAAGGACTGATGTTGAAGCTGAAACTCCAATACTTTGGCCACCTGATGCAAAGAGCTGACTCATTTGAAAAGACCCTGATGCTGGGAAGGATTGAGGGCAGGAGGAGAAGGGGACAGCAGAGGATGAGACGGTTGGATGGCATCACCGACTCAATGGACATGGGTTTGGGTGGACTCCGGGGGTTGGTGATGGACAGGGAGGCCTGGCGTGCTGCGGTTCATGGGGTCACAAAGAGTCGGACGCGACTGGACTGAACTGAACTGAACTGCTGCTTCTGACAAAAACAACTAGGATAGCAACACATTTCAGGGGTAACGTCCCACAGAGTGTCAGGCAATTTCTGGGGGCTACACATATAGAAAAGAGTTACAGATGTTCCCCACAGAGTCCCAAGGCCAGTTTCCACTTGTGGAGTATGTATTGTCATAAAGCCCTTTCCACCTCTGTTCAAGGATTTCACTCTGCAAAGACTTTCCTGCTAACCTCCTCTTCAGCAGGACTTCTAGTGAGAGCTAGCTTTGACAGGGGAATGCCAGCTTCTTCTCCCATGACTCTGGGAGACCCTGGTAATATCCAAGCAAACCTCTCCTCTCAAACGTTTTCTGTACAGAATCCATGTAAACCAACACAAAAAATAACAGCTTATCATCACTCTGCCAAGAGCCAGCAACCCAAAAGTGAACCAGTAATTTGTTACTGAATTTATCAGGACTTACACTAATAAACATACTTCAAGATTTCACTTCCAAGCATCCCATCTGTCTTAGGAAAAAAGGAGCTATTTAGAGCACTACACATTTTTTTGTATTATAAAGGGAGGAAAATGGGCTGTCATAATGACCAAGCTTGGTAAAATTACCAGTACTTGGGATTCTAGAAGAAATTGGGGGAAATTACAAGGTGCTTTTGAAGTCACGCTTAAGCTATTTTTTCCCGTCTAAATGGACAGATCTATAGTGTGCACAAAGAGGCCAAGTGGTTGATTATCTAGACACTTAATTTAGTCTCCCAAACCTGGTCTAGGCCATTCTGAACACACAATCATAGGAGCTGTATCTCCCATATTATTT
This sequence comes from Odocoileus virginianus, assembly GCF_023699985.2. Lineage (NCBI taxonomy): Eukaryota > Metazoa > Chordata > Mammalia > Artiodactyla > Cervidae > Odocoileus > Odocoileus virginianus. Next base: position 4,036,817 of record NW_027224268.1, read on the forward strand.
CCTGAAGAAAGGACAAAATCATGAAAAGATGCATAGACCATACACATCTTATTTCAAAGTTTTGAATACACTCACAGTAGACTTCTAAGGAATGAGAATCCATATGAGCACAGAAAACTCTGATCATACTTACTGGGCTTCTTCTTCCTTCTTAGAAGTGATTGATTTACCATAAAAACTTTACTGTTGAACTAATGAGCAAATCACAGTATCAGAATCTGTTCTATACCAGAGGTTCTTAAATTTGACTGCACATTAAAATCATCTCAAAAGGTTTACAAAATCCTGATGCCCAGGTCACAATCTGGACCAATAGCATCACAATCTTTGGGAGTGGGAACCAGGTACTTTTAAAGCTTCCCAGGTGATCACAAAGTACAGACAAGGTTGAGAACTTTGTCCTTGATAACTTCTATGAGCTAAAACCAAAACATAGGTGACCCTTGTTTTTCTTTTAATCCCAAACCAACAAAGGAACTTCTTCTTCTATGGCAGTATGTCAGCATGGTAATGTACAGCAGCATGAGAGTGAAAATGTTAGTCATTCAGTCTTGTCTGACTCTTTGCGACCCCATAGACTGTAGCCCACCAGGCTTCTCTGTCCATGGAGTTCAGGCAAGAACACTGGAGTGAGTGGCCATTCCCTTCTCCAGGGGATTTTCTCGACCCAGGGATCGAACCCAGGTCTCCTGCACTGAAGGCAGATTCTTTACTATCTGAGACACCAGGGAAGCCAACAGAGGCCTTCATTTTCCTCTACTGAAAACTGGCTTACTTTGAATCTCAGAGCTTTGCACTGGGCCTTCTTATGAAATGAGGGGAGTAGAACAGCTTCTTTTACCAGTAGATTTCACAAGAGATACTAGGCTTAATACTTTCCTTTGTCGACAAAGGTCTGTCTAAGTCAAAGTTACGGTTTTTCCAGTAGTCATGTATGGATATGAGAGCTGGACCATAAAGAAAGCTGAGCGCTGAAGAATTGATGCTTTTGAACTGTGGTATTGGAGAAGACTCTTGAGAGTCCCTTGGACTGCAAGGAGATCCAACCAGTCCATCCTAAAGGAAATCAGTCCTGAATATTCATTGGAAGGACTGATGCTGAAGCTGAAACTCCAATACTTTGGCCACCTCGATGCGAAGAACTGACTCACTGGAAAAGACCCTGATGCTGGGAAAGATTGAAGGCAGGAGGAGAAGGGGACAACAGAGGATGAGATGGTTGGATGGCATCATCGACTCGATGGACATGAGTTTGAACAAGCTCCGGGAGATGGTGAAGGACAGGGAAGCCTGGCGTGCTGCAGTCCATGGGGTCACAAAGAGTCAGACGCTACTGAGTGACTGAACTGAACTGAACTAGGCTTAATGGACTTGCCAGGTGATGCTAGTGGTAAAGAACCCACCTACCAATGCAGGAGATGTAAGAGACATGGGTTGGTTGGGAAGATCCCCTGGAGGAGGGCATGGCAACCCACTCCAGTATTTTTGCCTGGAGAATCCCCATGGACAGAGGAGCCTGGCGGGCTACAGTCCACAGGGTCACAGAGAGTCAGACATGACTGAAACGACTTAACACACACCAGGCTTAATATACCCAAACTTCACGTTTCTCTATCTGAACTTCCCCCATTCAGAATAATTTAAAATAATTGTGTCTCCTGAAAATTAGCAAAAGAATGCTTTTAAACCAAGCAAATAGTAGCTTTAGACATTCTTCAAGAACATCCTATGGCATCATCAAATGTTCCTTGATTTTTAAAATTTGTTATGTTAAACAAACTCATTAAAGTTTTGTGGGAAAACAAACAAACAGTTGTCTACACTTACATGTCACTTAATTCTACTCAACACCTGTTGGGGAGAGATGAGTTTATTAATTATCACATTGTATTTTGGGGACATATTAATATAGGGCAGAACCATAATAAAGTGTTTGTGGAAAGCAGCTGCAGTGTGAAAACAAGCCCCCCTCATCAAGAACTGAGGGTGTGGAGGGTGTCTGGAGCCCCCATGACAACACCCAACCCTCTTCTCTCCTCTGAACCTTGGGTTTCTAAATCCAACTGCTTATGCAACAGTTACAGGTACCTCACACTTTCCTGATCTTCTCATTAAAAAGCTGTTCTCCTCTGTCTCAGCAAATGGCCATTTTCTCCTTTCAGTTACTCAGCACAAATCCTTAGAAGTTACCCGAACTCTTCTTTCTTCAGTCCACGTCATCTGAACCTAGGCCACTGTGGGAGCTCCCCAAGTTGATTCCTTGATGCCAGCCTTGCTCCTTTCTCTAGTCTCGAAACTGAAGTCAGCATGGGCCTGCATCAAGGCATGTCACTCTGATTTTAACCCTCCACTGTCTCTGCATTTCATTCAAAGTCAAAACTAGTCTTTTAAAGCCCTATGCAGGTGATGGCCCACCTCACCTTGACTTCATTGTCTGTCACCTCCTCCCACACACACTCCACTCTAGGCACACCTGTCTGTTTGCTAATTGTTTTGCATGCGAGGCACGCTATTGCCACTCTTAAGGTCACCAACCATCCTTTTTTTTTTAACCAGGGACTGAGGGATTTCTGAAGATGTAGGACCTTCAGTGCATGTGGGACAAACCAAGATAAGTTGGTCACGCTACCGTTCCCACTCCCAGATGTCTTCCTTGGTGAAACCTTCACATTGGGTCTTAGCTCACTGTGTGTGTGTTCATTAGCTAAGTTGTGTCTGACCCTTTGCAATTCCATGGACTGTAGCCCACCAGGTTCCTCTCCATGGGATTTCCCAGGCAAGAATACTAGAGTGGGTTGCCATTTCCTACTCCAGGGGATCTTCCCAATCCAGGGATGGAACCCACGTCTCCTACGTCTCCTTCATTGGCATGTGAATTCTTAACCACTAAGCCACCTGGGAAGCCACTACCTATAGTTAAAACTGACTCTTTTCCCCTCCCACCTATCCTTATCCCATCTCAAATTCCTCTTTCTCAGAGCCTTTATCATCATTTAACATGCTCTATAGTCATTTACATGGTTTCATTTCCTACTCCCTCCACTAAAAGGTAAGTCCACGAGGGCTATTTTATTCACCACTGTATTCCCCAGAATCTAGAAGAGTGACTAGCACACAGGAGATGATCAGTAAATATTTGCTGAATGAAATAATTATTTATACTGTATAATAAACGTTCTATATATATGATTCAAGGTGACAAAATTGTTTCAAGATGAAAATAGCAGATCAATATTATTTCTTGGTGAACTTAAGAACTATAATCAATGAGCAATTAGAAAAATCCATGGCACAAATAAAATTTAGTGACTGTGGGAGAAAATAAGCTTGCAATCTGAGCCAAAGTCTACCTAGGGAAGACGGACTGAAAGTGGGCAGTTAGTGTGACATAAAATGCCTTTTGGTATTGTTCTTGCATTCATATGCATTAAAATCCATTATACTTGTGAAAGCACATTGAGATTTTTTTCCCAAGCATTATATAAATTAATTATTATAATGCATCCACCACCAACATCCTAATGACATAAACAACTCATCCAAGAGGGAGTGAAGATACTTAATACCTTTTATTGTCATTAAAGACTGGTAGCATAGCAGGTGCAATGCGCATCAGAAACCACAATCACCTCATTTCACCCACAACCAGCTTCATAAACAAATTTGTATTATTGCAAGGATATGCTGGGGGAGTTTTCGTTTTCCTTCCAAATAAATATCTCATTTTAAGAGGCAAATGTTTGCTTCATGAAGATAAATGGTAAAATTCCCAACAGTTTTCTTTCCCTCCCCACTCTTATGAATACTGGCTTTGATTTCATTTTCTGGATATATTTTGCCATCCAGAGTTTGAGGCTTATGAAATTCAGGGCATATGCTGCTCATCAACCAGTACACCAAATTCCAGTGTGAAAAATCAACCCCTTCCTTCCACATCGGCATATGAGTCATTGCTAACCAAGCCTCGTGTTCAGGTGGAAAGGGGGAGGGACACTTAGGGGTAGACCATAACCTGATTCACTATTTATATATATGACAAAAGAAAGATTGCCAACACACCCCCAATTCTACTTGAAGTGAAGGCTCAATCAAACTCTGCCCCTACCCATCCCAGCCCTGTCCGAGGCCATCCAAAGGGACAAGCCCTGCTGGGAAGTGGAGAGGGAGTCTTGCGTTGCATTAACCATTAAATCAGCAAATGCTCTGAAGATGACCCTTGTTCCAAATCCCCTCAAAACCTTCCATGGATGGACAATTACATGCAGTTTGCGGGTACAAGTGGCCAACCCCTTCAGCAGTTCAAATTTTAAAGGAAATTTATAACCTGAATTTCCAGGTTGATAAATTAGTCTCATGATCTGAAATCCACTCAAGAGAGAGAAACTCACTCTTGGGGAAATAACAAAGTAAGATTCCTAGACCTTCAAAGCTGAGACCCAGACTTGGAACTGTAGCAACTGAACAAAGTTTTAGAGAGTTAACCCTTGAGGTTTCTTGGGCACTTGTTACCCTGATCTCTACAAGATCCGCATGCCACAGTTTCCACCCCAAAGAAGAATACCACAGGAACTCACAGAACAGCAGCCCCATTTCATGGACCTTTGCCATGACCCACAACTTTGTCCTCTTCAGTTCTTATAGCAGTTTCACAGGGAGAGGACTGTTAACTGCCCTTTTACACTTACAGAAACAGGCTCAGCTGCAATAACTTACTACTTCAAACCTTAAAGTGCCATATATACTGGATACAGGATATACATGAATACTGGAATCAGTAGCCGTTCCCTTCCCCAGGGGATCTTCCCAACCCAGGGATTAAACCCAGGTCTCCTACATTGCAGGCGGATTCTTCACCCTCTGAGCCACCAGGGAAGCCCAAGAATACTGGAGTGGGTAGCCTATCCCTTCTCCAGGGGATCTTCCTGACCCAGGAATCGAACCAGGGTCTCCTGCATTGCAGGCAGATTCTTTACCAGCTGAGCTACCAGGGGAGCCCTCAAGAGCCATAGCAGCAATTTGAAGGCCGATGGTTTTTATGTGACTCCAGTACAACCACTCCCATCAGTTTGTTGAGGATTAAACAAACTCAAGGGCTTCCCAGGTGGCACTAGTAGTAAAGAACCTGCCTGCCAATGCAGGAGACATAAGAGACTCAGGTTTGATCCCTGGGTCGGGAAGATTCCCTGGAGAAGGGCATGACAACCCACTCCAGTATTCTTGCCTGGAGAACGAACAGGGGAGCCAGGCGGGCTACAGTCCATAGGGTCACAAAGAATCGGACATCACTGAAACGACTTAGCATGCAAGCCAACTCAAGGTTAAGTGACGTGTCTAAGGCCACACAGATGGTAAGAGGAAGCTCATGCTCTAGATGAGGGACTGGCAAACTTCATCCAAAGAGAGCCAGACAGAAAATGGTTTAGGCTTGTGGGCCTCTCGATCTGCGGCAGATACTCAGCTGTGCCATTGCAGCCCAAGAGCAGTTGTGGACACGACACAGATGAATGGGCATGGCTGTCTTCCAATGAAACTTTATTTTCAAAAACAGGCAGAGGCTGGATTTGGCCTGTGAGTTGGAGTATGCTGGCTCTTGCTCTAAACCCACTGAACTAAAGTACTTCTAGAAACAATTTAGAAGTGCAAATAAGGTCATTCATATAAGCAATTGATTGATTATTTTTGTGAGTCTTTTTGCCACATTTTATTAGGTAAACTAGAGCAAAAAATAAGTTATACTGTGATAATTTAAAGCAATACCATGTAAATCCATGACTGATTCATGTCAATGTATAACAAAAACCACTACAATATTGTAAAGTAATTAGCCTCCAACTAATAAAAATAAATGGAAAAAAAAAATAAAGCAATACCAACTCAGTACTTCACATTTGTTATTAATTTCACGATGGAGAAATTTTTAATGTAGGTATATTGGTCTCATGCTTTTGAATATGTAAAAAGCCTCAATTTTACCACAAAAGGAAAAACAAACAAACAAACAACTGGAAACGGGGATGGTCTGGGTGCAGAGATGATCAAGAAATGGCAGAATGTTGACAATTGAAGCTGGATGACATGAGGTGCTGTTTTACTTTTTGTCTGCTAGAAATTTTCATAACACTTAAACACATGAAAGCCTTAGTTCTGGTGGAGTACAATGTGCATGGCACTTTGAATTCCTTCAGGGGGCTAACTCTGTTTTCTTCCTGACCTCTTGCTGAGCTAAGCTATTTGTAGTTTTTATCACCAAAATTATGTCTGCCAGCCCTCCAGCTTCCAATAGCCTCTTCCCTAAAGGTCAAGTCTTGGTGGTGTGCATGTGGGCAGGAAAGATGCACTGATGGCATTTTAAGAGGATAAATGCAAATCACCAGCTTTTGAAGTCAGAGGTTCTAGGAAGCATCAAAACATTGCTGCTTTTTTTTCCCCCTCAAATCAATAAACCTCAGAGAATCAGAGAGAATTTAGAGCTTCATATATTTTGCATTCTATTCATGTCAGCTTTAATGATTCTGAAATGCAATTGTCACAGATTTTTACGAAGTAAGGCATCTTTTTTTCTCCTTCGGGAGATGACAAGCAATCATCTGTGGTCATGTCCAGGGCTCAAGATCTCTGTCCGGGTGATCATGTTCTCTGCAAGAAGCTTGGCTCTGCTCAGCAAATGTTAATTCAGGAATTACTATGCTCCAGAAACTACTATGCTGGGTACCAAGACATGCTATTCTGTCCTCAGGGCAGCTACTCTTGGGAGGGGACCAGAAATAGGAATATTTGCATACCATTTTAAGAGCAAAGAAAGAGAAAAACCACAGTGTGAGGAGAACCCAGAGGAGGACCATTCGAGCCAACCTAAAGGCATCTTGGGCTTCCCTGGTGGCTCAGTGGTAAAGAATCTACCTGCAATGCAGGAGACACGGGTTTGATCCCTGGGTCAGGAAGATCCCTGGAGAAGGAAATGGCAATTCACTAAGAGATACTTGAGTCACCTGGAAGGATAAGAGGAGGTAGCTATACAGAGAAAAGAGAAAAGGGCATCTAGGGAGAGGCACCAGCTTCAGCAAAGGCATGGAGGAGTGGAACAGCATGGCATACTGGGAGAATGACAAGTTTGTTATTACTAGAGGGTAAAGTACAGTGCAGAGGGTACAGTGAGAAAGAGAAAGAGATGTTTCACTCACAGTCTCATATGCCAGGCTAAGGAGCTTGGAATCGTACATTAATTGAGAGTCATGGATGGGTGAACAGGAAACAGCTGCATACAGTTAGCATTTCAGAGAACATTCTGGTGCCAGAATGGTGCTGAGGATAATGGATTTGCAGGTAAGGTTAATAAGTGAGATCATCAAGAACTGGTGAAATAAAATCCAGTGAAAAATAATGACCCAGAACCCGGCAATGGATGGTGAGAAGCTGAGGAAGTGAGTTCAAAGTTATAAACGGGAGGTAACACTGGTAAAGAGCCAGAATTGATGGTTATCAGTAGTTTTCTGTTTTGGGTGACTGAGTAGGTCACTTACTGTGACAATATAAAAGGAAAATAAATCTTAGAATGAAATTGGAGAAGTATTTTCACAAGAGGTTGCATTTTAGGTATCTGGGACATACACAGCTGGACTTGTCATTCTGAAGCTCAGGTAAGAGAAACTGAGGCTGATTTTGGAGTTATCAACATACAGGTGTGGGTAAAACCACAAAAGGATGAGGTCACCAAATGAATGCATGTTGATCAAGAAGGACAAAAGGCCAAGGTCACAACCACGGACACTGAAGTCCAAGATGCTAATATAAGAAGAACCTATGGAGTAACAAAGAAGACAACACTCAAAGTCAAGGAAACTGAGTGGAAAACACTTGCTTCTCCAGTGTTTTCTCCTTAACTCTCACATTAACACCACATGCACAACATTTCAGAGTGCAGAGGGTTTTGCCCCCAACCAAGCAATTCTCCTGTGACACCAGCTGTGTGCTACTATCTATCTGGAGACAGAGTCATTCCCACAGGTTAAGGGCTCAATTCCATAGAATTCCTCCCACTTCAAAAGCCAATCCCAAACCCAAACTTCTGACCAACCGGCTGCAAATTGAAAGTTCCCATGACCCCCACCTTGGGTTCAATTAATTTCTTACAGTGGCTCATAGAACTGAGGAAAACATTTCACTTACTAGGTCACCAATTTATTATAAAAGGATATAACTCAGGAATGGCCAGATAGAAGAGATGCCTAGGGAAAGATTTAGTTAAAGGATGCAGAGTTTCCACACCCTCTCCGAGGTTCCCACTCTTCTAGCACCTCCACATGTCCACCAACTTGGAAGCTCCCGAACCTCTTACTTTGGGAATTTCTGTGAGGGCTTCATCATGGTAAGTCTGACTGATCATTAACCAAATTTCTAGCCATTCTCTGGAGAATGGGGGGTGGGACTGAGAGTTCCAAGCTTCTAAAAATGGCTGTCTTTCTGGTGACCAGGTGCTATCCAAGAGCTCACCTAGAGTCACCTCACTAGAACAAAAGATATTCCTGTTACTCAGGAAATCCCAAGGGATTTGGAAGCTTGGTACCAGAAACCCAGAACACACACACACATTTTTATTGTTCCACAGAAACCCAAGAGAGTTTGGTAGAGTCATAGAGATAAAACAAATTATGCTACAAGGAGAGTGTCATCTGGGAAAAGAGGTAATAATCCATACTTTGTAGAGTTGTTGTGAGAGTTTGAGATAACAGACATCAAGCATCTTGCCTAGTGCCTGGCATGTTAGCAGGCACTCGGCACCTGATAGCCACCATCCTCCACTTGCTCATCAAGAAGACCCTGAAGAAGGTGAGTGGGGTTGGGATCAGGAATACAGGTACAGGGGTCATTTCGACAAATGAAGGAACATCTTATCCTCTGAAACTGACAGGAAGCAGAGAGGAAGGTTTGTCTAAGTAGGAAATGTCACAAGAGTATAAGCAGCAATTATTGACATCTACTTATGTCCCTTATGTCCCTGGCACACAGCAAGATAATTATAAATGTTTTTCCATGGACTCCTTAAAAGAATTCTTCAAGGTACATAGAGTAGGCATTTGGCTTTTCTTTTTTTCAGGTGAAGAAATGACTCAAGGCATTAAGTTACCCTCCAAGATCATACAGTTAATAAACAGCAGAGTTAAGACAGGAACCCAGGTTTGTTTAAGCAAAAAAAAAATTCCCATGTTCTTTCCAATACACTTGGCAGATTAGAGAGGTCGCTCATGCAGTCCTGTTTACCATCTCATAGTCCATTGGGCACAATAAGAAGGGGAAAAAATCAAAGCAAATGAAAGATTTATACTGACTTCCATGAAGCTGGAAATGGCAAGATAATAAAATAATAAGAAAAGTCTTTGGCCTCAAGCATCATTAGATGGAAAATGAGTCAAGAATCAAAGTATGATCCTATTCTGTTGTTTTATTTTTGTTGTTGGGGTTTTTTTATCATTATTTTTGGTGTTAGAAGATGGAGAAATGAGTAAATCACATCTAGAATTTATAGGATTGTGGGAAAGAAAAAAAAAGAAGAAAAAGAAAAGAAATTACAAGTGTGATAAAGCCTAAGACAACATTTTCATTTTCAATTAAGAAATTGTCCTCATCTAAGGCATATGTGCTTTAAGAATTTGCAAGGAAAAGTCATAAAGCCAAATATTGGTGAAACAAAATGACTTGTAAGATTCAAACATTTATAGCATAAAGAAAATGAAAATGTTGGCAAGAGACACTACATGAGTAAAACCAAGTAAGAAACATCAACTCTGAAGTATCACCTCAACTAATATGACAATCAAAATTTAAATAAGCTGGATATTATTTCTAATGCTTGGCAGTAAGTATCTGCTGGAAAATATGTTTACAAAGTCACTATACCTTAGTCATTAAATAAATGAGAGCACTGAGGTAATAATTTGATTTCATGAAGGCTAGCGACAAACATTTAGAAGATCAGGAAGAACTGTGGAATAATGTCCAAAGCCAATGTACACTGGTGTACCATAAATGGGTTATAAGTATGCAGAGATATTTAACTAGAGATTCTTAACCAGATATTTCACCAAAGGAAGTAGCCTAGACAGTTGGTGCCTCTGGGTCTGTACCTTCTGTTACAAATAACCTCACTCATTTACTGATTTCTGCCTTTGTCATGACATGAAAAGGCTAGGAAGCAGTGACACACCCATAAATGAGGTGCTACCATCATGAATATGACATTATGAACAGGATACCCTCATAGGGTCTTCTCTTGACTGTTTCCTGGTCACAGGTCATTGAGATGGTCCCAGATACAAGGTTAATCAAGAATGCCATGCCATGAGGGTGTAAGACTTACAAACTCATTCATTACTTTGATGGATAGGCATCTGGTTACCTGGCCAAATACTCCCTTTAAGTACACTGCAGAATAATACTTCATTTCAAATATGTAGTATTTTGGAATTTAAGTTTTGAAACAAACTTAGATTAATAAAAATAAAGAGATTAAATAATGATATATTCATTGAATATTTGAAATATAGCAGTTGACAAACCATGGCCTGTCATTTGACAGTATTTCTTCCTCAAGATTCTGATCATGAAATTGCCCTCTACTCCTCATACCACCTCCACACAGGGTTCTCCTAGAAAAATGGCACATAAAAGCTCAATCTTTCCCCTTTTTCAACTTAGGCAGAAAACTCTGACAATTCTCTTTTATCCTTCTACCTTGTGCTGGAAGTAGAGTCACCCATCCCAGTCTCTCCTCCTTTTGTGGTCTGTGCACTGATAATCCAAAATCGTACCCCTGGTGTCAGTCTCTTTTCTAAACTCAAGACTCAGTGTTGAATGAACAAAAGTTATCTAAAATCAAAATTGTTGCTACTTCTGCCACATTTTACTTGAAGGAGAAAATTAAGTGCTTTTCTGCTTTCATCCCAGGAAGGAAAATGCTGAATTCTCAATACCTATGGCAGCTGTGGGCTGTAGAAGGGTAGGACCTAGATTTCAGAGTAGGGGGAAGATATTAATGAGGTTTGGGAAAGGTAAAAATAAGTACTGATAACAAAGGGAAAGTGGAAAGAGATAAATTAGAAGGTAGGGGTTAACACATACACACTAATATATATATATATAAAATAGATAATCAACAAGGACCTACTGTACAGCACAGGGAACTCTACTCAATATTCTGTGATAACCTGTAAGGAAAAATAATATGAATAACCATATATAACTGAATCACTTTGCTGTACAACTGAAACTAACACAACACTGTAAATCAACTATACTTCAATTAAAAAAAAAAAAGAACTAAGCTACTGAGAACCATGAAGACAAAGTACTGTTCTGTACAAAGTGAGGTGAACAGGCTATTCCAGAAGAGTCTTGAGGAAGGATCCAGAAAACGGTGAATGAAAGGGTCTTGAAGAAGAAAAAAGATGGCTGAACAATCTAGTGGCAAAGCAGAAAAGCAAGGTGACTGTTAACCCTCCAATTTCCCAGAACTTCAATATTGCTAAATCAATGCCTTGTATATAGAACTGTTGTTGATACGATCAACAAAATGGGGCTCTGTTCCACACTTGGAACAATGAAAGTGAAAGTGAAAGTCGCTCAGTCGTGTCCGACTCTTTGCAACCCCATGGACTATACAGTCCATGGAATTCTCCAGGCCAGAATACTGGAGTGGGTTGCCTTTCCCTTCTCCAGGGGATCTTCCCAACCCAGGGACTGAATCCAGGTCTCCCGCATTGCAGGCGGATTCTTTATCAGCTGAGCCACAAGAGAAGTGGACAATGAAGAGAAGTGGACAATGAAGGAGAGGAGAAAGACAGCACATGAGGACAAGGAGGCCATCAATCTGCTGCACAGATTCAATGGAAGCAGAAATTCAGACTGAGATGAGCACAAAACAATTTGCAGCAGGCTTTCCCTACTACCAGCCCTGCTTTCAAGAATCCCAGACTCTGGGAAGGCTCTGTGTCTCCCACTGTGTGTTGATTAGGGTTCAACATAATTTCATTTGAACCCCAAAGCAAGCTGCCTCAGCTGCCTTCCAGTTTATGCCAATACATTCAATCGCCCACCTGACATCTATCTTCACCTGAATGTCTCACAAATATCCTGGAATCAGTGCCAGAACTAGACAAATAGTCTTGTCCCCAAGTCAATCCATTTCCTCTTTTGCTAAAAGACACCAAACATCTACCCTGGTGCTCATCCTGGCCTCCCCGCTAGCATTTCCCTCCTCACACACAGCCTGTTAGTCATCAAGTCCTGATGATGATGATGGTGATAAAAATTCTACCATTTTGCTTCTCTACTTTGAATACTGCTCTTCCTCCAATGCCAAAATCACTGCAGTAGCCTACAAACCAGCTATTTATACGCCACTCTCGCCTTTGTCCAATCTAAGTTCTTCCAAGAATACTGAGCCATCATATTTTCTATTTAAAAAATTCCTTCCTAAAAAAAAAAAAATTCATTCCTGGTGACTCTCCCTTTCTGGAGAAAGGAAAAAAGAGAAAACAAAAACAAAACTTATTTACATGCTCTCCTGGTAATACTCCCTTGTTTCTGGAGTACACTCTTTAGCCCTCAACTCTAAGTAGAAAATCTCTTGTGTTTTGTTTACTGGAAAATGTCTTTGATTTCACCCCCTCCCTGAGGAGTGGTTTTGCTGGATATCTAATTATTGGTGCCGCATCCCTCCCTCACCCACTCCCTTCTCTCTCCCTCCCAGCACAGCCAACATATTTTTACATTACGCACACACATTTTCCAATTACTTTATCTAAAAATACGCTTGGAATAATCCTGTCCATTTGAAAAAATATAATCTTCAAATTGATGTGAGAAGTAGCATGAATAATTAATACCCACTGCTTTTAGTAGAGGGTAATGACATTATGTGTGACGTATCTGACTTCAAGACACAGACAGCTTCTTAACTAGTCTCACAGAAATCACAAGGGTATAAAATTCATGACACTTTAAAACTATTTTATTAAGAACATTGATAATGTTTCAATTATAAGGACCACAAATGGTTCTGAAAATTAAAATGAAATATTCATAGAAGTCAGTGAGAGTCAGATCTTACCTGAAGCTTTCTATAACATCTTTGATAAAGGCCCACACCTCCAGTAATAGACCAGTGTTTATAGCTGAGCTATAAGAGAGTGCATCCTAGGGTTAATTTACCAAAGCTCTTCTCAAATTTTGGTTCTGCCTTCCAGAAGCCTGAACAAGAATCCAACACCTTCATCCGGATCACATTCCCCCTAGGACATTCCAATATTCCTGCATGTCTTGACTGTGTAGGTACTTTGTTTCAAACAGAGATGCAAAACAATAGAGACACCCTGACTTGCAGGACACTGTTTTGTGATTTTCCCATCACAACTGTTCTCAGCTGAAATCTCTCAGACCTGGAAGTCCCACTCCCTCCAGGAAACTCAAATATAATTTGAAGTCGTTTATATAATATTCAAAGTCCTACTTCTAAATAGATTTCCTATACTGAACCTTCCCACCTAAACTAGTGAAATGAAGTTATACATTAAAGACAGGAGTTATATATGCCCTCCACACATCTGACCAGGTGAGATTTCTGGGCTTTGATATATTGCACACACCTGAGGCTTTTCCTCCCAGTACATATGGTTTTCCATATGTCTGATCTGAATTTCTGTGGAAGTAATTAACACATACATGAACGCAATCATATGTAGATTTATGCACATGACCTTCAGATTTTCCATGTGACATTTTCAATTTCACATATTCAAGAGCTTCTGAGAACATCATCATCTAAAATCTCTTTCATTTCCTCTAGATATGGTAGAGGAATCAATGCTAGAGATTGGAATCATTCAAAATTAGGAAAGACTCTCACGTAATGAAATATTATTATTGTTTCTAGCACTCAAAGAACGGTTAGAGGACATCCTTTTACTGGGTTATCTTAAATGTCTTTCCTTAATAAAAGATTATTTCTGATTTTTTTTAATCTCCCAGGTTCATTTTTATACTTGGAATTCAATGTGCTCATTGGTTCACATGAGCAAACATATTCCCAAAATGTCAGACCACTGGATACCCAGAGACTGTGTGTACTATGGATAAAGCGGTGCCCTAGGCACAGACCTCGCAAACTGCAACTTTTCTGAGCCCATCGCCTTCCCTACAAAATGGAGACCCTGGTCTGTCTCACAAAGCTTCTTTGAGTTGTGCTCCAGAGAATTATCTAAACATACGGACTTCACTGAATCTTAGCAGGATTTTCTATAAAGCTAATATTTATTGAGGGTTTATTATATGCCGTGAACAGATGTTTTGCAGCATCCTTTTTTTTTAAGCTTCACAAAACTTCATGAGTTTGTTTCTACTTTTCTTACGCTAAGGAAAGTGAAGCTCAGAGAGGTGAGCCACTTTGCTTCACGGAGGCATCAAGGTTTCCCAGAGTCTGGAACTGCATTAATCTGGGTGCAGGCTGTCTAGGAGCAGATGGTGAGCCCAGGGCATGTGTGCCCAGACCATGAAGGCAGTTCTCCCCAGGAACACTTGCTGAGAGGGGGGCAGCACTGGGAAGGAGAGGAAGCCGAGAGGGACAGACTCCCCGGAAATGTCCAGTACAGGGTAGCTTAGGCCGGATTCCCGGATTCTGAAGTGCAAAGCAAACCTCAGGGTTGCCCTGACCTAAGCCAAAGGATTTGGGCTTTGACTCCAGCCCCAGCCAGCCACTGCTCAAGAGCTGTGTGTGTGTGTGGAAGGGGTGGGCATAGGGCTGTCACTTTCAGGTCCTTCCGGCTTTTTCTGCAATCAAGCAAAGTATGTTCAGGTTGGGTTCCAGTAATCAAGGGGAACCACCAAGAAAGGGTGAACATGGCACAAAAACAGAGCAAAGGATGTGACAGGACCCAGGCCAGACCCTGATGCTGTCTGCCCTGCCCGTGAGCCATGGAGCGTGTGCCTGGCTGACCTGTGGGGAACGCCTGCTCTGTGGCCAGCTGGGTCTCCGAAGTCTTCGAGGCAACTGGCTAAGACTGTGTCTCGTTTCTGAACATGAGGCCATTTTACCAAGTCTTAAATTCCATTTGTGACAGTTGGCAGTGTTATTCCTTTTCTGGCAGATCGGTGCTCACAGTGAGGCTAGGCTGAAAGAGGGGAAGAAGACAACTCCAGCTGGGGGCTTTGGTGTCCTGGTCAGAAGCAATGGGAGGGAAGGCCCTGGGCCTGGCTGGACTGTCCAGGAGCAAAGGCTTCTCTGACTGGCGACATCTGACCTGAGGCATCAGCTAGACACAGCATGCACTTCCTGCTTCTCCATCTGCAGTTCCACAATCCCCATGCAAGGGACCCGGCTTCCATCCAACCTCAGCTCCGCTACTTGCGTGGTGGTTCTTTTTTGTTTTCCAAGATTAAGACAAAGCACTTTGACCATTGGATAAATGGTCAGTTGTGACCATCTGACTGAGGATTAAAAGAGAAGAAGCTTCTATTTTTTTTTAGTATTGATCTCTCTTTTTAACGGCAGCTCTATGCTTAATTTAAAATTTTGACAAAATAAAATTAAATTAATTTAAACGAGTTTTCATTTTCACTGTAGTGAAACCTTTATTTTCATACCCTAGACTTAGCAGCAGCAGCAGGGGTAGTCAATTGGACTGAAGTAGAGAAATTGTCCACTTGAGAGATTTTTATATTATGTTTTGTTCTAAGAAATTTATTCTGTAATATGTACCAATCTCTTCAAAGGTATATATCCCTTTCATTAGCAGTGATTTTTGCTAAACAAACATCTAACCAAACCTGAAAATGATTTTATAGTGAAATATTCACATATGGTATTCTGAAAAAAAAAGTGCCTTAAGAATTCATAAGATGCCATTACTCATCAGAAGTTCAGATATGTTTGTGATCTGCTGTGAAAAAAATCTTTAACAAACAAAAATGTTAAGAAAAACAGTCCTTCATTTAGGAGTGGCAGAAGACATGGTCAAGTGCTCAGTTATAATGCGCTTCACGGACAAGCAGTTTCCAGTTGGTATCGCAGTGTGCTCCTGGAAATGAAGTCACCAAGTAAACTCTCTGGCAGAACAACATCACATGGGACCTTCAGCACAGCAAAAAAAAAAAGCTTTTTGCCTTTTGTGTCTACTGTACTAAAAAATTTGCACAAAAATGATATAAGCATATATAATAATTAAAATCAACATAAAATAAACTTAAATATGATTCTCCATTCAAAAAAATTATATTCTAAACTAAGTCCTACAAAATGAGGACCTTGATACACAAGGGGCTCTAGTGTCGATCCCCATTACACACAGAGCTTCACTATGCAACTCGACGAGCTTGGTGGTTTTTGTCCTAAATCTAACTATGCACTTTAACCAGCGTTAGATAACTCATTATCACTTTTCCTGTCTTCTGATAATTTAGAAAAGCTTCTGAGGGAATGCCTTGGACGGCTTAAGTCTCTGTAAAAGCTGCCCCAATGGCCCTCTTTTTCTCCCAATACACTTGGGAGTATGAAGTAGATACTTTCCAATGCACTCCACTTTCACCAAACAGAACAGTCAATCAATGTGGGTGGGGGATGATGACAGGCACACTTCTTACCCTGGACAACTAGATTAAATACCAAGTCAGCTGCTCTCCCTTCGCCCTCCATGCCACTGCTCCCAGGCACCAACATCCCTCAGTGGCCCCCGGAAACACAAGCTCATATTTCTTGGGTGATCCTTCCTTTTAGTTCACAGCCAGACCTGCCTACACTTCCCCAGTCAATCTTTGCTGCCTTACAGCATATGACTAGTGAGGTTAATACCACATTTTCTCTATGGAACCTAATCAGACCTGCTACTTTCACAAAAACTAAAGTCCAGGCATTATGCTTCCCTCTACCTTATATTTTACTAACAAAATTTAATACCACAAAGGACATACTGCATGCCCCCAAAACACCTTTAATGTTTTTGTGCCTATAATATTGAAGATTTTGAACAGAAGAATATATTCAAATACTTATAGCATCTGATGCAACATGAAACAGTCATCAAGATCAAATATATAATGATTCTAAAAAATACAATCCTTTATGCATAAAAATAATGTGGCTTCTACAATTCCAATGTGTTTGTTTTCTTAATAAGTGTATATAACTAGGGGAGAAAAAAAAGACCAGAAGGGCAGACACCAGAATGTCACCAGTGGTTATGACAGAGCAGTGGAATTGTGCGTCATTTGTTGTTTTTTTTTGCCATTTTACATTGTTTCCAAATTTGCTACAGTACAATTATAAAAACAGTACACCTTAAAAAATACTTTCATAGCTGTTAAATATAAAATATTTGCACATGACCCTTAACAATTCTTCCCAGTGCTTAGAAGTTTACTAACATGTTACAGAAACTCATAACCTTTCCCTGGGAAACCAAGAAATCAATCACAAGGTACTCAACCGAACTACAAGGATGATCTACAAGGATTATCAAAATACTTCTTGTGAAAATGACTAAGGCAAGGGCATATCATCTCCTGTAAGAGGAGTAGGAAGGAGAGTCTTGTTCTTGCTTTTGTGTGCAATAAGTGAGGCTTGAAACTGGAAAACAGAGATGCCTATATAGAGAATTACTGAGTATCATCAGATGAAATTATACTTTGTTACCCCCACTCCAATTTCAATAAAGCTCAAACTAACATGTCAGTATCTTAGAATTTCACCTCTTGAATACTCTTTTTGTGATTTACAAAGAACAACATGGTATAAAAGAAGATGGCTTTCTATGCTAGGTGGGACATAGAGAAGGAAGAGTATTAGTGGTCGCTTGAGACAACTGGGGAACACCTAGAGAGACTCTGGTGACATTTCAAAATACCTTGAACACAACTTACGATCCAAGAGATGTAAATTGCATTCCTATTTTTTATACCAAGCTGCCTCCCTTGTTCATATTACATAATCTCCCTGAGTCTCAATTTCCTCTTCCACAACCTTACCTTGCTGCTGCTGCTGCTAAGTCGCTTCAGTCATGCCCGACTCTGTGCGACCCCATAGACAGCAGCCCACCAGGCTCCCCCATCCCTGGGATTCTCCAGGCAAGAACACTGGAGTGGGTTGCCATTTCCTTCTCCAATGCGTGAAAGTGAAAAGTGAAAGTGAAGTCGCTCAGTCGTGTCCGACTCTTAGCGACCCCATGGACTGCAGCCCACCAGGCTCCTCCGTCCATGGGATTTTCCAGGCAAGAGTACTGGAGTGGGGTGCCATGGCCTTCTCCAACTTTACCTCATGACTATCTAAAAAAAAAAAAGACTATGTGACAAACAGTAAAGTTATACATGTTTTTTTTAAGACACTTAGTTTAACAAACTCCTCTTTTAAAGTGCAGATACGTCTGGTTTCAGCTCATGAGACATTCATGGATTAGTGTGAACCACTTTAAACTGGTGACAAATCACACCCTTCCTCTGAGGGTCATGCCTTAGGGGAGAATGAGCAATGATTTGGGGAGCATGGGTACTCCGAGGAGGGCACTTGGGGATGGGTTAGCATGGAGCACCCAGAGACTGGAAGCCACTGGAGCAGAGGTACTCACTGGGAGAATTTGCTCCTCTCCCCCAGCAGGGGACATCATAGCTGGGGAGGGGATGCTACTGAGATGGAGTAGGTAGAAGCCAGGAGTCCTGCTTAACACCCCACAATGCACAGGAGAGCCTGCGCCACAAAGAGCCATCCTATTCCAAATGTCAACAGTGCTGATACTGAGAATCTCTGCACTTGAGATAAAAGAGTGGGGGAAAGAAAGCGTGAGGCAAGAAAATTCAAGACAAATTTCACCAACTCTTAAGTTTCCAGTTGGCACCAACGACTGCTCCATTAGACCAAAAAAATCTTCTCCTAGGCATATTGCCCACACTTCTCCTTTTAAATCATAGACTTAGGTTGATACAAATCTGGTTTCTGAATTTTTCATCCCTTTCTTTTTAAATCATCAGAATCCCATCTGTTGGCAGATGTAATGATACTCTATGGCCATCAACATTAATGGAAAGTGAGACCTTAATTTTAAGGTGTCCAGGAAAGATTATACTAAAATGTGCTAAAAAAAATGCTAAACTGGTTCAGGAATCTCATGCAATATGTATCTCTTTTTTGTCTGCACTATTTCTCATCAGTAGAAAAAAAGAACAGAAATTACCATAAGAATTATGCAAAGAAAAAATATGGTTTTTTTTCCTGTGACTCTAAGTGGTTTAACAGCATTATCAGAGAATGTGAAAACTATATTCTTAAAAATAACCTCACAATTAGTCTTACTCCATTTTCAAGGAATGAACACCAAAACACCTAAGGAAATTAACAGGCTCATCCTGGAATTCACAGTAGCTCCAAAGCAGGTCACTGTACACTCTGGGCCATCACTGAAGAAATGATGCTAAGAGTCCTACAAGTATTTCTCTACCACTTTTGCATTCTGTCTGCTAAGAGCATAGAAATGCAATCTTTACATATTAGAAGATGGTGAGAGATTGAAATTCTTCATTTCAGTCAAGTGACTACATGGTCAGCGTTTAGAAATAGGAGGACAGATCACTTTATTTTGATGCAACATGAACCAAGACTTCAACTTTTAACAGGGCAGCAATCAGACTGTGAAGCCTTCTTTTTAGTACCCACTTGAGGTCCAAGGTTCAGTAATTGCAAGGAAATGAATCACAAGAAGCAGTGGTGAGCTCTCAAAACATATGTTTGCAAAGCCCAAGGTGGGATGAACACACTGGCATCGGTGGCTGCATCAGAAGAGGCGGGAACCTTCTGCAGTGAGGGCAACTCTGCGCCAGTCTACCCATGGTGACTGTACTTGGACATTCTCCTCCGTGGGACCAAGCCAAGGACCCGGGAGAAGGAAAGATGAGTACACGACAGAGGCAAAAAGACTGGAAAAAGAGACTGGGTAACATCACGTGTCTTTACTATTCTGGGTGAGTACACACAGTACATATTTGGGGGCTGACAAAGCGCTTGCTGGCACTTCTCAATCCTTGAGATAAGAAGTTTATGAGCTGAATGAGTCTCAGGGTAGGCATGGACACAGTTCTTTTGTGAAGGAAGAATTCTAACCACTGTTTGCCTGCTTTCCTTATCATCTTGAAGCAGGGGTGCTTTAAAAAAGGAAGTCAGGGGGCTAGATTAAAGGGTGGTTCAGGCAGTCAACTGTCTCCCTCTGTACACAAGTGCCTTTATATACGTGCATACTCACCCTCAACATTCATGGGCCAGGCAGGAACATGGATGGAGGCCCAATTATTAAATGTCTAAATATGTAAAGGCTCCAAATTCAGCCAATAATCTGTTAAATCAATAAGCATTTTATCCTCTTAATTTGACAAATGTACTTTCTTAACATGCAAGGCAGTTTCAAGTTTAAATATTTGAAACTCCTCAGAGTCCCATCCACAAAGTGGCATGGAGGAGACAGCACCCAAGGGTGCCACAGACACACACACACAAACACACACACTCATGCTGTAGGCCTACGCAAGAGCTCATGTACCTCAACACTGTCAGCCTTCCCTTCAAAAACAACCCCACTTGGCCATCTTTGGTGGGTCTACCTTCCAGAGCCTGGAAGCAGGCAATGGACTGTTGGTGTGAGGAATTCCAGGCCCCCAGGTAACCAGCGCACGGTCTAGAACAGGAGTTGAGAACTTTCTCCTAAAAAAGCCAATTTTTTAACGCACACATTTGAGGCTTTACAGGTCATATTATCTCTTCCAGAGCTACTCAACTCTGCCATTACTACACGGAAAGAGTCACAGACAATATATAAATAGAACTGCGTGACTGTGTTCCAAACCAAACCTTTATTTGCAGACATAGGCAATGGACCAGAGACCACCATTAACTGGAAACTAGTCTAGAAGGTAGCAGGGTATAGACTCAAGAGGATACATCCCCTTGGTCCTTGGCATTCCCTGAACATGGGAAGAAGCGTGCCTGGAAGAGAACCAGAGTGGGCCTTCTAAAATAGTCCAAAATGGGAGCCACCAGCCATACCTGGCAACTGAGCACTTGAAATGTGGTGGCTGGTCCACATCGAGATGTGCTCTGTATGCAAAACAGGATTTCAGAGACTCAGTACCAAAAAAAGCAAACTATTTCTATTATTGATTTTCTACTGATTAGTTACTGAAATGATATTTGGGATAGGGTGGGTAAAAAAAACAAATGTTATTAAAATCAGGCTTCCCTGGTGGCTCAGTAGTCAAGAATCTACCTGCCAATGTGGGAGACACAGGTTCGATCCCTGGTCCGGGAAGATCCCACATGCCTTGGAGCAACTAAGCCCACATGCCACAACTACTGAGCCTGTGATCTAGAGCCAGGGAGCTGCAGTGACTCAGTTCACATGCAGCAACTACTGAAGCTGGCACGTCCTAGAGCCCGTGCTCTGCTCCAGAAGAAGCCACCACAATAAGAAACTCAGGCACCACAACTAGAGAAAAAGCCCACACAGCAATGAAGAACCAGCACAGCCAAAAATAAATAAATAACATTTTTTAAATGTTATTAAAGTCAATTCTACCTGGTTTTTGAATATTGCTACAAGAAAATTTCAATTTACATATGTGCTTACATGCGTGACTAACACTTGTGGATGCCAACAGAGTTTTACCAGACAGGGCTGTTCTGTGTGGGGCCCTCACTTCCCTGCTAGTCTGAAGACTGCACTGTTGCTGTGGCCAGAGTAAGAAAGCACAGGTAGACTGGATTTCAGGCCCACTCTTATTCCTCCTGGTCTGACCACAAAATGCGTAACCATACATGGGCTAGGACTAAACACCCTTCCAATAAATCAGGAGGCCACCAGTTGGCTGAGCTGCCCTCAGTGAACTCCTTCTGTAATAGGGAAGAACAAATCTGACTCTAATTAGATCTTTTTCTTTGAATTTAACCCTTATATTCTGGTGCTTTTGCTTTGAGTTAAGAATGTTGCCTATAGCCAGAAATACACAAGATAATCTATTCTCAAGGCTCTGACTTTTAAGGGTGTAACAGTTTTCTATTCACATAGCGATACAAAGTTACAGAACAGAGAATAAATAACATTTGCCTCAACAGAGATTTACAGGAACGCTGAGACTCCACTGACATGGAAAGCTGCAAGAACAAAGGATTCCGACACCAAGAAGTTTGCAACAACCAACCATGCCCCTCCCTCACCTTGCCTTTAAAAATGCTTTACTGAAATCTTTCAGGGAGTTTGGGGTTTGCGGGGCCTAAGGCCCCCATCCTCCTTTCATAACCCTGCAATAAACATTTCTCTGCTCCAAACTCTGACATTTCAGTTTGTTTGGCCTCACTGTGCATCAGGCACACAAACTTGCATTTGGTAACACTTTCTTAACTGGCAAAAAGAAAATTTCTTTCACTACCTGAAGAGAAGAGAGACCTCAAGTGGAAAGAAAGGAAACCCTTCTCGCATCCACTAAATAGTAAATTGTCTGAAGAGGCATCTATTTGTTTTTTGGGACTCTGATGGAAGGCAGAACTACTCCTCTCCCAGCCATGAAATTAATAAAGGGTCACTTACAGAGCTGGAGGGTGGACTCTAACTGACAGCCAGCCCAACCAATCACATGCAGTTTCTGGGCACACTTCTTTTCTTGGAAGAATGAACACAGAGTGCCCTAAAATGGGGAGGGGTTGGCGACAGAACTGGTTCAGCTGTTTCTGCCTGCTGCTCACTCTACTTTAGGAATGTGGATCCAGGATGGCTGCACAGCTACTGGAATCAATGCTTATCTTGCTTCACTTTCCCATGCAGTCTTAGAGAAAAGCTTCCATCAAAATAACCTCAGTGTGCTTCCTCCATTTGAGGAACCTTTGGATACTATAGAGTGACAGGAAAATCTTCCATTTCGTGAATAGAAACAGCCTTAAAGTGATGTCCCTGATTCTTCCTTCCAAATATCTGCTGTAACAACTTGCAATACATTTATACTGCAAATTCACTAACTAAACTGAAAATCTGATATAATGAATTTGCACACATATGCACACAAACCTATTAATGCCTTCATCAAATGTCAACTACTTTGGTAATTTTTGTTGTATATGCTTTGTATATGCTTTGTAATACAGAAATCCATTGTGGATTGTTACAGAGTATTTTAGTGATATTTGGTAAAAATTGTTTACAGTTTTTGGATGAGCTGGAAACGTATTATTTTTCCTTTACAAAATAAAATGATATTAATAGACTCCTTTTATCTAAACTCACCACCCAACACACTTCTCAGAACTCAGAACAAGTAGGTTTGGAAAGGATGCAATGAATTAAAGTACAGGTTTCATAAACAGAGATAACTAATAAGATCATTTACTTTATGAAAAGTGTACAGTTATTTGAATAATGGTAGGTTGGCTATGTAGGCAAGTACATTAAATCTTCTTAATTACAAGCTGAAAAACAGTAATTCCGCACTCAGTCATAGAAAAGAATGCCATTTGCAGCAACGCGGATGGACCTAGAGATTATCATATTAAGTGAAGTCAGAAAGACAAATATTATATCACTTATATGTGGAATTTAAATACGACACAAATGAACAGAAACACTCACAGACATAAGAACAGACTTGTGGTTGCCAAATGGTGGAGAGGAATGCAGTGGGAGTTTAGGGTTAGCAGATGCAAACTAGCATAAATAAACAACAAGGTTCCCTGCAGAGCACAGGGAACTACATTCTATATCCTGGGGTAAATCATAATGGAAAAGAACATGAAAAAGAATGTGTACATATGTGATAACTGAATCACTTTGTTGTACGGCAGAAATTAACACAACACTGTAAATCAACTATATTTCAATTAAAAAAAATAGTAATTCCTTTAAAATATAGATGTGTTCACACTCATCTTCAGTGATCATTCCTGTGCAGGTAACAGCCTTAATATAGATGATGCACCTACTGAAAGGTTATAGGAAATGAAGTCTGTGAGAGGTCACTGAATGCCAGGAAAATCCATTTCTGGCCATTTCTTCTTTCTATCTGCTGGGTCCACCTCCAGATGTCTTACACTCACCACTTAGCAAAGCCAGAAAGGGGTCAGGTTCCCTATGATGGCACTAGAGAAAGAGCTCCACGCAAAAGTGATAAGTGCGTTTTCACTTCAAAAATCTCAAATACGGGGGTCTGGCAGGATCACATTGATGCATAAGTTACAAACCTTGCCTGTAAATGACAAGCAAGGTATATTTGCTCCTTCTGTGTGGGACAGAGGCTGCCCTGGCACCTCCATGGTGATGCTTTTAGGGTCCACAATCATGCGAGGAATAAGGATGATGGAACTGTGGTGGGCAGTGGGAGGCCTGGACTCACGTGGGGACCTTTAAAAAAAATACCCAGCCCGCAGTCTCCTCTGTGATTCCAATGTAACTGGTCTGGGGTACTGCCTGGGCACTAGAGTTATTTTAAAGCTCCCCAGGTGATTCTGACATGCAGCACTGCAGGGATACTAGTCAAGGAAGAAGAGGCAATGAATCATGAACATCATGACAACCTCCTGATGCACGGCCAGGCTCCCGACAGGACAGAAGTTTGCCCAAAGGGAAGCAACAAGGAATTCAGTCACTGGATCGGATACCTGGGGGCTTCCCTTTGGGCATACCTGGAGTATTGGGAAGGTTCTAGGGTCACTCAGTCTAGAAACATCATCTAACTCTGGGTTTCTCAGCCTTGGCCCTAGACTTTGCAGTTTTAGGTCGGATCATTCTTTGTGTTGGGAGCTGTCCCGTGCACTGGAGGAAGTTTAGGAGCATCCCTGACCTCTACCCACCAGACACCAGGAAAATAGTCTACTGCTAGTCATATACCCAAAAAGCCTCTGGGATCTGAAAGAGACACATGCACCCCAATGTTCATCGCAGCACTGTTTATAATAGCCAGGACATGGAAGCAACCCAGATGCCCATCAGCAGACGAATGGATGAGGAAGCTGTGGTACATATACACCATGGAATATTACTCAGCCATTAAAAAGAATTCATTTGAATCAGTTCTAATGAGATGGATGAAACTGGAGCCCATTATACAGAGAGAAGTAAGCCAGAAAGATAAAGACCATTACAGTATACTAACACATATATATGGACTTTAGAAAGATGGTAACGATAACCCTATATGCAAAACAGAAAAAGAGACTCAGATGTATGGAACAAACTTGTGGACTCTGGGAGAAGGCGAGGGTGGGATGTTTCAGGAGAACAGCATTGAAACATGTATATTATCTAGGGTGAAACGGATAACCAGCTCAGGTTGGGTACATGAGACAAGTGCTCGGGCCTGGTGCACTGGGAAGACCCAGAGGGATCGGGTGGAGAGGGAGGTGGGAGGGGGGACTGGGATGGGGAGTACATGTAAATCCATGGCTAATTCATATCAATGTATGACAAAAACTACTGTAATGATGTAAAGTAATTAGCCTCCAACTAATAAAAAATTAAAAAAAAAAAAGCCTCTGGGAACAAAATTACCCCCAGCTGAGAACCAGTGGCTGTGGTAGACGCTGCATACTGTAGAGGGTCATTGAGTTTCATCCACCAGACACCTCAGAATCCATCACTCAAGAGAACGAGTCTGAAAAGGGAGGCCCTGTCCGAAGCTGTCAGGATGAAAGTATGGAGTGCTCTACTGAACTTGGTCCCATTGGAGAGATTTGGGAAGAGGTGTTTGCAGGAGGCTGAAAGATCTGCAGCAGCATGTGTGGATGGATGGAAGCCCAGGCTGGGATGGCCTAAAATATAAATTACACAAAGGAACTGAAGGTTAAAGAAATCTGACACACCCAGAGGCCTGTCTCTAGGCAGCATTGAGTTGCTAGTCCAAATTCACCTCTACCTTCCACTATCGGTGCAATTCTGCTTAAGGCTCCCCAAGAACTCTCACGGACCCAAGGCTAATGGCACAAAAGTGACCCACTTGGACAAGATCTGTGTTAGTCTTGTTCCAATTCAAGTCCAAAGCAGACAAATCTCCTGAATGTAATAAAAGTCAAACACCAATTCTTTACACTGCCTTTGGTGTGCTGACAAATGTCTGAAATTTCTCTGCTGTTCAGTCGCTAAGTCACATCCAACTCTTTATGACCCCATGGACTGCAGCACACCAGGCTTCCTTGTCTGTGGATTTCCCAGGCAAGAATACTGGAGTGGGTTGCCATTTCCTTCTCCAGGGGATCTTCCTGACCCAGGGATTGAACCCATGTCTCTTGCATCTCCTGCATTGGCAGGCAAATTCTTTACCACTGAGCCACCAGGGAAATTTCTTTAGTTGCCAGCTTTTTAAAAGTTATTTGTGATGTCAGATAATTCTCAGGAATTAACTAAAAAAAAAAAAAAAACAACAAGACTCCTATTGGATTTTTTTATGAAAGTCCTCCTTGTAGAAATCTTAAAATCTCTGATTGCTCTTTTTATGTTATTTGAATCTTTCTTCTGTCTTTAAAAGAAAATCTAGCTTCTAACAATCTTTGGATTTATAGAAACTTCTACTCTCACATGAAATTTATACTCCAATGAAACACTACTCTTTGGGAAGGTGCCTATTTGACAATAACTCACAAACATCTGCAGGTGCAATCAGAACAAAAAGAAAGACGACAGGATCTAGAAAAATAAAACACTGCTTTGATCGCTATTTCAAACACCTATTGCATGACTAGTTCAATAAATACACAAATGAGCCTGTCAAACCCAACTCAATTATTGGACACCCCTGCTGTTTTCAGCTCATTGCTCATCTTGATCTAAAAAAAAAAAAAAAAAAAAAAAAAAAAACCACATTAAAAACAAAAAAACAAACAACCTGTCTTTCATTTTGTGACTATGCACATTGAGAAAATAAGGTGTGATAAGCTGAAATAATGATTGTGTGGGGAGAGGGAATAAAAGAGCTCATGCATTTGTAGATCTTGAAATAATGTGAACACAAGAGTTGAGGCCACAGCTCAAGGGTGAGTCTACAGAAATACGTTTCTCGTATAAAATGGCAGGCATTAACTGCTGTCCACCAGTAGCTGCTCTCTTCTGCAGTGCTTCACCAGACTGCATTGACCAGGTCCTTGCAGGTATTAGGGACACATGTCTGCATTCTAGCCAACTGTGCAGGCAGAGCCACGTATCAGCCTTGTCCTGAAATCTCTCCCCAAATCCCTCAGGTTCCCCTCTTTTCTGATCATGGGGTGCCATAACACCCTAAAATGTCCAAGCCCCTAGACCAGGATTTTGGTAAGCATTTCCCTGTAAAGGGCAGATGGAAAATATTTAGACTCTGTAGGGCACGTGGGCTCTGTCACAACCCTCAAGCCTGCCCTTGCGGCAGCAGCAAGACAGCCAGAGACCAGAGCTAAACAAACGGGCATGGCTGTGTGCCAGTTTAACTCTGGATGATGGTAACAGAAACCTGGACTGCATATCATTTTCATGTGTCACAAAACACTATTCTTCCTGTTATTTTTAAGCCATTTAAGCACTGGAAAAATGTAAAAACCATGCTTAGTCCCTTAGACTGAAAAATCAAGGTTCCTGTATGACTGTGTGGAGCAGAAACTCTTCTCCCCCGCCCCCCTCGACTCCACACACTGCACAATGACATGAATAAGAAATTGTACTGTGTTAAGTCTGAGTTTGTTACAGCAGTTGGAATACTTTAATACACAAGTATTTGCATAATCTTTACCACCATGAAAAGAACAGATAGCAGACAAACTGTTTCAGGCATGTAGTTGAAGACGTATTTACAATTTTTAATCAAGGAGTTTTTTTGTTCTCCTCTGCCTCCTCCCCTCATAGTTTTTCATGTTTGTCAAGGATAATCTGATAGGATAATTCCCAAGGGTTTTTGAGGCAAATCCTGCCAGTGACCAGTTTCTACATGATGGATACCTAAGAATAGAAATGGTTAGTCTTAAAGAAAGAGGTACAGTTTCCTTCTGGGCAAACGGTGTCAACACCAATTTAATGTGATAAATTGATAGCACATAATAATTCATATACAGTGATAAATGCAAAAAAGTTATCTTCTTATCTGCAGATGGAACCACAGAGACCATTTCACGTAATTCAGAAAACACTGTTCCTAAAGCATTACTATTCCACCATCTAAAGAATTCTCCAGACAGACACTGTGATTAAGCCCCTAATATTCCTAACTTCATAGATTTTATTTTATTTTTTTTCCTAACTTCATAGATTTTAAAACTGCATCTAAAGAACAGTAAAAGTATATAGAAAGGGTTAGCTAATAAAATATTTGTAGCCAGATTACTAGACTCTATTACCTAAGAGCATATACATAAGTTTTTTCAAGAATTCTGTTCTGAAATTTTAATGAAATTTCTCTTATACTGAATATTTAAATAGGCAAACTTTTTATATTTGAGATGTAAAGAGATATGAAACTAAGTTTAGGATGATAAAGTACAAAATGTACCATAACTAAATAATGATTACACTTTTAAATTATATATTTAGAGGCAATGGTGACACGATCATTTTTATTAATAGAAAAAAATTATCAACAGCTTCCAGCAGACTATAGGTCACTTTTGTAAAAGGTCTAATCGTGGATTGTCAAGAATGGCAAGAGTTCCCCTCCCCATTTTTTGTTGTTGTTGTTTGCTTGTTTGGTAAAGGGCAGACAGTATAGCAAATATTTTCGGCTTTGTGGGCCAGTCTGTCTCTGTGGCAGCTATTCACCTCTGCCATTGCGGTGGCCAAGTAGCCATCGGTACTGTGTAAAATGAGTGCCCATGGTTCTGTGCCAATAAAACTTTATTGACAAAAGCAGGCCCCTGCCTGGCTCTACGCTGTCAATTTCTGTTGTACTGCTTCCCAGTAGCAACTGAAGAATATATCAAGAAAAAGTTTCTCACCTCGTAAACCACTGGTATTTAGGAATTAATATAATAGGAATATAATATGTAATGGGCTTCCCAGATGGCTCAGTGGTAAAGAATCTGCCTGCCAGTGCAGGAGACATGAGTTCAATCCCTGGGTCGGGAAGATCCCCTGGAGGAGGGCATGGCAATCCACTCCAGTATTCTTGCTGGGGAAATCCCACGAACAGAGGAACCTGGTGGGCTACAATCCATAGGGTCGCAAAGAGTTGAACGTGACTGAGCACACAAGTGCATCATATACAATAATAATAATATATATTAATTAGGACTATAATACATAGTCCTAATATAATAATTAGGAAAGATAAAGTTTAGTTTCCTGACCAGTTTCCAGAATTTTCTATCAAGCTCTTATTCTTCTCCAAAAAATGGACTTTCAAAAAGATTTTAAAAAACAAAATATGGGAAAGCTTTTTCCTTCTTGATTTTAATTTTAAGACTAAAGGATGTCTTGACTCAACTAACAATTTACAGAAATACAAAGAACTTGGAAACGTGCTAAGTGCTATGGAATTAAAAGCAGATAAACCCAGACAGAGTAGAAATTCTACAGGGTAAATGACCCAGTTTCTTCAAAAAACACATTATAAAAGAGAGAGAGAAAGAGACCATAATAAGGGGGAACTGACAGACACAGTCACTTGCAATGTGTAGACCTTATTTGGATTCTAATTCAGACAAGCAAATTACAAAAAAAAAAAATACTGAGACAACTGAAAATTTGAACACTAAATGCATATTGTTATTAAACAATTACTGTTAATATTTAGATACAATGAAAAAAACAGGAAAATTGTTGAGAATGAATTAGATCTGGATAAATAAAAACTTTGGGGGTGAACATAAAGGAGAAAGGGGTAGTAGAAAACACTGTTAATGAAAACCTTTCCAGAAATCCCAGGGTTAATGTCTAAATATAGCCTCTCTTTCTAAATTTATGGTCAAGTATGAAAGTCATATAATACAAAGATAAATAAAATGTGTTGGCACCAAGAATTGAAAGAAAATTTAATTGGCAACATTTTAATAAATCTTCCTCCCCATGAAGATGGAAGAAGATATTTGCTCAAATGCTAAGAGCACTACTGAAACAGTCCAAGTCTGTTTGCCAACATGAAATATGGTATGAAATGATCCTTTTCTGGCAGACGTTTCATTCATGATCAGGATGAATGGAGCATGTCTGAACTTGCAAAATCATCTATTTTCTGATACAGTTGCAAAACAAATATAAAAAATGAACATTTGCTATAAAACTCAGACCTATACACTGGAAAATGATACAAATATACATTTCTTAGCTATAAAGACAATTTTTCAAAAATAATTTTTATGATCAAATACACTGTTATTATCAGAACGAAGACTATGCATAAACAATGCCCTCCTATATGTTAATTTCAGGATATAAATTTAAACCCTTGTTCTTTATTGTGTGTAGACCAAGGTTTCTCAGCCTTGGCACTACTAACATGTGGGGCTGTCCTGTGTGTGGTAGGATGTTCAGCAGCATCCCCAGCCTGTACCTTTCTAGATACCAGTGGCAACACCCTCATCAGTTGAAGTAAAGTGAAGTGAAAGTCACTCAGTTGTGTCCGACCCTTTGCGACCCCATGGACTGTATGGTCCATGGAATTCTCCAGGCCAGAATACTGGAGTGCAGTAGCCTTTCCCTTCTCCAGGGGATCTTCCCAACCCAGGGGTCGAACCCAGGTCTCCCACACTGCAGGCGGATTCTTTACCAGCTGAGCCACCAGGCTGACAACCCCAAATGTCTCCAAAATTGGTCAAGTGTCCCCTGGGGGCAAAATCAGCCCCAGTTGAGCATGATGAGTATAGAACAATTCACATTTTAATATCCAAGAGAAATTAATATCCATAAACACTGAAATATGCTTAGACCTGCAGGCTTACAGAAACCAATGCTATCTGTGTCATGAATATGCCAATACATACCTAAGTTTGTTGTCAGGCATTCTTTCTGACCAGATTCTTGGACATATTTAATTTGAGGATTATTTCAGGCTCCAGCAGTACCAGTCAGTAGAAATCAAAAGTCCCTCAAGTATGTGGATTTTTCTTTGCCAAATGTTCCAATCATTTACAGAGAAACACGTGACATCAGGACAAGAACAGAGCGCCTCATATGCATTTCAGAAAAAAATCACTTTGTCTGGTTTTCTAACACCCAATCCCACTGCCCAAGAAGATAACTGGAAATTCTCCATTTTCCTTTCTTTTTTTCTTCTTTAAAAATACTTGACCAGGATTCATCATTTAAATTTAAAGCACTTATTTCTACTTTTCCAATGAAACAATTTTTTACATCAGAAATTTTTCATTATAAATGTTTCATAGAAAAATACAGAAGACGTATCTGTGAAGGTTCTTTTTTTTTTTTTTTCTTTTTTTGGTCTAACTTCCAAATGTAGAAATTACTTTTACATTATCTCCTCTTTCATTTCTATTATTTGCCTACTCATGATAACATTTTTGTATCATGATATAAAAGCATACACATATTTGGATTAAGAATACATGCTTGTGTATTATATCACTCTTTTAACTTTAACCATATTTTTGAAGTATCTTTATTGAATATTTAAATAGGATAATTTTTGAAAAATAAGTACACATTTACTGAGTGATTTTCTGATGCCACATTCTTCTCCTTGTTTGTCTCTGTCTGATAAAAGCAACACTCTTTCTATGACTCTACATTTCACAATTTCAAATATATGTGTTGAGAAATAGGCTTCAGATAAAAAAAAACACTGGATAAAAAGTATAATATTGAATAGTTGATATAAAATAATATACTGAAATCTAAGTACTGCTCTTTAATTTACACTTACTTTCATAATTACTGATGGTTAATCTTCTAAAGCAGGTCAAACATCCTAATTACATTATTAGTTATACATGTCAAAAACTTAATTTATTCATTTTTCTAATATTGAGAAAGCATGAATTTTGAGATCTAAAAAATTTTAGTTACATGACAGTCAATAAAAAATCAAGTGTGCTGCAAGATGAAATAAAATTACCCCAAATCTTCTACATCTCTGGCCCCTTTATTGCTTTGATCATACACAGAACATGGAAGGTGTCTCTTCCCCCATGAAAGGCACAGGAAAAGAGAACTACTATTAATTATAATTAAATTTAAGTCTGTACATTGTAGTCTTTCTCTTCTTGCTTTACCCCAGTTTGTTCTCAGGTCAGCACACATCGTGCTCAAAGCCATCGCCACCAGTCGCTTCCTGCACATAGAAGTGATGTGTGGTACCTGCATCCTTGGGCTCCTTCAGTGGTTTCCACAGTTGAGCTCGCCGCATTTCAGCCTCCGATGCTGTACCCTCTTTCCAGCCCCTACACAGGCCAGCACAGGATTTGCAGAGGGGATGGCAACACAAGGGCATTCAAGGAACCCACAAAAAAACCCACCCTATGTATTCATAAGGCAAGAGTCAGCACATACTGTAACACTGAATAAATGAGTCATAAACACACAAATATCAAAATACCACAAGGGCAAGTTCAAAAAGATGGACTCCCCAGAGTTTGATTAAAACTGTATTTAGAGATTGTTTTTCTTTTTTTTTTCTTAGAGACTGTTTTTCTACCAGTCTCTTTCTCTTCCCCAGCAGTGTCCAAAGCCTTCACAAGTCATTAGCATGTTTTCTTTTTTTCCCAACTTCACAATTCATAACACTGCTGCCCCATCACTTTGGCTGGTTTTCTAACACTCAATCCCACTGCTCCTAAAGTGCTAAATATACATATATATAATTGCATTTTAAATGGAAGTTAATTCATTTTAATTTTGCTTGTGATATGTCTTAACACCCCTGGAGATGGCTGGCAATGTTCCAGGAGGCTGCAAAGCAAAGATGTCAGAAAGTGCAGTAGGAGGAAATCCAAGAGTACTGCTCAGTACAGTGGCCTCTCAGTGGACTTTCTGCCCCTCTGTTCAAGTCAGAACAAACACTCAAGGACCTGCTGCATAACTTGTCTTCAATACTGCCTCAGTTCTTGCCTACAGGATTGATTCTGCCTCATTTTGTAATTAACCTGTACTTTGGAGGTTCTAATGAAAGATTTATATTGTAAAATGTCAACAGAGAAATCTCTCCTTAGCACAGCACTCACAAGCTGTCACTCTTACCACAAACACACACACACACACACACACACACTCATATTCAGCTCTAGTGTTAAAAGGCAGCCAGCCCTCTGCCGGGCTTGACCAGCCAGTCTACCAGCCCATCCTCACTCATGCTATTCTTTTGCTGAACCCCGTGAGGCCATTCACAAACTGACAGAAGGGAAGCAAATCATATGCAGCAGCTGGCTAAGAAATCAATTTCCCAGTGGATTATGGAGAATGAAAAGGCAGAAGACATCCCCCTGGAAGAGGCCACTTCATTCAACAAATATTTGGACAGTCACTACGTGCAAAGACTGTTGGAAGCCTTTGGAAATAAAAAACAAAGCGCAAGTCCTGCCTTCGGGAAGTTTCCCTGCCATGGCCCATGGCTGTCTGCCTCTATTTCCAAACCTACCTTTGATTCCCTTTCTGCCCTGTCCAGCTCCAGTCGATGGCCCCCCATGGGGGCTTCGGTGAGACCACCCCACTTACAGCTGCTAACTTCACTGACTGCACCTGAACTTCCCCATCGACAGCTTCACTGTTCACTCTGACTCATTGCCCTGAGCTTTGAGCCTCTGAGTGCTAAACCACTGTAGGTTTAATCAAAAGTTTTTGAAAGAATGAAAGAAAATAATCTCACGGTTGGGCGTGATTAGGACTAGGGTTATAAAAATGAAGATCAAATCAAAGAGTTCCAGGAAGTTCTTGAGTCACACTTAGCTCCCCAAATATGCAGGGTTGTCAGATAGAACACAGGACATTCAGTTAAATTTGAATTTCAGATAAGCAATGAAATTTAGTAAATATTTCCCAAATACTTCATGGCACATACTCCCATTAAAAAAATCATTTTTTTACTTGAAATTTAAATTTAACTGGGCATTTTTTATTCTTATTTTTTAAATCTGGCAACTCCACATATATACCATTTTGAGATTCCTTTGGGGTAAGGTATCTCACTTTTGAATTAAAATAGTCAGTTCTCAATTATTTTAGTCCTTTTGCAATTATTTTACATAGTCCTCACCCAGCATTAATGGCCACAGAAAACTGGATTTGTGAATAGAGGACAAGAGTGCAGAGTGGGAGAAGCTGAGAGTTTGAGGCATTTGTATTATTAGTATCGGGTAAGGCTACACAGAACTTAGGATTGCAAAACATATTTGGAAAGTAAAAATGGGCCACAAGAAGAAGAGACCAGTAAACAATGGGGGGTTC
The DNA here is from genome assembly GCF_023699985.2 of Odocoileus virginianus. Lineage (NCBI taxonomy): Eukaryota > Metazoa > Chordata > Mammalia > Artiodactyla > Cervidae > Odocoileus > Odocoileus virginianus. The sequence continues at coordinate 4,071,163 of NW_027224268.1, forward strand.
TGATGGGGTTCCTGGCGGTAACTGTGGTCCTGTTGAATATTACCTCTGCATTCATGTAGACTCCTGTAGCATGAGTTATTGTATTACTTCTTTCTGAAGGAAACCTCTACTTAACCTCATACCGCCTGTGCACTTATCCTTCCTACTATACCATTAGCTCCCTAAAGGCAAGGAATCTCTTATCTATTCTTACTTCCCAGAGACTTCCCTGGTAGTCCAGTGGGTAAGACACCGTGCTGCCAACAAAGGAGGCCTGGGTTCGATCCCTGGTCAGAGAACTAGATCCCAACAGGCTGTAACTAAAGATCCCACATTCTGCAACTAAGATGAGGCACAACCAAATAGATAATATTAAAAATAATAATATTCTTGTGACCCAGAGTTCCTGATTCTCATCTCATTCAGCTCATTCCTGATTACATGGTGGGAAAACATAAATATTTGCTCCTTCTTTTGGTTGACTGAGTTGGTATGTCCAAATTTAATTGAAAGGCTGTATAACTCAGCAGAATCTAGTTCACTCATCACCCCAACAGTGTTCCCTCTCTGCCCCAATCCCACCTGACACTGGTGTTCGTCAATCTAACCTCTCTAGGCAAGACCAGTATGTTCCACTGGCTACTAAAGAACGCATCAGGGAGGAGAAGAAGCAGAAAGAAGACAAAACATGGAGGATCTTTTATTCCCATGTGACCTTTTCCAATGGGTTCCCCTCCTTCACTTTTGTCTCTTCTTCTTTGACTTAGGCCAGGATCCTATGGACAACCATGCATTTGTTCATTGAGTCAGTTCTCAACTGACTCAATATAATATAATAGCTCAGTATAATAATAGCTCCCCCTTCACTCTCAGAAGTGCCCTGGTTTGAATGCTCATCACACTCACAGAACATTCAGAACTCATTTTAAATACAGAGGTGGCATGGAAATACCCAACAGAGCAGACAAATGTTTGTCCTCAGAATGGCCATGCTAAGAGCATTCACCCCATCATCATCAGTGCCTCTCTTCTGCTCTGCTCAAGAAATAGAAACTAGAATAACAGACTCATACAGTAGAAAATACTCAGGCTTTCAATCTCATTAGCTAGTTCCCAATTATGCTGAAAAGATGGGCTGCACGTAAAGAATCACCTAAGCTCCAGGAGGTCTCAAAAATGCAGCGAATCACAGTAGTCTCTCCTAGTGAGGAGTACCTTACCTTGCTAATCTGAGTAGAGCCAAGAAACCTTTGTTTTAAAAATTTTACCCAAGCTAGTGTTCTGTGCCACTGAGTTAGCTATCTGACAACTACTAACCTGATCTAATCAACTGAACTACCTTTGTTAATGGACCAGATTTTTTTTTAAAGTTAATTCATATATTTCTCAGCTTTTTATCAATTGAATAGAAATAAATGTATTACCAAAGAAATAACCCTGTGTAGCAAATCCTACAATACATTGTTACAATATATATTTTTAATTTAAGACCAAAAAGAAACAATAATTCAAATCAAGAAAGTCAATTAAAAAAATTTCTTTATTATTATGTTAAATAAATACTATATGCATAGTGTGTAAAGTTTGCACTATATAATCTTTTTTTAAAATTTAATTTTCATCAAAATGAATATTTTGGTGACTTTATCAATAGAGATTAGATTTTTACCTCTATTCTATTTTTGGTTCATTTATGACTACATTTTTTAAAAAGCTTGAATATATTCGTACCCACACCCCTAAACATAAAGAACTTAAAAGGGACTATACATTTAGAAGAAGTTGGGCCACATGAGGGCCTTGTGTGTAAACCTGAGCCCAGCAGGCTGTTCACCAATGCTTTGGTGGAGCACAGGGAAAAAGGATCTACCAAGCTAAGAGGAAACACACCACTGGAGGAATAGCCACGCCATGTGTTAACTGCTTTACAAGCACTGCATCATTTAATTCTTTACAGTGAGGAGGCTGACACTACATTAATCAACTTGCTCTAAGTTTGACATCCAAAGAAAACACTCAGATTCAAGCTGACATCAGAGCCTGAAAATACCCACTATACTCTCTATGTACAAAATATTAGAATTAGAAATATTTTCTAACAGTGCTTTGTAGTTAGGCCTAGAAACAAACAAACAAACACAGAGGAAAGGTGAAAGGGTCAAGAAAATTTGTTCATTCAGCAGTTCTATGTGGACCAGAAATCACTCGAAATTACAGTTAAACGGTGGGATGCAAATAGGAAAGAAAATTAATTGCTTCATGTCTTAAGTTCATCCATTCACTACATAGGACTGTCCCTGAGGCAGACCAACCCCTTTGAAAACATGACCTCCTACCAGCTAATCTCACCATACTTGTGAGTCCTCATTATTAAGACTTTAGGATCCCCCAGATCTTGATTCGCAAAGGTTCAGCTTGCTCTGTACAATACCACGGGTGGGTGGGACGATAGCTAGATGGGATTTCCAAGACATGGTGATTTGGTTCAAAAACAAAATGGGAGATTCTGTGATGACATTGACCTGCCTCCTGCTTATGTGCCCAAAGATAGTCTGATTAACCTTGGTCTCAGTTTGCCTGTGTTCAGCGCCTTATACACTATGGCCATGAGGGCTGGCACAGTCATTTCAAAAATCAGGAGGATAACGGCAGTGCCAAAAGTTTACTCAGAGCCAAATCTGTTGGAAAGGATCACTTCCCTGTGGCCCACTTCTCAAGTGATAACAATGTGACTATGAGAGGAAAACAGCTGGTCCAATTCATCTGCAGACATAATTTAATCCTACAGAACTGCAGTGGTTCAAGAGGGAGAAAAAGGATTTGGATGATAAATTTTCAATGGAAGGCAAAAGACACATTTAAGGGGAGTCAAGAGAATCGAATTCGGCAGAAAGGTCTAGAAAAATGAGGACTGAAGAATGTTATTGAATTTTGCAGAATGGTGTCTTTTTAACCGTCAAGAGAGTTGTTCCAGTAAAATAGCAGGATGCAGGGTAAATGCTAAGAATTAAGGATGGAGTGAAAGAGGAAAGAAATGCAAGCAGCTGGCAGAGACAACAAGCTCTAGGATTTCTGGTAAAGAACTGAAAGAAAACACTAGTAGCTCACGGGAGGCGCAGAACAGAACCAAGACCCTCTCAGGATGATGAGATCAATGTTGGGTTGAAGCCTGCGAGAAAGGTCAACAGAAAGGGAGAGGGGAAAGATGAAGCTGAGGAGCAGGGCAATGGAAAGGGAGATTGAACCATTCAGCTAAAAATGAAGACTTGTCTGGTGATCCAGTGGTTAAGATGCTGTGCTTCCACTGCAGGGGGCACGGGTTCAAGTCCTGATGGGGGAACCAAGATCCTGTATGCCGGGCAGCACAGCCAAAGGAAAAAAAAGTCGGGCGGTGGGGGGACAAAAGAAATACGGAGGGAAAGGGGATCAGGGAAGATCCACATGGAGCTCAACCAAGGGATTCCACGGGAAGGATTTTAAATGTGAAGGGAAGGAATGAAGGGCAAGAAATGAACACATCAAGGGCATATACTATATTCCAGGAACTATACTGAATCCTTCATAGTTGGCATTTCATTCAGTACTCCTCACATGCTGTGCCATAAGTATGTAACTCTTTGGAAAAGAAGAACCTGAGACCCATAGATACCAAGTAAAATTATTTGGTGGGCCCAGGGTTAAAACACAAATCTCCTTCTCTCCCTAACTTGAATGCATGATAAAACAGAAAAAGGAAAAAAGATGTTACTGTGGGAAAAGGCCTTGTCCACATGACAATTTTAGCCATTGTGAAATTAATCACAATATCCAATGTGATTGTTTATGTGATAATTCCTGCCAGGATAACTCCTCCAATTCCACCAACTTGGTCTTATCTTACTTCTTGTTTTTTAAGAGATAACTATAAAAGGAGCAGATGCCATGTTTTTAAAATTTGATACATGATTTGTGCAGAGAAGAGATAAAAAACTAATTTATCTTCCATTTAACATAATGAAAAACACTCAATAAAACTTCCAGTTGATTCAGTCTTCTAAAGATGAAAACTAAGACTATTCTCCAGTTCTTAGCTGCATTCTTGATATTTCACCTGGCAACAAAGACAAAATAATAAAAACCACACAGGGGCCCAAGAAAAGACATTCTTGCCCAATGGTCATCAACCTTGTGTTTCATACCATCAAGAAATTCACAAATGGCTATCTGTAAGCCAGTTTTAATATTCCAAAAAATCTGCTGAAAAACGGGAACCTGCTGTCAATAAGGCTGCCTTTCACCATAATTGTATCAGCTCAATGTGGTAAATGTAGTGCTTACTAACACCTTGGATTATTAATGTCAGTGTTGGAAATTGTGATCATGTCTGGTGGGCTAGATCTTCCTACTAGAATAATACAATGCAGTGCCAGAGTTGAAAGATTTCGAGTTTGTAACTGACCTTAGATACAAGTAGCAAGTGAAACAACAGGTATCACTGATACCTAATAAACTCCTAAAGAATCCGAAAGTTTTCTTTATCTTTTACTAGTATTTCCATTGTGATGGTGATGACATAACATTACCATAAAACATTCTCTGCACTGAGAGACCTTCGTGAGACCTTCATGAAGTTAAACAAATACAGGATTCTGTGATCAGGTGAGCTTAGCAAAGGTTGGTTTAAACAAATTTCAAGAGCATCCTAAAGAGCAGGGCAACTGAGTCTTTTAATATCTTATTGTGAACTATACATCCCCGGGGGGGGGGGGGGAATACAGATATTCAGCGTTTTCAAAATGTATTTGACTAAGGTTTTCTCTTTTGCATGGTATCTCTTTTGCAGGGGCAGCCTGGGGTTCCTCCAAATATACTTTGGGAGCACTAAAATGGACAATTGATAACTATATGTCACTGACAAAACCTGGATCAGAAACAGAAAATGAGTAGGCATGGGTAAACCAATTTGATTGTATCTCACCACTTCATTATTACCATTTATATTTTCTTAACAAATTTCCAGTTCTACACAAACATCCCTACACACTAGTCATCCAGGCTCCTCTGTCCGTGGGATTCTCCAGCCAAGAATACTGGAGTGGTTGCCATCCCCTTCTGCAGGGGATCTTCCCAACCCAGGGATCGAATCCGTGTCTCTTACGTTTCCTTCATTGGCAGGGGATTCTTTATCACTATCGCCACCTGGGAAGCCCACACTATAGAAAAAGGACTATAAATCAGGAGGCACAGAAGCCATTCTCAATTTAACACATGTTCTTTTGGGTCTGGCTCTCCCCAACTATTGGGAAGCCCACAGTTCCTTATAGAGCTGCCTCCAGTTACGTCTAGTCCTGAATAATTTCCATTAGCCTCCGTGCAGTACCCACCGTGGATCCCTCAAAAGAGACCTGCTCATTTGTAGAGAGGTCCCTCCTCGTTGTCCCCAGGGGGCATAAAGGAGCTGCTTTCCACTTAATGTGCATTGCTCTCACTCACGTAACTGCACTGTCCCTCACTGTTCACACCTGTAAAGGGGAACTTGTTTGTGAAATGCTGTAACTTGCTCACCCTAATCCTAATTCCTTCCAGGGAGGAGCGAGGTTCTTCCTGGTCCGAATGCCTTCGGGTCACACTACTCAGAGACCTCCACGAAAGTGCCGCTGTCTCTGTACAAAAGAAGCAGAGCTGCAATCAGAAGGCTCCATCTCATGCAAACCACTATATGCAGAATGGATGAACAGCAAGGGCCTACTGTAGCGCACAGGGACCTGCATTCAGTATCCTGTGATAAACCACAATGGCAAACAGGACGGAAGAGGAAGGACTGCTGCTGCTGCTGCCAAGTCACTTCAGTCGCGTCCAACTCTGTGCGACCCTTCTCCAATGCAGAAAAGTGAAAAGTGAAAGTGAAGTCGCTCAGTCATGTCTGACTCTTCGCAACCCCATGGACTGCAGCCCACCAGGCTCCTCCATCCACGGGATTCTCCAGGCAAGAGCACTGGAGTGGGGTGCCATTGCCTTCTCCAAAGAAAGGACATATGTGTATAAACTGAGTCACTTTGCTGCATAGCAGAAATTAGCACAGTATTATAAATCAACTCATCATCGGAAAAGACCCTGATGCTGGGAAAGACTGAGGGCAGGAGGAGAAGAGGGTGGCAGAGGATGAGATGGTTAGACAGCATCACTGACTCAATGGACATGAATCTGAGCAAACTCTGGGAGATAGTGAAGGACAGGGAAGCCTGGCGTGCTGCAGTCCATGGGGTCACAAAGAGTCGGACATGACTTAACGACTAAACAACAACAGAAATCAACTGTACTTCAATAAAAGAAATTTTGAAAAAACAAAGCTCCATCTCAGGTGTATATCTCTTTATTATTGTTCCATTTTCAGTTAAGTTACAGAAATCAAAAAAGAGAAGGACAGAAAACACTTTCCCTGGATGCCTGAATGACACTAGGTTTTCAGAGCACTCAGAGCCCTTAGAGAAAGGCCCTACTGATTAAGTCTTAGCTTTACTCTGCATGTGAAGCGCCGTCAGGATGGCCATCTCTCTTTCCTTAGTGGTGGTTAAACAACTTTGCACCAATTTATGATGAACAGTGAAACAGTTTTGTTCTCATCTTATTTGCTGTAATCACTCCTTCTATTTCCTCTTCCCTCAGGTACATTAGTGCTCACTTACACACACAACCTTGCTGCTAATAAAAAAGATTTATGTCCATGTAAGATTTTATTCCTTCCTTCAGCTGTTTACTTAAGGAGGCTTTATTGCATAAAGTATTAATAGTATCCCTACCCAGCACACAAGCAGATTTATCTTTTTTAACTCATCTTTCCATACTTTAAATCTTAGAGTGTCCTGGGGATTTTATTTAGTGCAGGAATTCTGATTTAGCACATTGTTTGCTTCATATATAGGATCTTGAAGAAAGGAGAAGTATTAGACTATTAGCGTTAGACGCCTAACAATTGGCACAGCTACTTTTTAAGAGGCAGAGAAAGAATGATTTATTCAAAGACGATCTTTGGTAGTACAGGCCTGTAGAAATTGGACATTTCCTAACTGGTACAAATGTGGAAAACAAAGAGGTAATACATATTCGAATCCATAAAGAAAAGTTATGTCCTTTACCCCAGTAAATCCCAGCAGTATTATTCATAGATTTTACTCTAGGAAAATAATTCAAAGTTGGGAAAACACAACCTATCTGAAGGGAGGAGCAGACTGAAAATCCAGATTTAAAAGCACAAAATCAGAGCCACACTAAATGTGTCACAAAAGGCATGTGCAGTCCCCTGCCTACCAAGAAAGACTTCTAGATAAAGATCAGAAAGAAAAACAAGAAAGGAACCACCACTGCTGTCAGGATGGTAGGAGAACAGGATATAATTCTGGTCTTAAATCTCTATCACTACAAAATGTATTATGGAAAAGGAAATATCATACCTGAAATTCTTCCTCTTCTTTTTACCTTTCTAAATGATACTGATTTAAAACATCCAAGTTGAGTTCCACTTTTACCACATACCTTTGCTCTTGACTTCTTTGAAACCACATCACTTCCAAACCAGTAGATCTCAAGCAGAAGTAATTTTGCCTCCCACCTCTGCTCTGGCAACATCTGGCAACATCCACGGACAGTTTCGGCTATTATGACAGAGAGGGTGCTACTAGACAGAGTCTGGGGATGCTGCTAAATATCCTTCAATAAATAGGTCAGCCACCACTCCCTACTACCAAAAATGATCCAAAATGTCAAAAGTGTCAAGGTTGATAAACCCTCCATTAGATCATATAATTTTGTAATGTTTTAAAATATTTTACAAATAAAAATGAGCAAAAGATTTGAAAAGATACTTAAGCAAAGACGATGTAGGAAAGACAAATAAGCATATGAAAGGATGCTTAGCATCATCAGTCATCAAGGAAATGCAAACTAAACCACAATGAAATACCACTTCATATCCACTAGAATGGCATCGATCAAAAAGACAGATAATGACAAGTATTGTCAAGGATATGGAGAAACTGTAACTCTCCTACGCAGTGGCAGAAAATGTGAAACGGTCCACTCACTTTTGGTCAAACAGTTTGCCAGTTTCTTAAAGCATTAAACACACAATTCCTATATAACTCAGCAATTCTACTTCTAGTCATTTACTCAAGAGGAAAAAAAAATGTCCACACAAAGACTTCTATGCATACATATACAGCAACTTCCTAATAGCTAATCACCAGAAACAATCAAATGTCCAAGATCTGATGAATGAATAAACAAAAGATGGTACATCCCTACAAGGGAATATTACTAAATAATGAAAAGGGAACAAGCCACTTATATGTTAAACAGCATACCTGAATAGCAAGTGCTTAACAAACAGGCTTAAGTGTTTCGCAATAAAGACAACTTCCTCAAATGTCAAAGAGCTAGAGTAAGAAAATTAAGTGGATAAATTACTCCTGTGATCTAAAGGACACATCTGGTGCCTACCGGGACATTCGTCAGGAGCCCAGAACCCACAAGGATTAAAGTTCATTCCCCTGAAACTGATATGGTATTCAGGGCACATTTAAAAAACGAATTCTTCTTTGCATCTTGCTCTAAATTACCAGTCATCCACAATTCCATAAATAGTATTCAAGTAATCATTAATACATAGTTATTTAGGAATGAATTTAATTTCTAAAAATTAAACAAAAGGTAAAGGGGAAAAATTAAGCTAGAAAGTATGCAAATTTTTAGTCACCACAGCCATAGAAAAGCATAGAAAGTATACTTATTTGGACTAGTAGATTATGTTCTAGGTTATACTAACTGTAATAGAAAACATATTCAATGCTAACCACTCTGATTCACTTTCTGGGAACAAAGGAAGACTACATTTCCCAGTACTCCCTGCAGTGAGGGTGATGCCCATACGTCAGTATCCCAGGCAACAGAAGAAATATAAGTTACTTCTAAACCTAATCAAGAGCCTGCATCTTTGCTACACTTACTGGGGATAGGGGTGGATAAAGACTGGGAAGGGATGCAACATTTTTTCAGATGCCCTGTTTCTTGATCTGGGTGCTGGTTTCAAGAGTGTGACCAGCTGTAAAAACGCATGAGTTGTCCCCCGTAATTCTGCACATCTCCCTTTGTTATACTTCAGTAATAAGCTTATTGAACATGGGTTTACAACACATTCCTCTTCCTCGTCTACGGTCACTTTCACTCCCACTCCTCTGAACACATGCTCTGACGGCAGACTTGCGAGATGGAAGCAGTCCCTACGCAATGCCATGAATGGGGTTGGTTTGTTATTGCAGACCAGCCTAATATGTTAACATCATCTGCTGGACGATTCTTTGCCTCAGTAGAGGGTATGGTACCAAAGAATTCCTAATAGTGCTTGTACTAGTATTTAAGATTCAACTACAAAAGTTTTAAGACAGTATTTTTTAGACTTTGGTCCGTGAACCATTATATCAGGAGCACTTGGGATGTTTGATTAAAGCAGATATTCCACACCAGAATTTCCAGGAAAGATAAATGGGAACCTGAATTTTTTTAATGAGTTCCCTAGATGATTCTTTTGCATATAAGAATTTGAGAACTATTATTATAGCATGATAACAAAAGTCACAATAGCTGTTAAAGACTAAACTCTTATTTTAATACCCATAGGTGAGGGTATTAATACAAAGAATTACCCTTTGTCTCCAGTGGATTAAGACATAGGAGTCTGCTTCTCCTCATTAAAGAATCAAAGTAAAAAGCTCTCAACTGAGCACAGGAAAGCTAGATTCTAATTGTAGTTCTACTGTAATTCAATGTATGACCCAGGCAGAGTCATTCAAATTACTGTAGCTTCAGTTTCCTCATTTGCAGAACTTGAAGAGTTGGCCTAGAATCTATGGTTTCAAAAGAAAAACATAAAACTAGTTTAGTAAAAACTAAAAACTCATCATAAAGCAAATGTTATGTGTAAGGCAGTACATAGAAAACAAAGGCATTTAAAAATAAATTTTAAAAAAAGAAAGAATGAAAAGAGAGAACTACATTGACCCAACCAGACCTCCAACTACCGCAGTCCATGCAGGTGCCTCAGAGAACGCACAGAACCATCCACCCTGGAGCAGAGTTTAAAAAACTCCGATCTAGTTCATCTCTTAGATCCTTTATACATTCTTGAAATGTTGACAGTCATTATTATCATCCTCAAATGCCTTTAATTAAAGTCAATTCTACCATTTTGTTATTTTTAGAGCTGACTTATTTCCTCTGCTCCCATTTGGGGAAGAGTGTGGGTTATGCTAGAACTACAGAAAAGAAATTCAACCAAAATCTATTAACCCTGATTATGAATTCTCTGAACTAGCACAACTAAATCCTCAGACAATTTTGCTTTCTTTGACTAGAAAGATCCTTACCCGTCTTGTAATGTAGTTCACACTAATTTTGCGTGGCAGTTCAGAAGTGCCAGCCTCTCCAGCCCATCACCCAGGGCCTGTGGGCAGCCCTATAAGCAGTCTGCAGGTCTCTGCAGTAACGGACACTCTGCTGTTACAGTTCAGTACTGCAACCATTTTTGAAAGTCACTGTAAATCTTTTCACAAAGTTCTTTTAACCAAATATCACTGCACGTAATAGGATATTAACCTTAATTGCTTTTTCTAAAAAGAGATCATCTCATAGATTCCTAAGTTCTTGTCTTGACCTCTTATTATTTTCCATTCTTTTGATATATTTTAAAAAATCAAGGATATTCATGAACATGTATGACTAAAATCCTCTGTCAGAGTGTTTGTCTCCAGGTTCAATCAGATAAGAACCAAAATGAAGAGATATCTTGGTTTCTCCTGACACTTTTATGTTGAGTAAACACACACAATTCAGTGTAAAGGTAAATATATTCCTACTAAAACTTCTCATGTGATTCAATGTATTACATGATACAGTACATAGAAAGAAAATCAAGAAATTAGTTTAAGTGAAATATATGCTTTTTTCTGTAAAAATCCAGAGAGCAAATATTACTCTTTGCAGACTAACTACTCAGTTCATTCACTGTGCTGTGAAAGCAGCCAGATAACACGTAAATGAATGGGCATGACTGAGTTCCACCGTAACTTTTTTACAAAAACAGATGGAGGGCCAGATTTGGCCAGTAGGCCCTAGTCTGCTGACCCCTAACTTAGATGTTAATTTTTATGTGAGAGGGAAAAGACATAACCAAAATATTATTTCCTGTGATGAGCTAATGATTACGCAGTTTGCCAATTAAGAGTATCAAGCCTATTATCTCAAGAACCTATGGGGTGGGACACTGCGTGTGTGCGTGCATGTGTGCGTGCGAGCCAAGTTGCTTCAGTCGCTGCCCAACTCTTTGCGACCCCACGGACTGTAGCCACCAGGCTCCTCTGTCCATGGGATACTCCAGGCAAGAGTACTGGAGTGGGTTGCTATGCCTTCCTCCAGGGGATCTTCTGGACCCAGGGATCAAATTCGACTCTCCTGCATCAGCAGGCAGTTCTTTACCACTAGCACCACCTGGAAAGTCCATCAGGTAGGACATTAGAAATGTTATTTTCTCTTTTTATACTTTTCCTTAAAGAAATGAACTCATTTAAATACCAAAGGAAAGTTTCTTCTCTAGTAACCACGATTATTGACTGGCATGTGTTGAAGACCAACCCAAGTATTCATGATTTACTTTTCTTACTTTCCTTTTACACTTCCCTTTCTTTTGGTAAATCTCAAAACAGCCCCGCCTAAGTTTACATTCTAAAGACAATGAAAAATTACATGTGGCAAAGAAGTTAGTCCAACAATAAAGAAATCAGGGGCAGAACCAGGGATGAAATAAAGACATCAACTTCATCAAACACAATTTTTAAAATAATGTCCATTGATGTTTTTAGTTGTACGTGACACTGTTATACATTCAGCTACAAGGCAAGTCCTCAGAATCCCCCAGATATCTATGTTCCACATGTCAGAGACTGTCACTTGTATCCCATTTACGAAGAATTTCTGCAGACCCCAGAAAGGGGTAATGAAGATTTTCAACCTAGGGCAGAGAAGAGGCCTTGCTTAGGCACAAGGAGCAAGGCAGCACTTCCAGGTTGTAAGGTTTGATTTCGACTCTGAAAAACAAACGCATGCATTTATTATAGCACACATAAAAGGAGCAAAGCTAGAGGCTTGGAGTAACTCTCAGGACTTAGATTAAGAATTTGATGCTATTTGGGTTCTGGGACCTATTTCAAGGTGGAGATGTCCCCACACCAATAAGCAATTCTGAAACCAGCTGGGTGTCCTCCAACTCAGTTCTGGCACCATCTACCCAGAGACAGCATCAGATTCGAAAGGTTAAGGGCTCAGTTCCACAAGACTGCCCCTCTCAACCCCCACCCCGATCCCTCTTCAAATGCTAGCTGAAACCGCAGGCTGTTATCTGTGCTTCTTACCCATCGGCTATAAATTCTCACTACCCTCTCCTAGGGTTCAATCCATTTGCTAGAGCAGCTCAGAGAAACGAGAAACATTTTACTTACTAGATCACCGGTTTATTATAAAAGGGCCTAATTCAGGAACAGGCAGATTGATAAGATGCAGGAGGCAAGGCCTGGGGAAAGGCTGTGGGGTTTCCATGCTCTCTCCAGGCCCTCCAATCTCTCAGCACCCCCACGTGTTCACCAACCTGGAAGCTCTCTGAACACCAATCTTTCAGGTTTTCTTAGAGGGCTCATCACATAAGCATGACTGATAAGTCATTGCCCACTGGTGATTGATTCACCCTCTAGCCCCACTCTCCTCCCCGGAAATCAGGAGGTGGGACTGAAAGTTCAACCCTCTAATCAAAGTTGGTTCCTCTGGCAAACAGTTCCCCTCCTTAGGAGCTTTCCAAAAGTCATCTTATTAACACAAACCTGGCTGTGATGAAAAGGACCTGTTTTGAATAACAAGGCAACCACTTCACCTTTACGGCTCTGAAGGGATTTCAGGAACTGAGAACAGAAGACCAAGTATTATAACAAAAGATACTCCCATTGCTCTTATCTTCAGGAAATGCCAAGGCTTTGAGAAGCTGTGAGTCTAGACTTTTGTATAAAAACCAAATATACAAGAAATATATATTTCGTCATCTGAGCGACGAAATATATATTTCTCATAAACCACAATTATTTCAGATGTTTTCTAACTAACAGAGGAAGGTTAACAGTAAAATGAATGTGACTTCCGGATACAAAGATGAGCAGAGGGAACCTCTCTGAGCCCAGTATCCTTTAATAAAGGTCATATTCAAGATGCTTTACGTTCCAAATTTTAAAAATACAACTGTAACTGGCTTAAATGATAAGGTGTTAGTTGCTCAGTTGTGTCAGGCTCTTTGCAACTCCACGGACTGTAGCCCGTCAGGCTCCTCTGTCCATGGGAATCTCCAGGCAAGAATACTGGAATAGGTAGCCATTTCCTTCTCCAGAGGACTTTACCGACCCAGGCATCGAACCTGGGTCTCCCATGTTGGCGAGCGGATTCTTTACCATCTGGACCGCCAAGGAAGCACCCCGTTGGAACACACACAAGTCTGGATGCCTGACCCTACGGTTCCAGCTCCCCAGCTCATTAAATCTGTGTGCTTTTACCAGCCATCCTGGAAAAGAAATGCTGTGCCCCATTGGCATTCCTGACCCACAGAATCTATGAACATGATAAACGGTTGTATGACACCACTAAGATCTGAAGTCATTGGTTACACAGCCACAGTCACCAAAACAACTGGATATAAAAACTATTCAATCCAAGGGTAAGTAAACTTTCTTTAAAGGGCCAGAGAGTAAATGTTTGAGACTCTGTAGACCACGTGGTCCTGGTTACAACTTCTGAAGTCTGCTCACATGCCATGAAAGCAGCCAGGCAAAATGTAAATGAACAGGTGTGAGTGTATTCCAATAAAAGTTTATTTACAAAATCAGGTGGTGGGTGGGGATGGTGGGGGAGGACAGATCTGGCCCATGGAATAAAGTCTGCTGAGCCCTAGTCTAGCCAACTTCTTGGAAAAGACTGATGGTGGGAAAGATTGAGGGCAGGAGGAGAGGCGGGGCGACACCGGATGAGATGGTTGGATGGCATCATGAACTCAATGGACATGAGTTTAAGCAAACTCCCAGGAGATAGTGAAGGACAGGAAAGCCTGGTGTGCTACAGTCCATGGGGTCACAAACAGTTGGACATGACTGAGCAACTGAACAGCAACAACATTCTAGGCAAAGGAAGAAACCTAATGTTAGGCCCAAAGGCAGTAATGCGGCTGCTTATTCTAGAGATAACATAACCTTCTGTATAGGCAAAGGAAGGTACTCAGAGAGCAGGAGGGCTTGATACTTAGGCCTATGGGCCATGGATGCTAATGACTTCTTGACAAGCCACTAACGACTTGGTGCCTCAGTTTCATCATCTCATCTTTAAGTGGGGGAGACTAATACTATCTACATCTTAGGTCACCATGATGGTTAGTTGACATGTGCGGGCCTTGGATGCCTGGCACAGAAGAAGTACTATTTAAATGCCTGCTGCTATTTTTAGGGTGGTTAACTAGGGGAGAAACCATAGAAAGTTAGAAGGAGACAAATGTAGGAAATAAGGCAGAAGAAGAGACCCTGCAACAAGCTGGACAAGGGATAGGAAGGAGCCGAGGTGTGTCTGGGGAGACCCTTTGCTCTGGTGCCTAGAAAGACGCTAGTATAGCCAAGCAGGATGGGAAGATAGTGGGATCCCAAAGAGGGAGACGGGTGTGGGCTGCCTCTTAGGTTTCATTTAACAACTGTCTTGAAAATCTGTTCCTGATTAGAAATGCAATTCATAAAATTCTTGTATCATAAAGTAAAGGAAATATAACTATGTTGAGAAAAATCTCATGCAGTCTCACTACTCAGAAATAACCAACTCTAGGACTTCCCTAGTGGTCTAGTGGTTAGGACTCTGCACTTCCACTGCAGGGGGCATGGGTTTGATCCCTGGTCTGGGAACTAAGATTCTGCATGCCCACACAGTGCAGCCAAAAATAAAGAAAAAAAGAAATAACCAACTCTGTTTTTCTGAACCATACAAAATTGCCATTTTTTCAGGTCAAAGAAAGGCTGACTCAGCCATTTTATACTGTTTGATTTCCCTTCTGATAATTTATACATACACACAAATACACATAAATATATCAAGAGGGAAAATAATATTTTACTTGTAAATGTTAATTTATGTCTAATTACAAATTAAATAATATTTTAAATATTTTATTATATTTTACAATTATCATACATGAAAGAATGCTATAAATAAGTTTAACAAAATTGTGTCACAGATTTGTATATTTATCTTTATTTTTTAACTTAAATATGATCTCTTGAGCATTTACTCATGAAATTAAGGTTGCTTTTATAAGAAATACTTCTTTTTCATTTATTTTTATTAGTTGGAGGCTAATTACTTTACAATATTGTAGTGGGTTTTGCCATACATTGACATGAATCAGCCATGGATTTACATGTGTTCCCCATCCCAATCCCCCCTCCCGCCTCCCTCCCTATCTGATCCCTCTGGGTCTTCCCAGTGCACCAGCCCTGAGCACTTGTCTCATGCATCCAACCTGGGCTGGTGATCTGTTTCACCCTTGATAGTATACTTGTTTCAATGCTATTCTCTCAGAACATCCCACCCTCGCCTTCTCCCACAGAGTCCCAAAGTCTGTTCTATACATCTGTGTCTCTTTTTCTGTTTTGCATATAGGGTTATCGTTACCATCTTTTTAAATTCCATATATATGCATTAGTATACTGTATTGGTCTTTTATCTTTCTGGCTTACTTCACTCTGTATAATGGGCTCCAGTTTCATCCATCTCATTAGAACTGATTCAAATGAATTCTTTTTAATGGCTGAGTAATATTCCATTGTGTATATGTGCCACGGCTTCCTTATCCATTTGTCTGCTAATAAGCATCTAGGTTGCTTCCATGTCCTGGCTATTATAAACAGTGCTGTGATGAACATTGGAGTGCATGTGTCTCTTTCAGATCTAGTTTCCTCGGTGTGTATGCACAGGAGTGGGACTGCTGGGTCATATGGCAGTTCTATTTCCAGTTTTTTAAGAAATCTCCACACTGTTCTCCATAGCGGCTGTACTAGTTTGCATCCCCACCAACAGTGTAAGAGGGTTTCCTTTTCTCCACACCCTCTCCAGCATTTATTGCTTGTAGACTTTTGGATAGCAGCCATCCTGACTGGCGTGTAATGGTACCTTGTTGTGGTTTTGATTTGCATTTCTCTGATAGTGAGTGATGTTGAGCATCTTTTCATGTGTTTGTTAACCATCTGTATGTCTTCTTTGGAGAAATGTCTGTTTAGTTCTTTGGCCCATTTTTTGATTGGCTCATTTATTTTTCTGGAATTGAGCTGCAGGAGTTGCTTGTATATTTTTGAGATTAATCCTTTGTCTGTTGCTTCGTTTGCTATTATTTTCTCCCATTCTGAGGGCTGTCTTTTCACCTTGCTTATAGTTTCCTTTGTTGTGCAGAAGTTTTTAAGGTCCCGTTTGTTTATTTTTGCTTTTATTTCCAATATTCTGGGAGGTGGGTCATAGAGGATCCTGCTGTGATTTATGTCGGAGACTGTTTTGCCTATGTTCTCCTCTAGAAGGTGTTCTAGTTTCATTCTTTTACAAGTGGTTGACCAGTTTTCCCAGCACCACTTGTTAAAGAGGTTGTCTTTTTTCCATTGTATATCCTTGCCTCCTTTGTCGAAGATAAGGTGTCCATAGGTTCGTGGATTTATCTCTGGGCTTTCTATTCCTGTTCCATTGATCTATATTTTCTGTCTTTGTGCCAGTACCATACTGTCTTGATGACTGTGGCTGATACTGTGACTGGTGGCTAATAGAGCCTGAAGTCAGGCAGGTTGATTCCTCCAGTTCCATTCTTCTAAGAAAGACTTTTAAAGGATGCTTACCATTCCACCAACTCATTACTGTCCGAGATGTGCATTGCCGTAAAGTAAAGATGCAGAGATCATTTCATGAGAAACATCAAGAATTTAGGAGAAACAGCTACTCTGACATGATGCTCAACTTAAAAGGTGACAGACGAATTCTGTGACATTGTGCTACAGAGCTTTGTTTTTCCAAAATGACTCTTTGCCCTGAGGTCTCTTTTGACTTTTTACTTGGATTTCTTACAAACAAATAATAAATTTTGTTTTGTGTCTTCAGCCATGATTTATTGGTAAGTAGTTAAGCTGATCTACAATAGGGGATAAATCATAACAAATAAAAAATATATGTATAAATCAAGTTGCTTTGACTAAGTTCCAACTTTTCCCTAGTCTGAAACTCAGAATCTTGTAAAGCCAAGTGACACAAGATTGTAAAAGAAAAATTTTACATTTACTCAGTGGTAATTTTATATTTACTCAATATCTTACTGCATTCAACTTGCACTTTTTAAGATTTTTTTCTATGTCGACAATTTTTAAAGTCTCTGTTGAATTTGTTACAACATTGCTATTGCTTCTGTTTTATGTTTTAGTTTTTTGGCCATGATGCATACAGGATCCTAGCTCCCCCACCAGGGATTGAACTCTCACCCCCTGCATTGGAAAGCAAAGTCTTAACCACTGGGCCACAAGGGAAGTCCTCAGCTTGCACTTCTTAGGCAAGTTTATCTGGCATTTTTAAAGGTCAATAATCAGGAATAAGCTATTTCAAAAACACTAGTCACCAAGAAATATATACAGAGAAAAACTTTAACCATTCATATTGTTACAGGGCTTTTATCTTTAACTACTTCTAACTTGATGATCTGGTCCCATCACTTCAAGCAAATAGATGGGGAAACTATGGAAACAGTGACAGACTATTTTGGGGGGGCTCCAAAATCACTGCAGATGGTGACTGCAGCCACAAAATTAAAAGACACTTGCTTCTTGGAAGAAAAGCTATGACCAACCTAGACAGCATATTAAAAAGCAGAGACATTACTTTACCAACAAAGGTCTGTCTAGTCAAAGCTATGGTTTTTCCAGTAGTCATGTATGGATGTGAGAGTTGGACTATAAAGAAAGCTGAGTGCTGAAGAATTGATGTTTTTGAACTGTGGTGTTGAAGAAGACTCTTGAGAGTCCCTTGGACTGCAAGGAGATCCAACCAGTCAATCCTAAAGGAAATCAGTCCTGAATATTCATTGGAAAGACTGATGCTGAAGCTGAAACTCCAATACTTTGGCCACCTGATGAGAAGAACTGACTCATTGGAAAAGACCCTGATTCTGGGAAAGATTGAAGGCAGGAGAAGGGGACGACAGAGGATGAGATGTTGGATGGCATCACCAATGCGATGGACATGAGTTTGAGCAGGCTCCGGGAGTTGGTGATGGACAGGGAAGCCTGGCATGCTGCAGTCCATGGGGTCACAAAGAGTCAGACACGACTGAGCAAATGAACTGAACTGAACTTGCTGACAAAAAACTTAACAAATCATTAAGTTCATATAACATAACAATGTAAGAAAATTGAAATGTATCATAATAGTCCCTTAAATTTCAACAGTCCAAAATAAAATAGCTACAGATGCTCAATAAATATTTCTAACTTCAATTTTGACTCAACTGAAAAAAGATGTGGCCCAAGGTAAGACAAATAAATGTACCAAGAGAAATGTACTCTTCAGTATGTACCTGAGTAATACAGATGCTAATAAATGAAACAAATAACTGAGGACCGACACTTGAGCCATTTCCAGTTTCCTAAACAAGATGAGAGATCACCTTAGAGTGGGGTAAGTCATAAATTTTTATCCTTTCTCAACTGACAGAGAAAGTAAAACATCCTAAGATTGCAGGTATAAAGCAATATGTGAAAACTTCTCTAAATATGTAGAGTTCACATTCTCAACACTGAGATGCAAGCCTTTTTTCAAGGTATTCAGTAGGTCAATATTCATTCAACAAGAAATTTAACTGAAAAATATCTTTCAGACAAAAATGATTAAAGGCCCATCTAGCATTTGGAACTTATAGCAAAAAGCAAGCCACTCAACTATAGCACTCTAAGGAGGTCAGTGCCTCTTTCAGGAAAATATGTCCCAGCTTCTTTATTTTTTTTTCCAGGCTTCTTAATGACAAAATATTTTCCATAAATTCTAGATGCTTTCCACCCGTCCTTCAACCTTTATGCGTGAAGGACTCAATTTAGTCTAGCAAAATTCATTTATATTTCATTTTTAAGGCCAGCAATGAGGAGAGTCTCCAAAAGGTATGGATTTATTCTTGTTTTCAAAGCAGCAGGGACAAGAGAACTACCTTTTATTGTCTTTACTATGTGCCAGGCACTTCATTGTAAAGGGGGCCATATCACGGCAGAATGGAGACTTGGGGGTGGATTCTATTCTGGAGAGGAGACTGCCCAACACAAGCCAGAGCTCTAGAACCTGAGAAGTCAGAGCAAGCTATCAAAACTGGGGCTCAGAAAGACAGGAACCAGGAAGCAAGACAGTTATGACCACGTCTGTACCAGGGTTGCCCAGAAGGAGGTAGTGAAGGAGGCCTGATTCAGACTCTTAGTCCCAGTGTTTTTAGGACCTCAGGTCACAATTTACAATAGAAGGAATCAAGAAACCAGCCAAACAACTAAACACAAAAAACAAGGCACCAAAAAAATGTCACTGGGCTTTCTAACAAACTATGGAGAGAATTTAAAAATCCAATGGAATAGCATTAGAATTTCTTTAGACTTGTCTGAGGAGGTGTAAGATTTTATCCTGAAAATGAAGAGAGGATGAAAAAACCTAGTAATCACTAAAGAATTAGTTTAATGACAACCATAAGGTGGTTATGAATTTTTGACTCACCAACCTGAGCTCCCTTGAGATATGAAATCTGTCCCCTTTGAAAGTGGATTCATCAAGAAACTGATTTGGCTTCAGGTTACAATGACTTAAACAAGAAAGAAATGTATTTCTCTCTCATTTAAAAGTCTAGGCTACATGTCAACCAGGCTCCATGAAGCTGGAGTGTACTGGTGTCCCCAGTGCCATGCAGCTCAGCCCCTTTCCATCTTGGGGCTCTGCCATCTCCACGGTGCATCCTTGACCACACCATGATGGTGTCCTACTATGTCTGCATTCTATTCCAAGGGAAAGAGGACAAAAATTAGCTCAATGTCCACCTCGTTATGGGGAAATGTGCCCGCTAAAGGAAATGCAGATTTGTTTAGTTTTCTGGCCACGCTGCAAGCAGCATGTGGGATCTTAGTTCCTGGATCAGGGATGGAACCAGCGTTCCTGGCAGTGGAGGCACCGGAAGCACAGAGCTAACCCCTGGACCACCAGGGAAGTCTAAGTGCTCGGTCGCTTCAGTCATGTCCGGCTTTTTGTGACCCCCTGGACTGTAGCCCGCCAGGCTCCTCTGTCCATGGGATTCTCCAGGCAAGAAGACTGGAGTAGGTTGCCATGCCCTCCTCCCAGGGATCATCCCAACTCAGGAATCGAACCTGTATCTCTGGCATTTCCTACATTGTAGGCAGGTTCTTTCTCCACTGAGCCACCTGGGAAGGCCCGGGGAAGTGCAAAGGATTTTGAAATTGTGGAACAGGGATCAACAAACTACAGGTACCAGACCATAGTCAGTGCACTGGCTGATCATGGTCAAAGGGTTGAGAATGGCTTTACCATGTTTTAAAAGTTGTTTACAAAATAAACAAAAGAGAAATATGAAACGGATACCGTTTGTGGCTCTCAAAGCTTAAAATACTAACTATCCAGTCTTACAGAAAATGTTTGGCAATGTGTTATAGAGGAAGAAAGAATGGATGCAGGGGGAGAACTGGAAGTTTCTGCCTCAGCAGTAAATGTCTTTTCAACAATGAGAATATTCAGAATTAAGTAAACAACTGATATCACATCACCTCATAGAGTTAGTATTTTTTAGTAAATTTTATGAACAATCTGTGTTTATTATCAATATATGTGATTTAAGAAACTCTAAAATATGAGCCTTGCCACTTCAAGCTGAAAGGAATAAGAAAATTGTGTTTTTAAACAGAACTAGAATATTTCACATGCTTGTTCACTTTATAAATTTAATTTACTATATTTACAAGAGACTTATTATATTCTTTGCAGCCAAAGTTGGAGAAGCTCTATACAGCCAGCAAAAAATAGAGCGGCAGCTGACTGTGCCTCAGATCATGAACTCCTCATTGTCAAATTCAGACTTAAATTGAAGAAAGTAGGGAAAACCACTAGACCATTCAGGTATGACCTAAATCAAATTCCTTATGATTATACAGTGGAAGTGACAAAATAGATTTAAGGGATTAGATCTGATAGAGTGTCTGAAGAACTATGGATGGAGGTTTGTGACATTGTACAAGAGGCAGTGATCAAGACATCCTCAAGAAAAAGAAAGCAAAAAGGTAAATGGTTGTCTGAGGAGATCTTACAAATAGCTGAGAAAAGAAGAGAAGCTAAAGGCAAAGGAGAAAAGGAAAGATATACCCATTTGAATGCAGAGTTCCAAAGAATAGCAAGGAGAGATTAAAAAAAAAGCCTTCCTCAGCGATCAATGCAAAGAAATAGAGGAAAACAACAGAATGGGAAAGACTAGAGATCTCTTCAAGAAAATTAGAGACACCAAGGGAACATTTCATGCAAAGATGGGCACAATAAAGGACAGAAATGGTATGGACCTAACAGAAGCAGAAGATATTGAGAAGAGGTGGCAAGAATACACAGAAGAACTATACAAAAAAGATCTTCATGACCCAGATAACCACGATGGTGTGATCACTCACCTAGAGCCAGACATCCTGGAATGAGAAGTCAACTGGGCCTTAGGAAGCATCACTATGGACAAAGCTAGCGGAGGTGATGGAATTACAGTTGAGCTATTTCAAATCTTAAAAGATGATGCTGTGAAAGTGCTGCACTCAATATGCCAGCAAATTTGGAAAACCCAGCAGTGGCCACAGGACTGGAAAAGGTCAGTTTTCATTTTTCCAATCCCAAGGAATGTTCAAACTATCACACAATTATACTCATCTCACACACTAGCAAAGTAATGCTCAAAATTCTCCAAGCCAGGCTTCAACAGTATGTGAACCATGAACTTCCAGATGTTCAAGCTGGGTTTAGAAAAGGCAGAGGAACCAGAGATCAAATTGAAAACATCTGCTGGATCATCAAAAAAGCAAGAGAGTTCCAGAAAAACATCTATTTCTGCTTTATTGACTACGCCAAAGCATTTGACTGTGTGGATCACAACAAACTGTGGAAAATTCTTCAAGAGATGGGAATACCCAGACCACCTTACTGCCTCCTGAGAAATCTGTATGCAGGTCAAGAAGCAACAGTTAGAACTGGACATGGAACAACAGACTGGTTCCAAATCGGGAAAGGAGTATGTCAAGGCTGTATACTGTCACCTTGCTTATTTAACTTCTATGCAGAGTACATCATGTGAAATGCCGGGCTGGATGAAGCACAAGCTGGAATCAAGATTGCCGGGAGAAATATCAATAACTCAGATATGCAGATGACACCACCCTTATGGCAGAAAGCAAAGAAGAACTAAAGAGCCTCTTGATGAAAGTGAAAGAGGAGAGTGAAAAAGTTGGCTTAAAACTCAACATTCAGAAAACTAAGATCATGGCATCCAGTCCCATCACTTCATGGCAAATAGATGGGGAAACAATGGAAACAGTGACAGACTTTATTTTCTTGGGCTCCAAAATCACTGCAGATGGTGACTGCAGCCACAAAATTAAAAGACACTTGCTTCTTGGAAGAAAAGCTATGACCAACCTAGACAGCATATTAAAAAGCAGAGACATTACTTTGCCAACAAAGGTCCGTCTAGTCAAAGCTATGGTTTTTCCAGTAGTCATGTATGGATGTGAGAGTTGGACTATAAAGAAAGCTGAGCACCGAAGAATTGATGCTTTTGAACTGTGGTGTTGGAGAAGACTCTTGAGAGTCCCTTGGACTGCAAGGAGATCCAACCAGTCAATCCTAAAGGAAATCAGTCCTGAATATTCATTGGAAGGACTGATGCTGAAGCTGAAACTCCAATACTCTGGCCACCTGATGGAAGAACTGACTCATTGGAAAAGACCCTGATGCTGGGAAAGATTGAAGGTGGGAGAAGAAGGGGACAACAGAGGATGAGATGGTTGGATGGCATCACCAACTCAATGGACATGAGTTTGAGTAAGTTCTGGGAGTTGGTGATGGACAGGGAAGCCTGGCGTGCTGCAGTCCATGGGGTCGCAAAGAGTCGGACATGACTGAGCAACTGAACTGACAAGAGTACTGTATTTTTTTTTGGCAATGCTGCACAACTTGTAGGGTCCTAGTTCTGTGACCAGGGATCAAACCCTGGCCTATGGCAGCAAAAGTGCCAAGTCCCAACCACCAATGGACCGCCAAGGAATTCTCTATAAGTACTTTTAAATCCCTTCAAAAGCTTTTGATTATTTGCATATCCAGTCACTGGAAACACTTCAAAGGAAAATATAATATATTAAATGCATAATTGCAGTGGGGCATATTTAAGAGAATTTAACACACTACCTTAGAAAATGAGTCTGATCATTGGAATAAGTAGCCTTTGTTTGATCTGAGTTAATGAAATACTACTCAAAGAAAATGTGAAGGTGATTGTCCTTATTTTACTAGTTGTAAAAATAGAATAATAAGATTGATTCACTGAACTTCAAAACGCAAAAAAAAAACTAGGATTTCTGCAAGGGTAACTCTAATAAACTGAATATGAAATTAAAAGCAAAGTTACTATAAATAATCTTTTCCATATGCAGAGGCTTCCCTTGAACATCAAAGAGCTCAGGGGCTGGTAAACAGATCTATAAGCCAAGTGGAGCAAAAGGGAGGGGAGGATTTGGCAGCTAGAGCAGGAGGGCAAGAGATATCTTCCCAGTGGAGAGAAGATGCAGGCTGCTTTGCTCAGTCTTCCGGTCCACCATTTCTGCCAGAGCTCCTCATGGAGTTGCTTATCAAAGAAAACTCGGGTATAGCCAGAGGCTCAAGCAACCAGCACTCCTCGGCTTGGTGGACTCAATCTCATTAATAAGAACTACAAAAATGCCAGTCAGCCCAAGCCTGTCAGGTTACATGGAGTCGATCTCTCTCCTAGGTCCTTGAGGAGACTGTAAAATAAATGCCAGAGCCATGAAACAATCACCCACTGAAATCAAACACTGTTTTATTTTAACAAAAGTACCTTTCAGAGAAAGATTCTATTTCATTTTGTCACTGTGAAATTATATCCGTGGAATTTTTTTTAAATGCCTAGTTTTGACATTTGGAATTCCTCATATTTCTGAAAGTCTAACATTTTGGTGTTTGATATTTTAGAATACAACTTACCATTGAATGGTGTCTCTTTAAATTTGGCGAATGTTCAGGCTGTCACTTTCTCTCATATATCTAAATTCAAACTACAGGTTGTCTGGTTTTATTTCCCCCTTTTTGGAGCCTGTGTGTGTTGGTGTGTGTGTGTGTGCGAGGGGAGGGTTCCAACACTGACACACGGTGACCACCTGCTGGGTTTCCAGAACATCAGACTGTGCTCACTCGGAGCATGGCCAAGCTCTTTATAAATGTGTGTTAAGCTACACTCCCTTGTCTTTTAGGAAAAATGAGGACATCCTTGCCTACCCTTTCTGCCTGGCCGGCACCTCCAAAAAGTCTTCTTATGCAGGTCTACAACTCACACTCCCAATCAGATTCTTGATACATATTTAAATGGGGGGGGGGTTATTTCAGGCTCCAGCGGTACCAGTCAGTGGAAACCAAAGTCCCTCAAATATGTGGGTTTCTCTTTGCCAAATATTCCGATCACTTACAGAGAAACCCAGGAGAGCGTGAATGCAGTTTCCCAGGGTACCTCTGCTGCCCTCAGGAGATCACTGTTCACACTGCATGTCATTGGTGACTTCTCCAGACTGATCCCTTGGGGACTCAAGTGAAAAATGAAAGTCGCTCAGTCGTGTCCAACTTTTTGCAACCCCATGGACTGTAGCCCCACCAGGCTCCTCTGTCCATGGAATTCTCCAGGCAAGAATACCGGAGCGGGTAGCTATTCCCTTTTCCAGAGGATCTTCCCAACCCAGGGATTGAACCCAGGTTTCCCGCACTGCAGGCGGATTCTTAACCTTCTGAGCCACCGGGGAGGCCCTAACTTTCTCACTGTGCTATATCCCCATGCCCAGCAGACCACATGGCACCAAGAAGGGCTTCCTGAAACTCTGACCGGAAGAAGAGAGGAAACTTATTGGAAATATTCAGAGGAGGAAGAAAGGAAAGGAAAGGAGAGAGGGAGGGAGGCAGCACTGAGGAACCAGTTGGGGTGGGAAGTGACAGGAGAGGGTTGGGATAGGCTGGGGTGGGAGAAGGTGTGGGCACACCACTGTCGGTCCCAGACGTGCTCCAGGAGACTGGAAGCCGGAACCACTCCACCACAGGGGCAACATGCAGCCTCTTCACAGAAGTTATTCACAGAACTCACGCAGCTTCTAACCAGTTCACACTGGTTTGTGCTAGCCCATGCCAACTGGTGCTCATTCAAGCTGGCTTTTGCTGGTTCAAGCTAGTTTCACTGATCTGCACTCTCTCCCACTCTGACGCAACTAATTTTTTCCCTTTGTATTTGCTTCTATCACTTACTTTAGTTTTTGTCATATGGCTTTGTGCATGTATTTAAGAAATGTTTTCAATCTTGTCTTGAATAAGCTGGAGCTGTAATATACTGATCTGCTCAAAGTCACAGGGCAATAATTATTCCCAAAGGTATGACCACAGAAGGAAAACCAAGCACCCGTCAGTTCAGTTCAGTTCAGTTGCTCAGTTCTGTCTGACTCTTTGTGACCCCATGAACTGCAGCACACTAGGCCTCCCTGTCCATCACCAACTCCCTGGAGTTTACTCAAACTCATGTCCATTGAGTCAGTGATGCCATCCAACCATCTCATCCTCTGTCGTCCCCTTCTCCTCCTGCCCTCAATCTTCCCCAGCATCAGGGTCTTTTCCAATGAGTCAGTTCTTCGCATCAGGTGGCCAAAGTATTGGAGTTTCAGCTTCAATATCAGTCCTTCCAAAGAACATTCAGGACTGATTTCCTTTAGGATGGACTGGTTGGATCTCCTTGCAGCTGGTAAAGAATCCGCCTGCAGTGTGGGAGACCTGGGTTCGATCCCTGAGGATCTTGCATGAGTTGGGAAGACCCCCTGGAGAAGGGAAAGACTACCCACTCCAGTATTCTGGCCTGGAGAATCCCATGGACTGTATGTCACTTAAGTGGAACCTTGGAAAACAAGCAGTGGCTTTCATTTCTCACAATGGCAACATCTGATACTGAAAACATTCGTCTCATCTCTTACAAGTGAAATGATTCTAAGAAATGACCATATACATATCCCTCTACACTGACTTCTCTTGTCAATTATTAAAAGTTAGGAATTAAACATGAGGAAATAGAAGAGATTCACCTTTGTCAATAACTGAAAAGCACTATTCGTGGGGGTTCTTATCCTTTCTGGAATCAAGGACACTATTGATAATCATCTGAAAGTCAGGAGCCTTCTTCCCAGAAAACAAGCAATGTGTAGAGGTAGATCCATTTTTGCAAACATGAAGGGACTCGCAGACCGACCCACTACCCCCCCATCAGGTCCAACCACTACAGTGGAGCCCATCCCACTACAGCAGGGGTTTTTAAATGGTAATCTGTAGACTGGGGTTATGTGAGAAAGTGTCCAGTATTTCTCAGTGGAAAAAGAAAAATGAAATCTATGCAGTGTATATATATAAATAGATGAGGCTGTAAAGTGTCTACAGTCCTTGCTCACAGAGGATTTCAATTTCTCTTATTTTAGTTTCCTAAATTAATTTTTACTTCTGTAAAATTATTTCTTTTAAGAAGTGGAGATAGTACATGGTATTACTTTTTCATTTGCTATTTCAAATATCCAATACAGAACTGGCAAAAAATTAACCTCAAGAACTACAGTTTTTAAATATATTATTGTTCTGTAAAATAAGAAAAAGGCACGTGGAAATGTGCTCTTAGTTTTCTAAAACTCCAGATTAAAACCCCTATATGACATCATAGATATTTAAGGAAATGTTTTATGATTGGAAATAATTTATATGTTCATTCAAGATATACTGTACTGATTCACAAGAGGCTAAAAAAATACTTTAGCAGCTAAAACAATTTAAAAAGGCAAAAGCCCATTCGATTTTAATTGTGTTGGATTCTGTGATCCTTAATGTCACAAATAGTCCTTACATTCAATAATTAAAATCTAATTAAATATCTTATTGAAAGCCACCTTACTTCAGTTAGCTGATTCTAAACAGGAAAACCATCCTATCAGAATGATTCATAATTGTTGTAGTTTCTTCCAACTATTTAATAATTTTGCCAAGTATTTCCTAAATAGAACTGTTCCATAATATTACTCTTTACATTTTAAATACAGGTAGTAAATGCAACAGATAATTGTATTTAATTGAGTAGAGTGGCTTAATTGAAATAACTGGTTCAACTGTTTTTAAAAATTGCTTAAACACATTATTACTTTAATTTACTCTAAACTTTTATTATAGCATAGTAAGGTATTATCTGCCTATTTTTGTATGATTTAAAGGAGGATATCTGAATTTATGAAGTTAAAGATATTTACCTTTTAAATATAATTAATAATCAGTTATGCATAACCAATTCTATTTGGTATAAAGGCATTGAAAAGGATATCGAAATGAATAGACTACCAAAGACATAATTTTGATTTTTCTGTTCTAGGATTTCTATTTGGTTATTTTTGTAGATTTTCCTTCGCTTTCCTGAAATTCTTCATCATTGTACACATTATACCCATCTTTTTCTACAAAATTTTAAACACATGATAGTTAAGTGCTTTAAAGTCTTTATCTGCTAATTCCAACACCTGGATGACATATGGATCTTCAGCTATCAATTACTTTCTTTCTGGATTATGGGTTACATTTTCCTGCCTCTTACAGGTCTAATAATTTGTACTTATATAATACTGACATCATCATCATCAGTATTGTTATTATTATTGGCTGCCCTGTGTGGCTTGCTTCCTGACCAAGGGCTGAACCCAGGTCACAGCAGTGAAAGCCTGGAATCCTAACCACTAGGCCACCAGGGAACTCCCTACACTGACATTATGGATGATATGTTCTGTACAATCTGGATTCTGTTATCGTCCCCTGAAGAGTACTGACGTCTGTTGTATTAATAGCAGGCAATTATGTTACTAGAGGATGACTTTAATTCTGTGGATGCTTGGTTTTTAGGTTTTCTCAGGATGGGTCTATTTTGGTTTTGTCCGTATTTCAAGGGCATAGTCCTTATTCTTGGGACACAGTTCCTACTCCTAAAGCATGGCTACTCTGGGCTCCAATGAAAAGCACAAAGTGTTTACCAAACTCTATCACGTCACAAAATTTGCACTCCAATCTCTGCTTTTCCACCATAGGCAACTGGTAAAATCTCTGCTCAGGTCTTTAACTTCCCAACCACTGTTTTCTGTCATGTTCCTTGGAGTCACACGTGCACGTGTAGTGTGAAGGAGTCAACTGGGGATGTGTACATAGATTTGGGGGGGGTGCCCATCTTCAAGATTCCTTCTTAATTTCTAGGCAACCCTTGAACTCTGAGTTGTCCACTCAATTAGAATGCCACTTTCTGCGTGAGCTCCCCCGCTGTGCACCATGCGAACTGGGAAGCAGGCTTGGTGGAAAAGCTAGTCAAGGGTGGATCTTCCTGATGTCCTCTTGTTTGAAGGGTCCCATCTCCTGCGTTTTCTGCTTGCTTTGGTTGTCCTCCAAATAGCTTCCCAAGTTGTTTTCACAGTTTATAATTTTGAATTTATAATTTATCAGCAAAATGGTTAGCCAGCGATGGTTAGTATAACACCAGCTACATGATTAGTCCTAGAACAAGAACCTCAGAGACTGACTTTTGATTGGCTGATTGTTGTTTTACAATGAAAAAAATCTTCCTTTTTTCTAATTCACAGTCTTGGTTAAAATACTGAGGAATTTCTATCAAGAGCAAAGAGCTTTGGGTTGGGACTTAGTAAGTTTTAAAGTAGAATATTAATGAAGAATAGTGAAGCATATTTTAATGCCAAAACCAGAAAGTCGGAATGTTTTCTGCCTGCATATGGCATTATAAGTTTTGGCAGTTCTACAAGGTGTCTCTCCTTGTCATGTAGATCTAGCATCAAAAGAATGGAAATTCTGGGACACTGCTATTTTTCTAATAAGAAATGATGTGACAATAAAGGAGGATGTAGAAAGGTTTATAAACAAAAAGTGCAGCCTAATTGAGAAGGGATCACTCCAACGGCATGTTTATGGCGAAGGGAATAGTCTCCTTCTTTGATGGCACGTAAGACACAACTACACAACCACACAAACTCATTATGATAATTACAACAATGTTTTTAGCAGCCAAAAGTTTGAGTTGTGAGCAACAGAGACAGAATGTAGGTAACAAGCTCAAAAGGGACTAATGAAAAGAAATGTAGTTGTTCATGAAGGCTGTTCATGGAGCTCGTGAGCACCAGGGCTGGAGGCAATGCCCACAGAGGCAATATTACAAGTCATATCACAGATCAGCACACAAAAAATACCACTACTGTGGCCACTGAGGACAGACACAGGAATTTGCAGGATAGGAACCACCAAGGTGAACTTGAACCGCCTCTGCTAGAAATAGAACAACCGAGACCTCTCACGACCAGCTACGGTGGCTACTGCCAACGTGCCCCATCAGCAGAATGGACTCTGTACTCCTTCCTTCTCCAAACCACAAGTGAGCGATTCAAGGAAAGGTGTTGGTGTGTCTGATGGGACACCTGCACCACTGCCAGAGGCAAGAAAGGCTGGAAAGGTGGTTCTGTGGCATCTTTAGGTTCTGAGGTGCTACTGGTTTAGCCTCATGACTTGGGAGAGTTCCCACATGCAGGAAGGCCATTTTGATTCCAGCAGGTGACTCTCTCCCAAAGGAAAGAATAAAAGTTCTCTACAATATCCTAGAATCAGCAAAGAAAGAATCCAGAAGCAGCATTTAAGTACCTACTCAGTCCTAGGCCCTCTTGCTTAGCCCTTTTAAAGCACATTATCTCAATTTAATTTAATTTAATTGCCACAATAATCTTTAAGACAGGCATGATTTCTTTCCATTTCCAGGGGTTGATTCTGGGGCTCAGAAAGATGACACGGTGATAAAGACCAGATTTGTCACAGGGTTTCAGTTCAGTTCAGTTGCTCAGTCGTGTCTGACTCTTTGCGACCCCATGAATCACAGCACGCCAGGCCTCCCTGTCCATCACCAACTCCTGGAGTTTACTCAAACTCATGTCCATCGAGTTGGTGATGCCATCCAGCCATCTCATCCTCTGTCGTCCCCTTCTCCTCCTGCCCCCAATCCCTCCCAGCATCAGGGTCTTTTCCAATGAGTCAACTCTTCGCATGAGGTGGCCAAAGTATTGGAGTTTCAGCTTCAGCATCAGTCCTTCCAATGAACACCCAGGACTGATCTCCTTCAGGATGGACTGGTTGGATCTCCCTGCAGTCCAAGGGACTCTCAAGAGTCTTCTCCAACACCATAGTTCAAAAGCATCAATTTTTCGGCGCTCAGCTTTCCTCACAGTCCAACTCTCACATCCATACATGACTACTGGAAAAATCATAGCCTTGACTAGACAGACCTTTGTTGGCAAAGTAATGTCTCTGCTTTTTAATATATGCTATCTAGGTTGGTCATAACTTTCCTTCCAGGGAGTAAGCGTCTTTTAATTTCATGGCTGCAATCACCATCTGCAGTGATTTTGGAGCCCCCCAAAATAAAGTCTGACACTGCTTCCACTGTTTCCCCATCTATTTCCCATGAAGTGATGGGACCAGATGCCATGATCTTAGTTTTCTGAATGTTGAGCTTTAAGCCAACTTTTTCACTCTCCTCTTTCACTTTTTTTTTTTGGTTTTTGTTTTTTTTCCATTTATTTTTATTAGTTGGAGGCTAATTACTTTACATCATTGCAGTGGTTTTTGTCTTACATTGAAATGAATTAGCCATGGATTTACATCCTCCTTCACTTTCATCAAGAGGCTCTTTAGTTCCTCTTCACTTTCTGCCATAAGGGTGGTTTCATCTGCATATCTGAGGTTATTGATATTTCTCCCAGCAATCTTGAATCCAGCTTGTGCTTCTTCCAGCCCGGCGTTTATCATGATGTACTCTGCATAGAAGTTAAATAAGCAGGGTGACAATATACAGCCTTGACCTACTCCTTTTCCTGTTTGGAACCAGTCTGTTGCTCCATGTCCAGTTCTAACTGTTGCTTCCTGACCTGCATACAGGTTTCTCAAGAGACAGGTCAGGTGGTCTGGTATTCCCATCTCTCTCAGAATTTTCCACAGTTTATTGTGATCCACAGAGTCAAAGGCTTTGGCGTAGTCAATAAAGCAGAAATAGATGTTTTTCTGGAACTCTCTTGCTTTTCTGATGATCCAGCGGATGTTGGCAATTTGATCTCTGGTTCCTCTGCCTTTTCTAAAACCAGCTTGAACATCTGGAAGTTCTCAGTTCACATATTGCTGAAGCCTGGCTTGGAGAATTTTGAGCATTACTTTACTAGCCACAGGGAGAGGGAGGTGGGAGGGGGGGATGGCTAATCCATGGCTAATTCATGTCAATGTATGACAAAAACCACTACAATATTGTAAAGTAATTAGCCTCCTAACTAATAAAAATAAATGAAAAAAAAAGTTATATGTTCTTGAAGAATGCAAAAAAACATACTTATTAGAAAGTTATGTACCAAATGTTTCCCACTGTATCTTACACACTGCTGTCCTGTTTGAGCCCTTTCTCAAACTTCCTTATATGTACAAGTCTCAATTCCCTGCTGGCCTCTAAAGCCCCGTGCAGGTCAGAGACAGCTTCGTCTCCTCTGCATCTATAATTAGCCCACACGGTGCCTGAGCACACAAAAGAAGCTCAAGCCTTATTTGCTGAATAAATTGCACAAATCTTGAAAATTCATTTCTGCGATGAACGGTGGAATGCTGAGGTAGACAGAACTGCCCTGTGAAGTTGCATAATTTAGCAGCTGCCCTGTCGGAAGTTATGAAGGAAACAATACAGTGCACCATTTTAATACAGAAGAAGAGAGGATGGCTTTAAGGGAATAAACACCCCAAATATGAGTCATCTTGAGCTTTTGGCACTCTAAGTCAGCTGTGCAGTAACAGCCTGAAAGCACAGAGAAAGAATTCAACTATTTTTCTTAGTTCATACAGTCTATCGTCTTTTCAAGCTACTCATTTCTTCTGAATTCCAATCCCCTTGCCAAAAGTCCTACGTTAGCAATTTTTTTTTTCAGATAAAAATAGAAATCCTCTTAACTCAAAGGGAACTTATATAATATAAATTTCTTATATAGAAAAAATCTTAAGTCATATTTCAAAATTTATTACTATAATTTTTACACAATGATGATTTCTTAAGAGGTAAGAGATTTAAGGTAAATAGAGAAAAGTCTTTAATAACTGGGTAGTTAACAGCTGGAACAGGTTGTGAAATGTTCCTCTCTGGAAATCTTTGAAAATTGGATAGATCCTGCCCCGGAGAAGGAAATGGCACTCCACTCCAGAATTCTTGCCTGGCAAATCCCATGAAGAGAGGAGCCCAGCAAGCTACAGTCTATAGGGTCACAGAGAGCTGGACATGACTGAGTGCGTGCACGCACGCACACGCACACACACACACACACACACACACACACACACACACGTCCTCTTCTATTGTAGATGAGCGAGCCTACCTGGGTGCATTGGAAACAGGCTTCATGGGCTTCCAGAGTTTCTTCCAGCCTGGGTTACCGTCAGCACCATCATCCAAAGCTTTCTTTAGAATCTAATTAGGCCTGATTTTGTGTCCACACTGGTCAAAGAGTACTATAGGGACTTTGTTTCTATCCTCTCAGAGTTTAGTCTTTAGTAACACAGAGGAGTGACTCCTCAACATTAAGCAAATAAACAAAGAAATACAATTAGCTCAATTCACAAATGGGGAAATTTACAACCTGTACAAATTCAGGGCAAATAACCTGGGCAGGAGGAATCCAGTTTATGTAGATAAGCAGGGTGGGATCTGGGGAGAAGAACAGATTTCTGTGGCATCAGCTTTTCTCTAGCTGATGTAAGAAAGATGAGAATGTTTAAAATGTCAAGGCACAGACCATTTGGCAAAGGACAAGGGTGAAGGGGAGAGCGCCAAAGGGAAGAGAACAAGGTTCGTACCCATGTGATGAGAGCCTGAGACCCTTCAAAGGACAGAGGCAAACTACAGACCGGTTGTTTCCAGACTAGGAGGGAGAGGCTTTGAAAGAGACAGAATCTCAGAATGGAACAAAACCAAAGAGCCCTTGAAAGTGAGGGCATGCACTGTTAGCACCCTGGTCCTGAACTGGGCAGCCAGGGAGCCCTTTTGGCAAGAAGACTCAGAGGACAGTGAAACAGGTAAGGCAGCAGACAGGCAGACGACACTGGTGGCAGCAGCATTAAAGATCACCTGAGGTTAGAAAAGGGTCAAAGCTCTACCTCACCTTTTCCCTCCAACCACACTTAGTGAAGAGGAGGGTTTTTCAACTGTGGCATTACTGACATTGGGGGCTGGATCATTCTTCACTGTGGGCATTGTCCTGTGCCCTGCAGGATGAATAGTAGCATCCTTGACCTCAACCCACTTGATGCCAGTACCATCCTCCCACTCCAGCTGTGAAGACCAAAAACGTCTCCAGACATTACACAGTGTCCCTTGGGGAGGTGGTGGTGGTGGGGATAAAGTTGCCCTGTTGAAAATCACTAGTAATAGACAATTGAAAAGACTTGGGAGAAGGCAAGGGTGGGATGATTTGAGAGAATAGCATTGAAACATGTATATTACCATATGTGAAATAGATCGCCAGTCCAGGTTCGATGCATGAGACAGGGTGCTCAGGGCTGGTGCACTGGGATGACCCAGAGGGATGGGATGGGGAGGGAGGTGGGAGGGGGGTTCAGGATGGGGGACACATGTACACCCATGGCTGATTCATGTCAGTGTATGGCAAAAACCACTACAATATTGTAAAGTAATTAGCCTCCAATTAAAATAAATTAATTTAAAAAAGACTTTAACCATTTAACCAGAATGAACTCTCATTTATTGATTTGTATAAAAACGAAAGAAGATCAACCAAATGTCATTTCATGCACAAAGAAAAAGCCAAACTGGATTAAAATCCTCAAAGGATTTTAGATTTCCATTTAAAATTTATTTGTTTATCTGAGGACCCCTCAGGAAACAGTTATGATTCCCTGTTCCAACTAAATGTCAAATAAGTGGATTCACTTCTTTTAATTAAATCTTTGATCTTGTGAGAGTAAAAACAGTCCTGGGAGAAAAGACATTTAAAGGTATCACTGGTCCTTAGCACCTTGGTATAAATGAATAGACTATCAGAATCTTTCAGGGAAGCAAGTGCTTTTGTTCTTGTTTTGAGGGAAAAGAGTTAAGATGAATAAGTAGGACATCATCTCCTGTATGTAGTTCTGTCCCTGCCCTTCAACACTCTCTTGAGGTCACTGGGACTGAAAGCCTAGAGACTGTTTCCCAGCATCCCTTAGCAGCAAGGCTACCATTTACATCCTGCCTCTGAAAGTCATTCACAGAAACCTGGTAAGAGAAGAGACAGAAGACATTATTCACTGGTGGCAGTGAGAGTCAGATATGTGGACATCAACAGATGATATACACAGAGTTTTGCTGGGAGTTTCCAAGCAGCTTCTTAAGAAAGACTCCATTAGTGCTGAAGGCTGCTAAGATATCGGGTAGTGTTTCCTACCTTCCCTGCACCTCCTGAGTTTTTGATTCTACAAAAGTTTCCCTGACCTTCACTACTTAATTCCTCCAACAGTGTGCAAGCAGATCATTCTCTATATTCAATCCCTTCCTGCTCAATATACCTAGAGTGGTTTCTGCTTGACTTACTCAATCTTGACTATTACATGGATAAGGCCACAAGATAAAAGCACTGAATACCAGGGCATGAGAGACCCCAAGGAAGAAAGGGAAATACCACCATGAAGTAGGGGACTCTAGGCTAGTTTCCTAGGGCTGCCATAGCAAATGACCAGCGTTTGGGTGGCTTAAAACAACAGAAATCTGTCCTCTCGAATCTAGAAGACACAAGTCTGAAATCAAGGTGTCAGAAGGGCCATGAACCCTCTGAAGGCTCTAGGGAAAAATCCTAGATTAATACTCCTTCTTTGCCTCTTCCTTTCTTCTGGTAGATGCCAGCAATCCTTGGCATTCCTTGGTTTGCCGCTGCCTTACTTTCCTCTCTGTCTCCATTATTACACGGTGTTCTTCCCTCTGCGTATCTGTGTATCTGCGTCTTTACGTGTCTTTCTTACACCACACATTGGATTAGGTCCCCACTAATCCAATAGGACCTTACCTCAGCTTTATTATACCTGTAAAGACCCTATTTCTAAATAAAGTCACAGGTTGTTGTTTTTGTTGTTTAGTTGCTCAGTCATGTCCTACTCTCTGTGACCCCATGGACTGTACCCACCAGGCTCCTCTGTCCATGGGATTCTCCAGGCAAGAATACTGGAGTGGGTTGCCATTTCCTTCTCCAGGGGATCTTCCTGACCCAGGGACTGAACCCACATCTCTTGCTTGGCAGGCAGATTCTTTCCTGTTGAGCCACCTGGGAAGCCAGGACATAAAACTTAGGGGCACATTCTTCCACTCAGTACGGGCACTGAAGACCAAATTTGCCTCTTGTTTCTTCTCTCCCAGTGTCAGCCCTGCCCTAAGGGCTGTTGCCCTGAGCATCCTGGGAAGTATGTCCAGCATCACAGGAGAAGTAATGTTCTTAGAACTAAACCTCACATCAAATGTGAACACTGCTCCCCCCCATCTCAATGTTTCTTACAGGTGAAGTTATTCCTTCTGAGGGCAGGATGCTTACACAGTCATACACATGGCTCCAGGAAGGTGATAGATAGCTTGATATAAATAAACATTGTTCAGTTCATTCATTCGACAAAAATATTTTGGCACCAACATGCCCATAACTCTGAGCTAAACCAAAGAAAAGTAAGAGACTGTTAATTTATTGCTGCCATCTTAACCATTTTCATACAACAGTGATGAATATAACCTTCTAGGGCTATCCAACATGTACTGTGGGCACTGTCAATAAGACACACACTGTATCATATATGTGGGCCAATTTCTCTGCAGATCTCTCATCAGTCAGGATGAGGATTAGAAGAAAAATCTGGCACCCAAAAGGAGCTGCAGTTTGGCAGGCTTCAAGGCAATGAGGATTTCAGCCAGAAGCACAATGGCATGAGAGGCGAAAAAAAGAAAAAACACCCGGAGTAGAAAAAGACAACAAATCTTTAAGCAATAATCAATACCTACGCAAGTGTTATAGAATAATATAAGACATCAGTGTGTTCACCATCTCTTTATGACTGTAAAACTGGGGAAACAGCTCTGTTTAATTTTCAAATCACTTCTATAAATAAATACATTAACCTGAGAGGGTTACATGAACTTGGAAACATCTATTCATTAATAATCGTCATCTTCCCTTCTGACACACCATGCAGAGCCTCTGGCCTCTTCCCTCCTTTCACAGGAAGCTGTTTGTTACTAAACAGGGTTTTTTCCTGATTCAACTTATAAAAGCACAGAAAACAGTAGCGAGTGCGGGCCACTTTTTTTAGTGTTAAAGCCAAAAGCACCTCTGATGTGCCAATGCACCTTGGCTTCATCACATCTCTTGTAAATGGGGCTATTTTAGACCTGAACACAAAGCAATCAATGACAGGACCGACCAGAATTAGGTTAGCCAGGGGACTGTCGGCCACCCCACATTCTGGCCCCCCTCTCCTCCTACTATCTTAATCAAAGTACTCTACAGACAGCAGACTCGGAGCAGAGTCTTTGCTTTTGTTGTTGCTCTTGAAGGATTTATTATAAAAAAAAAAATGAGAGGATGCTTTGTAATTGTTTCTCAATATAGAAGTGGGTATTTCTCTGATTATAAAAAATTTTACATGCTCGTTTAGAAGTACTGTGAAAAAACAGAAAAACAGGAAAAAGTACAAAAATAATAACAAACAAAATCATATCATCCATAGATAATTAACTGTTTTTCAGTTCCCATCCCAGACTTTAATGTATGCATACATGTAGGGAAAATGTGTTTTAAGGGAAAATTACACATTGCTTAGCCTCTGAACCATCCAACATACCTTTCTGAGTTCTATGATTTTGATTTTATGGTGGCTCTGAACCTTTCCTTTGAACTGTTTGGCAACCCCATCAGCTGTAGATAACTGACAGTAATGCAAAATAATACTTGTCAAATAAATTTGCAAATAAATTCTGTAAGGTGAAGGTGCAATTGACTACGGTTCCTGTTGAAGAAGCCACTTTTACTGCAGATTCATTTCAATATTCCGTTCTACCATCTTACCAGTTTCCACATTGATAATGACTTAAATAAGATCTTTAACATGTGTTTCTTTTATATCTGTCTGAGACTTGTGATTTTACTTTGTTTTGAAAATCTCACTTTAACACACATTATTTATTATTTTGCAATAATGTGATCCCACTGTAACTACTTCTTTGTAGGTTAGTTTATTCTTTTAGTAATCCATCATAGCCCTTCTCCAAGGTGATTAATATAGATTTGTAATGAATGCATATTATTCTAGCTGCAGGCATGTTCCACACTGATGGCTATTTAGGTCATTTCTAACATTCTGCTATGGTGAACAATACCACAATGAACATCCTTGAAAAAAATTACACACCTGTCCGATTAATTCTTCGGGCAGCTTTCTAGAAGGAGAATTGCTGGGTCAAAGTGCCTGCACATCTAAATACAGAAACCTATTGCTGGCAGGCTGTACACATGAGAGGAGCCACTGAACACTATGAACACAAGAGAGGAACCATTTCTCATAGGGCAGCAAACTTGTCAACCTAGGAGGCCAGCACAGTAACACAGATGAGTTACTCAGGCCTCCTGTCAGAGCGCTGATCTCTGAAGGGAACTGAACAGTGTTCAGTGCTCAGGGCCTGCTCCCAAACTCTCAGCAACCAAGGCATTCAAAGAAAACACACATATACCCATCCTTTTCCTAAAAATGTAAATTGTCTACTTTATCGAATAAAGAAATGTTAGTGAGAAATTTGGCTTAGCGTTAGCTAGTTTAAATAAAAAGCTCACTCTGTGAGATGCCTTGCTTCTCATAACTGACAGAAAAAGTTGCCCAACAAGCTGTATTTCTTGACAATCAAATAAGGACTCATGGGGAGGGGAGAGGAGGCGCAGCCATTAAGTTAAAAAAAATCCCCAAGTCTGTATCTGTATTAATACCTTCAATCAATACAAACTGTGGACTTAAAAAATACAACCTAAAAGTTGAAGGTTGTGTTTTATTTGGCAGGAATTTTTAGGACTACAAGTCTGCGAGGCAATATCTCAAGTAACCCTGAGAAAACTACTCTGAGGAGGTGAGGTGGGGAGCTGGGTTATCTAGAAGTTTTGGGCAGGTAGTCTGAATGTCAAAAGATTACTGTGAATTAAAGGAAAAGCAGGTGTCTCAGGTTAAGAAATATAGTGCTTTTCTCTGTCTGGGAAGATGCAAAAGTCTGGGCTCACTGAAATCATTCCTTTGATATTACGTCAGCTGCGTGTGGCCAGTATCCTGTGTTTTCACAGCCTGAGTTCCATCAGTGGTGGCTGCAATCGCTGATGATTACGATATCCTTTGTTTATGATATGGTAGGAAATATTCCACTTCTCAAAAGTATCTAGAAATATCTAAAAAAATCACTGAGATGTAAGAGCCAAATTTTTAACATGCTGTACCTTATATTTATAAAGTTCAAGAGAGTTCAAGTTATCACTCTGGCAACCTTATCCCTGTCCTTTCTGATTATTTTTCTGGTGAAATACTTCCATGCATATATTTCAAAACAATCATTTTAAGAAAAACAATCATTTTTTTCCCTTTAATTGAGTCACTGTAATTTTCATCTTTCAAGAGTCCTTTTAATTTTATGACCAGAGAGACACAAAGCCTGGAGAAGTCTGCAGAGTCTAATAGGGATGGCATTTGAATGTCTTAAGAGTCAAAGAAATGCAAAACCAATCAAACTGTGAAGGAAGCTAGATATCTCAGTGGGAGAGGAAGTCATCTGTGAGCAGATGGAAGGACTAAGTAAAATGCCCCTTGCACTCAAATGTAGTCTCCACAGCAGCAATTTAAATACTGTCTGGGAGCTTGTGAGAAATGCAGAATCGCAGGCCCACCCAAACCTACTGAATGAAATCCTCTGTTTAAATTAAAAGTTGGATACTTAATAGATTATAATTTAACCGTGGGTACATAATTTACAGATGATAACATTCTCATCTTCTGAACAGAATTCTGGCAGCCTGGTCACAATAATCTTAAGATGACCTCATTGATGCATTCATTCATGTTTCCAGAATGTTTCCAGAATGTTTCTAGAGATATTCTTTGGGTTTCCCTTCAGGCCAACCTGAACAGACAGAAAAACATGAATAGACAGGGTAGAACTTCTGCCCTCAAGGAGCTGATGGTCTGACACATCTATCTGAACAAACATGTTTATCGATGATCACATGACAGGTACTACAAGAGCACTAGACGTATACATCCCTGCTGGAAAGGGTTGATCTCTCAGATCTACCTGTTATCTTAACAAAGACATCCTGCAGCCCTGGCCCTTAGAGCCGCCTTCTGGGAAGCCAGCTTCTGAGAAGTTCCCTACATTAGCAGGTTGTTTTCCCACCTGGACCACAAGACACCTGCGTCTGGGGAACCCCGAACTTCAGTAACCGTGGCTGCTCCTTGCTATGATGTGACCAAACGCCAATAAAAACCCTGGGCCCTGAGTCTCAGACAGGTTTCATTAGGCAGACAAGCTGTAGGCATAGGCTGTAGGCGAGTTGCTGTGTTTCTGTGCTGCAAGAGAGAGTGCTTGGACTCTGTGGGAGAAGGCGAGGGTGGGACGATATGAGAGAATAGCATTGAAACATGTATATTACCATATGTAAAATAGATGACCAGTGCAAATTCAATGCATGAAGCAGGGCACCCAAAGCTGGTGCTCTGGGACAACCCAGAGGGATGGGGTGGGGAGGGAGGTGGGAGAGGGGTTCAGGATGGTGGGACACATGTACACCCAGGGCTGATTCATGTTGATGTATGGCAAAAACACAATCCTGTAAAGTAATTAGCCTCCAATTAAAATAAATTAATTTAAAAAAAAAAAAAGAGGGAGTGCTTTGTGTTTGGGAACGATAGGGGAAGCCTATGCATGGATTCTTCCAGACTAGGTTTGTGCCTTTCCATCTCACTGGTCCCAATGTGGAAACTTGCTCTGTAGCTGTGATAAATAAATAAGTGAATGTTGCAGGAAGGGGGACCCCTTCCAGGGCCCGAAACTGGGCTCTTGTCTAACACTCGGAAATGAATTGTCCGAGGAGACACATGCTGACAAAGCAAGAGATTTTATTGGGAAAGGGCACCCGGGTGGAGAGCAGTAGGTAAGGGAACCCAGGAGAACTGCTCTGCCGCGTGGCTCGAAGTCTTGAGTTTTATGGTGATGGGATTAGTTTCCGGGTGGTCTTTGGCCAATCATTCTAATTCAGAGTCTTTCCTGGTGGCGCACGCATCGCTCAGCCAAGATGGATGCTAGCGAGAGGGATTCTGGGAAGTGGACGGACAGGCAGTGTCTCCTCTCGACCTTTCCTGAACTCTTCCGGTGAGTGGTGGCTTATTAGTTCCATATTCCTTATCAGGATCTCCTGTCATAAAACAACTCATGCAAATGGTTACTATGGTGCCTGGCCAGGGTGGGCAGTTTCAGTCAGTGTGCTTCCCCTAACAAAATCATAAACAGGGCTGTACGATGAGTCCCCATGAGTCCTTCTAGAAAACTGCCAAACAAGTGGGTGACTTTTTTGGACCCCCAAACAATCCCATTTTCAACAG
Organism: Odocoileus virginianus; assembly: GCF_023699985.2. Lineage (NCBI taxonomy): Eukaryota > Metazoa > Chordata > Mammalia > Artiodactyla > Cervidae > Odocoileus > Odocoileus virginianus. The sequence goes on from NW_027224268.1 coordinate 4,112,320, forward strand.
TTTACCATTTGGGTTGGTATTTACACGTTAGTGTCCTTCCAAACACCTGGTCAGTGAATTTGAGTCTGGGGGGCAAAGTAAAAGTTTTAAATAGATGAAAGAAATTACTTTGCCAAGTTCTTTTTAACTTTGCTTCACCTACCTGTCATCAGTGTTTTTAAAAACCAGAAAATCTATACCATATTTAACATACACACATATGTAATGTACACATGTATGTTGCCACGTCTTCAATTTCAGCAATGTCAGTTGAACATCAAATGACATAAAAAGAAAGGATAGAATGAAGCCAAGGACAACATGGCTTCTATTAACCTATCAGCCATAATCTTTTATTCCAGTTATTTGACAAATTAACTGATCTTGAATAAAAGGGGCAAGCCGGCACTGGGAACTTCATTCCGTGTTGGCGTTGTTTTCAATAATTATATGCAGGGCTTGCTATCAGCACTACCCCAGTGTTGTGCTAGGAATAGAAAAGTGTGAAAAGAAACAGCATTCCATCCGAAAAAGATCCATCCGGTTTTATCAGCATGCCTTTCTTCCTGCTAGTTCTTCTGCCATAGAGAATCTAAAATCCTGGGTCTTTGAGACGGAATTAGAAAATGTCACAATCATTTTCATATCATTTTCTTAAATACTAACCTAAATCATACAAGAGATAGCCAATTTCATAGAATGGTACTTCAATAAACATTAACAGTCCCCAAATTTCTGTCTCTACCCCCAACACCTATAACCTATACACCTGATAATGAAAAAGCACTCCCCGATCTTGTAAGTCCCTCAGTGATTTACCTATAGAATCTTATATTTCACCTCTCTTATCTGCTTCTTATACCTGGAACAAAACAGTGATAGGTATATGGGGATATAAGTTAATTTTCACCTATATCCTTTTTTTTTTTTCACCTATATCCTAAAGACAATCAGGTCATATTTTAAAAGCTCTTAATCAGGAATCCACACTTCAGAGGCAGCCAAGGCAAACACTTCAAATGTATTACCTAAATCTGCACCAGCGGGTTTGTTAATTAGCATAAGACGTGTCAGAAATCATTTTTCATTGAAGAAAATTTTCATTTTTCATTGTAGTTTTGTAGCCAGCAAAACTACATAGGCCCTACTGCCCTTGTATGAAGAAAGAATAAGAACTGGGCCAAACCAGCAGCTAAACATCCAAGAGTAAATCCTCTGAATTCTGCCATACCATCTGGCCTTGAGCCCAAGCCCTCACCCTCACCCACCGCCCACTTGATAGAAAACTCTGTGCCTGCTCCAGCTAGACGCCTGATACCATCTCTGTTTCCAAGAGAGCTCTTCAGGCCAGTCCTGTCTAGAGACTCCACTGGCCTTCCAAGAATAGTAACTAGGTTCTGTTTTCTTTTTCATTTTCTTTCTTTCCTTTTGCCAGCTCACTAATTAATATCCATATAAACTCCGATCTGAAGCTTGCTTTCATGTTTACATAAGAACATACCACCCACTAGCCAGGTCATGGAAGAAAAGAGATATAGATCTCCCTTACCTCTCTTTCTCAGACTTTTACCAAGAAACCATTTTTAAGCTATCCAATTGGCATAACAGAGAAGGCAATGGCAACCCACTCCAGTACTCTTGCCTGGAAAATCCCATGGTAGGCTGCAGTCCATGGGGTCGCTAAGAGTCGGACACGACTGAGCGACTTCACTTTCACTTTTCACTTTCATGCATTGGAGAAGGAAATGGCAACCCACTCCAATGTTCTTGCCTGGAGAATCCCAGGGACAGTGGAGCCTGGTGGGCTGCCGTCTATGGGGTCGCACAGAATCAGGCACGACTGAAGCGACTTAGCAGCAGCAGCAATTGGCATAAATCCCCTCACAATTACTTTCACCCCATTTCACAATGACCTGGCTATATTCTCCAAAAGGCATATATGTTTGTTACATAACCAATGTATAGCACCTAGATGTTTTTGGTATTAAAGGAATGTTTGATAATATTTTGATGGAAAAATAGGAAAAAGTGAAAGTGTTAGTCACTCAGTCGTGTCTGACTCTTTGTGACCCCAAGGACTGTAGCCTGCCAGGCTTCTCATCCATGGAATTCTCCAGGCGAGAATACTGGAATGGGCTGCCATTCTCCAGGGGATCTTTCCAACCTAGGGATTGAACCCAGGTCTCCCACATTGCAGACAGATTCTTTACCATCTGCAGCACCAGGGAAGCTAAGAAGACCATCAAACCATATTCTGTGTTGCATATAAACCAGGCAAGTAGCACGAAAAACAAAACAAAACAAAAACCACCTAACAATTCTGAGATGGACAAATCTACGTAGAGACATGAACACTGATTTGCAACCAGGCAGCAAGTTACCGTATTTCATATTTGACATTGCTCTCCACCTCCAGCCTGCTCTTAATTCTTATTTCACACCTTTTATGCCAATGTCTTCAAAGGAAGTTGCCCACTGTAGTTGTTGCTTTTTTAAAAAAAAAAATCTGTAACACTCACTATATTTTTTCCAAGATAAAATGCTCTGAGCTATGTATCCGTGGTTTTGTTTTTGTATTTTTAAGTCAGATAAAAACACGTGCTACTTTCTGGAGTCTATAATACTTTCCACTAAGTTCTTCCTCTGTTGTTTAGGTGGGCCTTCTTCTAGGACAGAGGTTCCTAAAGTATGGTTCCTAGATCAGCAGCAGCATCATGTGTAAACTTATTAAAAATGCAAATTCTCAGACCCACTCCCAGACCTAATGAATAAGAGGCTCTGGGGGGTGGGTCCCCCAGTAATCTGAAAATAAAAAGGCTTCCAGGTGATTTCTAATAAACACTGAGGTTCAGAAATCACATTTGGCACACACCGAGTTAAACTTGGAAACACTGACTACAGATGTACCCAAGCTGTCATCTTTAGAGAGAGGGGAAGCAGATGGCAAGGAGGTTCATCCTTCTGTCATGCTTGACTGGCAAGTTGAAAAGTGGTTTTGCAAAGTTCACAAAATCTTTTTTACCACCACAGGAGACCTCCCTCCAGTATCAGCGCGGCTGCCATCTTTGCACATGCTCACCAGTTACTGGCCTGCTTTCTACAGCTTCCTGTGGGCAAAGTTTCAAAACACCTGTTGGTGACTACAGAATACCAGCTCTTCTTTATGAAAGTGAAAGTGTGAGTCACTCAGTCTGTTCAACTCTTTGCGACCACATGAACTGCAGCCCACCAGGCTCCTCTGTCCATGGGATTCTCCTCTTCTCTATAGTATGAGGGAGAAAACAAAAGCAAGCTAATGAAATCATCATGGATGTCCATGTCACACGGTATCCAGTGGCATCAAGGCTGGGCACAGTAGTGCCACTACAGGGCTCTGAGCCCCAGTTTGAGGAATGTGCCCAGAAATTCTTTTTTTTTTTTCCATTTATTTTTATTAGTTGGAGGCTAATTACTTTACATCATTACAGTAGTTTTTGTCATACATTGAAATGAATTAGCCATGGATTTACATGTATTCCCCATCCCAGTCCCCCCTCCCACCTCCCTCTCCACCCGATCCCTCTGGGTCTTCCCAGTCCACCAGGCCCGAGCACTTGTCTCATGCACCCAACCTGGGCTGGTGATCTGTTTCACCCTAGATAATATACATGTTTCAATGCTGTTCTCTTGAAACATCCCACCCTCGCCTTCTCCCAGAGTCCACAAGTCTGTTCTATACATCTGAGTCTCTTTTTCTGTTTTGCATATAGGGTTCTCGTTACCATCTTTCTAAAGTCCATATATATGTGTTAGTATACTGTAATGGTCTTTATCTTTCTGGCTTACTTCACTCTGTATAATGGGCTCCAGTTTCATCCATCTCATTAGAACTGATTCAAATGAATTATTTTTAATGGCTGAGTGATATTCCATGGTGTATATGTACCACAGCTTCCTCATCCATTCGTCTGCTGATGGGCATCTGGGTTGCTTCCATGTCCTGGCTATTATAAACAGTGCTGCGATGAACATTGGGGTGCACGTGTCTCTTTCAGATCTGGTTTCCTTGGTGTGTATGCCCAGAAATTCTGGTTGTGTTTCAAAATGTGATAAAGTTGATTCAACCAAGAGAGAAGAGACAGTTCATTCAAACCAAACCCAAAGCAGAACATGCCTTGAGGAGAAGGCTTTCCAGAAAAAACATGGATTCATAAGCATGTTTTGGTTTAATTAATTTTTAACAGACTTTATTTTGTGAGCAGTTCTCAGTTAACAGAAGAATTGAACAGAAGGTACAGAGAATTCCCATATAAATGGATGTTGGTTTTGGGGGGGTCTATTGAAACAAAGAAGAATTTTCTTTTTTAGCCTGTTGACGTGATGGATTGCATTAATTTTCAAATGTTGAAGCAGCCTTGCTTATCTAGGATAAATTCCACCTGGCTGTGGTATATAATTATTTTTATACATTGTTGGGTTCAATTTGCTTATATTTTATTGAGTACTTCTGCATCTATGTCCATGAGAGATAACTAGTCTGTAGTTTTCTTGACTTGTAATGTCTTTGGTTTTGGTATTAAGGGAATGCTGGCCGCATAGAAGGAGTTATAAAGTATTCCTTCGGCTTCTAGCTTCTGCAAGAGATTGTAAAGAATTGGTATAATTCCTTCCTTAAATGTTCAGAATTCTTCCTGAAGAATTCACCAGTGAACTTATCTGGGCCTGCTGCTTCCTGTTTTGGAAGGTTATTAATTACTCATTTAATGTCTTTAATAGTTACAGGCCTATTCAGGTGGTCTTTTTTCTTGTGTGAGATTTGGCAGAGTGTGCCCTTCAAGAAATTGGCCCATTTCATCTAGGTTATCAAATTTTTGAGCAGAGAGTTTTTCATAATATTTCTAATGTGCATAAGATCTGTAGTGATGTGCCCTCTTTCATTTCTAATATTAATAATTTGTATCTTCTCTTTTTTTTCTTAGCTTGGCTAGAGGCTTATTAATTTTATTGATGTTTTCAAAGAAACAGCTTTTAGTTTTGTTGTGAAAACAAAAATAAATTTAATTCAGTTCTGCTCGAAAGAAGCTCATATTTCTTTAGAGAAGCCTGACTTGGAAACGACCAAAATATAATGCAATATAGTTGATAATGTAAAACATTTACGAAGGGCTACTGTAAAATATATGGGAGTGGGAGTGACACTGGAATCTAGTTGAGAAGAATCTGCATGAATGGGATGGATGAGCAAGTGTAATCAGGAAGGAAGGACCTATGTATATGTCTCGTTTACTCTCAGGTGGTTAGCATCTTCTAAAACAGTCCCTTCAAAAATCGTATTCACTTACATTATTGCCACCTTTTCCACTCTTTCAGCAACTAGAGGGGAGGAAATTATGCTGCTATATTTGGGTAAGATAAATTCAGCTTCTCTAGATGTCCCCCAAATACTCTTCAGGATAGCTCACTATACCCTCTGCTATAAGTGGACTTTGAGGAGCTACAAAGGTAAGGTTACAGGGAATACATGAAGATGTGTTGACACATTAATGGATATACTCTTGTGCCAAAAACTGAAGAAAAATACTGTGCAATGGTGCAAGTGGAGAGACGAAACCACATCAAAATGTCAGTCATAATACAGCTTTCTTTCCTCCCCAGAATTCACTCTATGAATGAAAACATTATTATTTCTTTTCTTACATTATCTTCTTATCACCACGCCACAGGCCAAAGACACATTCGAGCCTTGGCTTTATTTACCACTTTGTTGTTAGGAAGTCACTTACCTATCTGAATAGCCAAGTTATCAAAATATACTCATTCTGTCACCATCAAAAATTATTTAAGTCTTTTTTTGAGGATACTATTGTATTATTACATGACATATAATAAGTAAAACAATAAGTAACAGCATCAACAAGCACTTTGGGAGATCCCATTAAAAAATTAAATAATTATGGAGACATTTTTTTTTTAACCAAGAGATTCCAGTCACTCTCAAGTACTATGAAAGTAAGACAGGAAGGAGGAAGGAGCACCTATCACCACTTTCTTATTTGATAAGTCAGTGGTGCCTCATGATACACAAGCATTCTAGGTTATCAGCAGGACGGAATCTGACTCATAAGTTTTATGGTCAGGGTGTTATATATGGCTGGTGAGATTTTTAAAAGGTACTTTACATGAAACAGAGAACTGAAATACCTTGGGGTGGAGGCAATTGAAGGAATTATATGCAAACAATAAAAGACATAGAAAGTGCAGATTGGTTGCCTTTAAAATTATTTATGATGTGAGCCCTATAATTGTATCCATGGATTTCCTTTTATAATCACTTAACCATCTTTCTTATGTGTAGAAACGGGCAGCCAAAAACATCATCTCCAAGGCTGCAGATCATCTGTCATTCTTTTTAATCAGAACGGACTTGACAGTCATGATTTCTTATTAGAGGGAATTTTATGGCCCTGGGTAATGGAATTCAAAAACTACCAAAATGTAATGATTTCTGGTGAATAGGCAATAGAGTTATAGTGATATTTGATGAATGGAGCTCCTGGGAATAAATCGAGTTCCTTAAACTATCACTGCCATTAGCACTCCATTTTTTCCCCTTGTTTCTTATGTGAGGCCAGAAGTGCTTACATTTGCAATGACATTTTAAAAATGACTCTGAACAGTTTGCCCCTTGGAGATGTCTTCCAATCTAGGAATTGTGAGAATGAGTATGCCAAAGAAAAAAGAATGGAGGGAGTGGGGAAGATGTACGGTTGTGAGTATACAAAACTATTGGGAGGGTGGGCCCTGGCTTAAGGTCTATTGGTGGGAGAAAAGACCTTGACCTCACCTTGTTCCAGTCATTTCAACGAGATTAACTCATGGGTGTTGTTAACTAAGTACCAAGGCCAAACGCCAGCACCAGAATTCTGGTTAGGTGGTTGTGGGCTGGGGGCTGGACCCCTGAACTTTATAAAATCTCCACACATGAGTTCTCTGTTCAGCCACGGTGGTTCATAACCGCTTCCATGGTGACTCCGCAGGCACACCCTTTATCTAAGACACAAACAAATCCTTTTAAGCAGGAATTGAAGTTGAGTGTTGCTTTACCCTTTGGGCCATGAAATGATCTTATTATAATGCAGACCTTAGTTTTGGCCTGAGCACTTATTGGGGTAAATGTGCAATGTTGGTGCACAGTCTGGCTCATGGAAGGAAAGTGCAATGGCTGAAGTTTTACTATAAATTTTTTTTCCATTTATTTTTATTCGTTGGAAGCTAATTACTTTACAATATTGTAGTGGTTTTTGCCATACATTGACATGAATCAGCCATGGATTTACATGTGTTAATAGCTCTGGGTGATGCCTTTTATTGTGATCTATTTCAATCCTGAGCATATAATGGGGGTATTTATCCATTTCAGTATGTGAATGGACACTACTAGAGACATAGGCTTGAACTTTGAAATCAAGCTCCATGCTCCATTCCATGTATGTCCAAGAATTCACAGGAAGCTCAGTGCAGCCTCTCTAAGCCTCTGTGCTTAGTCGCTCAGTCGTGTCCGACTCTTTGTGACCCCATGGACTGCAGCCCGCCAGGCTTCTCTGTCCATGGGGATTCTCCAGGCAAGAATACTGGAGTGGGTTGCCATGCCCTCCTCCAGGGAATCTTCCTAACCGCAGGGATCAAACCCAGGTCTCCCGCATTGCAGGCGGATTCTTTACTGACTGAGCCACCAGGGAAACCCAAAACTACTGGAGTGGGCAGCCTATCCCTTCTCCAGGGGACCTTCCTGACCCAGGAATCGAACTGGGGTTTCCTGCATCGCAGGCGGATTCTTTATCTAGGGAGGCAAGTATTTCTTGAAAGGCTTCCCTTGAATATGCACGTTTGGTGTTCAGGATTTTTATTCCTATTCCCTAAAGCTGTAGTATGTTTTAAATCAGGATAGTTCTCTTTGCAAAGATGGGAAAGTTAGCTTGGGACTTGAAAAATCCAACTGTTTTGCCAACTACTTTGCTAGTGAATACAAACATAAATATGTATTCTCTCTTTTTTTCCCCTTTCAACCATGTTCTTTATCTACCCAGGTGGCATGCTCCCTTTTCAATATGCAAGCCTAGTAAAGAATAATTAAAAATTATTGGAAAATTGTGCCCTTCTGATTTTCAGGGAATTTAAAGAGAACGTTTCCTTGATTTGTCCCAGGAGACCTGCCATTTCAGAGAAAACACTGCAAAACTTAATGAACTAAACATAGGCACCTCAGCCCAACTTTAATTTCTAACTTAGTTCGGGAAAGTCAATTTAGTAAGCTCTAAGAGTATTTTCAATACTTCTATTTATATTCTGAAGAACACTAGACTGGTATGCAAGTCTTAAAAAGCAATGAACTATGAATGCCTATCAGGGGGAAGACCTGTTAAACTTACCTCCGTGGAAGATAGCAGGAGGGGATCAGGCCCTTATACTCTACAATTTAATTAAGAATCTTCAAGACCAATCAGAGCTGAGCACAAAGGTGTAAACTAGGAAAGTTCAAGTATTAGGGAGGACATTCTTCAATATAAGTATTAGATCAGATTTCCATCTCTAGGTGAAAGATCAGAAAATTAAAGTCTTATGTTTTTCCAAAAGCTTTAGGACTTCTACTGAGGACTTTTCTTTCAGATGGGGGAAAGACAAAAAAGACCATATTCTTGGACTTTCCATCAGTGTAAATTTATTCCTTGTGGATTTGGGGAGGATGAGCCCTGCAGGCTAAGGACAGATTTTGGGTGGAAGTCAACCAATGTAAATATATATACCAATATATGTTTGGCCAAGCATGTCAGTAATTTATAAAGGGTTTGTAGGCTTTCCCTTTTCATTTTCTACTTTAACATCCTAGTTGAATGATACACAAAAATGTACCCTGAGAATCTCAGCAGGTTTGGGAGACCTGGGGAAAGAAGTCTATTATTTTCCTGGTGTGGGCTTAGACAAAGACAGCAGCAATGATATTCCTACAGATGAGAAAAAAGAAGCTCAGAGAGGGAAACTGGCCCAAGGAAACACAGCTCATGAGCGGTAGGATCAGGCATCCAACCCCATGTTTAACTTCTGCCTCTTTACAGCCAACTTCAGAAAAGGGTTCTCTTTGAGCTGCATGGAGCCATGACAGCCACACCATAATGAATTGTCCCCTGCTTCCCCTGATAAACTGATTGTAATAAAATGGTTAGTTAATTCAGATCCCCCAAAAGTATAAAATTTGACAGGAAAAATAAGGTCAGATCTCACTAGCGTAGAATGAATATCTTGGCTGAACTGATCTGTGTGGATGGTCAATTCATTACAACTACAACCAACTCTCCATGGGCCTGGCACTCCCCGGTTCTTTCCTCCTCTCCAGGCATTAGACACATGATTTCACCTAAAAAAAGTCAAGTTTTGAGCAGAGCTTATTACACAATATGCTGGTTCAGCAGAAGGACTGATCAAGACAGAAAGTGATGACATACATACACATACATATACATACATATGTTTACTCTCCTAAGTAACCAGACAAAGTTTTGGATGAAAATAGGGCTTGAGAAATAAAATAAAGTTCCAGGGCAAAATATTCACTGAACTAAAATAATTTTCAGGTGGAGTAATAAGTGTTCAATCTTAGGATCTTGACAGTTTTTAAGTAGCTTATGCTAAGAAAACAAGCATTACACTGAATATACATGAGACAAGACAAATCTTGCTTATATACCCGAGAAACAGAATTTTATTTTATTTATTTTTTTCCATTTATTTTTATGAGTTGGAGGCTAATTACTTTACATCATTACAGTAGTTTTTGTCATACATTGAAACGAATTAGCCATGGATTTACATGTATTCCCCATCCCAATCCCCCCTCCCACCTCCCTCTCCACCCGATCCCTCTGGGTCTTCCCAGTGCACCAGCCCCAAGCACTTGTCTCATGTACCCAACCTGGGCTGGTGATCTGTTTCACCCTAGATAATATACATGTTTCAGTGCTGTTCTCTTGAAACATCCCACCCTCGCCTTCTCCCAGAGTGGACTCTGGCAGAATTTTAAAATTTAGAAAATCCTTTAGAGTGAAAGGAATCTGTTTACTTATGGACAAGATCTTTGGATTAAGGTATTTTTTTACTTTGAGTCATTTCTTCATTATTGCTCACATAAACAGAGTAGATATTTATTACTGGACTTCCCTGCATCCATTCTTCTTTGGTCAGTTTCCTCCACCTTGTTTTTCATTTTGGAACCATCACTTTCTCTCTTGGTCCTTATAGTTTGAGTAGAGCTGAAATTATCTGGTAGAGTAGAGTAGAAATTATCTGCTACCATTTCCTGGTATCACCAAGGAGAGGAACGCTCTTTTCCAACTATAAAATACAAGTCTTAAGCTGCCAGTGAGGAAAGACTGCCTGAAATGAAGCTAATTCAGAAAAAAAGAGAGTTGATAGGCAGAGGCAGACCATACCTTGAAGAATGGACTGGCTTCATGGACATGCAACTTAAGGAGTCCACAGAGCTGTGCACTTGGAAGGGCCCCATCCTTGGTTTAAGGTGATGCTATCATCCTCTGAAATGTTTTTAGAATCTTCAGTTGTCATTTTACAATATTTACTTTATCATATATCTATGTGTTACTCAAACCATCAGTTAATTCTTATTTTTTGATGCCTTCAAAATAAGTTGCAAATATCAATGGGCCTTACCCATAAATACTTAATAGCTCATACAGTTAACCAAAAGTTCAAATTTGTTTGTGGACTTTTTAAAAGGTAAAATCAATAAAAATCCCAAACCTTAAGGGTATAATTTAATCAGTTTTTAAATTAATTTTTATTGGAGTATAGTTGCTTTACTAGTTGCTTTACTAGTACTATGTTGTACTAGTTTCTGCTGTACAGCAACCTAAATGTCCATCAACAGAGGAGTGGATAAACAAGACATGGTGCATACACACAACTCAACACCACTCAGCCATAAAAAGGAATGAAATTGTGTCATTTGCAGAGACGTGGATGGACCTAGAGACTGTCATACAGAGTGAAGTAAGTCAGAAAGAGAAAAACAAATATCGTATAATATCGCTTATATGTGGAATCTAGAAAAATGGTACAGATGAATTTATTTGCAAAGCAGAAATAGAGACACAGATGTAGAGAACAAATGTATGGATATCAAGGGGGGGTGGGAGGGTAGGATGAACTGGGAGACTGGATTAGACATATTTCCTACTGTATATAAAATAAATAACTAATGAGAACCTACTGTACAGCACAGAGAACTCGACTTAGTGCTTTGGGGTGATCTAAATGGGAAGGAAATCCAAAAAAAGAGGGGCTATGTGTATACACATAGCTGATTCATTTTTAAATTCTTTATAATTTTTGAACCAGAAGCCCTGTATTCATTTTGCACTAGGCCCCACAAATTATGTAGCCAGTCTTACCTAAACACTTTGGCAAGACCTCTAGATCCTGCCATGCCTGAAGTCAGACTCATCCTGGGACCTTTCAGTTGTATAAGCCTATAACATGTGCTCTTTTTTATATGAACGAGTTTGGGTTGAGATTTCTCTACATGCAATATAGTTCTAATCTGATAATACAACAACAATTAAATGATAATCTTTCCAAACTTCCACTCAATTCTAGAACAATTTTTCAAACAGCTCATAGATATTTATCCATCCTTTTTCTAAAACTTCAGTTGTGGAAAACTAACTACTTTGTAAGGTTGCCCATTTTGAAACAACTATAATATTCTTAAAGTTCTCCTTTTATTAAGTTGTACTTATCAATCCTATTTCTAATCTCTAGAATTATTCAGATAAATTGTACCTCCTGCCACATGGCAGCACGTCAAATATTTAAAGAGAGCTACAGTCACATCCCTTAATAATTCACCATTAAGTTAGACCCAATCTCTTCCATTCTCCTTTTATGCAAATCCAAATCCTTGAACAGCTCATGTGATATCCAGATTGTTACCATCCATTGAATGCAAACTCCTACTGTGAACTACAATAGATTTCTTCCTTCCCTGACTTTGGACAGAACATGTGTATTAACACAGGCTAAAAAGACATCACCTAAGGCAACGGGCTCCAGCCAAGCCACCAACCTACTAAAGATCCCTTAGGCCAAGGTCAGGCCAAGTCTCATCATTTTGCACTTAAACAACTGATCAAGTGCAGGAGTCAGTGAACAACAATGACAAAAACCCAGCCCACTGCTGCTTTATGGTAAAGTAAACTGTACTGGAACAGAGCCACGCTCCATTTTTTACATCCTGTCCATGGCTGCTTTCATGTTACAATGGCAGAGTTGGAATTGGCTGGCCTGCAAAGTCAAAAATATTTATTATCTGGCTTTATAGAGAACAAGTGTGTCAAGCTCTGATTTAAATCAACAATATAAGCATTTACATTTATCCTTGTTAGATTTTATTCCATTAGTTTGGGCCCTTCATTCTAGTTTGGTAAGATTTTCTTTAACTTCATCAATATGTAACCTACATCTAAATTTTTTAATGTCACAGACAAATGGTCTCAAACAAAACTGTACTGTATTCCCTATCCCCAGTCTCTTTCTAAATTTTAATTGATGCATAATGAATTGAAATGGGTATTTTATTTAAAATTTTTGAAAAGTATTTATTTTTAATTGGAGGGTAATTGCTTTACAATGTTGTATTGGTTTCTGCCATACATCAACATGAATCAGCCATAGGTATACACATGTCCCCTCCTCTTGAGTCTCCCTCCCACCTCCCACCCCATCCCACCCATCTAGGTTGTCACAGAGCTCCCTGAATCATAGAGCACATTCCCACTGGCTATCTATTTCACATATTGTAATGTATATCTTTCAATGCTACTCTCTCAGTTTGCAATGGGCATTTTAGGTAACAAAGGAAATCACCCTTCACCCTTAATTCTAATCCAAAACATGGAGATCTAACCCTGGCATTACCAGTTTCATTCTTAATTGGACAAGAAATATTGGAGTGGTGCTTTCCACCACTGCTCCATGTTAATAGAAATGTTCTACACATCTGCATTGTCCAGGATAGTAACCACTGGCCATGTGCAGCTATTGAAGACTGGATATATGACTAGTTCAATTAAGAATCTTCATTTTTACTGTTACATAACTCACTGAATTGAAAATGAAATATAAATATGTACATGTGGCTAGTGGCTACTATGTTGGAAATGACAGCCTTAGAGAGTTAAGAACACTAAGCGATAGTAAAGTTCCATGCTCTCTGAAGCAACGCTTTCTTGTTCAAGGCTCTTGCACGGCTCACAAGAGAATTCCCTTATTTCTCCAGTAATCAATACCAACAGATGACTGGCAGGCTGAAGCCCATCTTGGCCATGATAATTAACAGCAAATGAGGGCTTTCAACTCAGCTCATGTTTGAAAGAATTCTGGGAAAGAAACAAATACATCATAAAAAGGGGCTAGGTCAGCAAGAAAAAGCAAGGAAACTAGAACACCACAGAATCTACTTAGGAATTCATTAACTTTTCATTTTACTACAAATTCTTTATTGAACATAATAAATTCCTGGGTGGGCACTGAACTTTGTAGTTAGGACTAGGAATGAAAGCCAATTTGTTGGCCTAATTTACAAGAAATCACTTCAGGAAGTGAGGTTGGATTCCTCATTCCTTGGTGAGTTCTCCCACCTAATGTTTTGGGGTACCTCTTTCATGCACAAGAATCGCCGTTACAACATGCGGAACATATGGGAAACTGACTCAGGGTCAGTGGGTGTGCAGCCACGATTTACAATCATGTCAATAAATATTGATGGCTTGCAAATTTCTATCTTCCATCCAAGTTACTCTCGAGGTTCAGATGCATCTCTGCAACTGTGGGAGATGACAAAATATGGCCATGATGCTCCCTGTCTTGTGTGCAGAGACCCTCAGCAAGGCGCCTTTGCCGCTCCTCCCTTTAAGAAGGGGAAACTGAGAGTGTGAGTCGCTCAGTCGTGTCCGACTCTTTGCGACCCCATGGACTGTGGCCCACCAGGCTCCTCTGTCCATGGAACTTTCCAGGCAAGAATACTGGAGTGGGGTGCCATTCCCTTCTCTAGGGGATCTTCCCGACCCAGGGATTGAACCCAGGTCTCCAGAATTGCAGGCCAGATTCTTCACAGTCTGAGCCACCAGGGAAGCCCCTTCCCTTTAAGGGGATGAGTCAGTTTCCCAATCTCTCAAACATGGGCTGGTCTGGGAAACTGCTTGGCCAAAAGACTGGCTGAAATGACACTGTGCGTCTTCCAAAGCCAGACCTACAAAGGCCTTGCTTCTCCCTCCACAGACCTGGAAAGCTGCCCTGAAACTATGAAAAGAAGCCAACTTAGTGTCCTGCAGGATCAGAGACCATGTGGAGAAGAACCGAGGTGCCCCAGTCAACAGCTGAGAGCCTGAGGCACATGAGGCTCTCTCAGACATTCTAGTCTCACTGCTGTCCTGGATGGGTGCAGCCATATGAGTGAGCTCAGGAAAACCAGCAGAGGAACTATTCAGAAAACCCACTGAATTGTGAGAATTAATAAAGCGTTATTTTAAGCGAGTAAGCTTTAGGATGGTTTGTCACAAAACAGTAGATAACAGAAGTTCCAGCTCTCTCCAGGACATCTCCAGGTGCACATCTCAGAAGCACGTCAAATTTACAAGTCCATTAGTCAATGCATGCCCAGCCCCTTCCAGGTTCCACAAGTCTTCCTTGATCTCCCACCCCCAGCCTGGTGAGGGGCCCTGGTAAATGCTTCTCTAGCTAGGACAAGGTATTACAAACTCCTGTACCTTCTCCTAGCTCTCAGGGCATGCACGTGTGCTCAGCTGCTCCTGTCCAACTCTATTCGATCCCATGGACTGTAGCCCACCAGGCTCCTCTGTCCATGGGATTCTCCAGGCAAGAATACTGGAGTGGGTTGCCACTTCCTCCTCCAGGAGATCTTCCTGACCCAGGGGTCAAACCTGTGTCTCTTGTGTCTCCTGCATCTCCTGCATTGGCAGGTGGATTCTTTACTGCTGTGCCACCTGGGAATCCCTAGCTCTCAGGGCATGCACTATATTTGTTTCAGATCCTGTATTCCCAGGTCCTTGACTAGTATTTGGCACAACTAGATGCTTAATAACTATTTGTAAAATGGCAAATGAATGAATCATGCATTTAAAGACTTCAGCTATCTAGAAACATAGAGATGCAAAAATAACTAGTGGTCTGGGTGAGGTTGAGGAGTGGGAGTCGGTAAGGCAAGACAAACCCAAGCACAAGTTGTGAATTTTCCCAAAGCCTAGGGTATCTCATATTATATACATTTATAACAAACCTAGTGATCATATCGTGTAGACTGTAGCAGCCATGACCTGAATGCTTGGCAAGAAGACCTAAAATCAATTGATTAAAAAAAAAAATCACTCACAGTAGGCAAACTGAAAGGTAACATAAATGACAAATCAGAAAGAGAAAGGAGATAAATGAAATTAACTACAAAGAACAGACAGGAGAGGCAGGAAAAATATAGGACTCGGAGCTATTTGGTGTCTTGCCTCACTCAAAGTCCTCACCTAAGTCACCCTAAATGTCTCAACCACCAGAAGAATGTAAGAGCAAGGAGGGCAGGGATTTTGGTCTCCTTTGTTCCGTGCTATACACCCAGCTCCTAGCCCCTTGAATGAACAACCTTCAATTATCAAAGACAACACAAAACAGCTCAATGTCTAAAGCGAGAATGATCTAAGTCATCGGGAAAAGGTTAAAATATATTCATTATGCCAAGTTTAAGAACACAGGGCAGGAGGTAACATATTGGAAAAAAGTCTACTAAAATTGCTTTTCAAAGTTTGGACATATAAGCAGTACCTGCAAAACAAGGACAGCCAGATAAGTGGAGTTAGAATGTGTCTATTTTTCCTTGCATAGCAAAAACTAGAATGATCTCTCACACTTCTTTGTATTTTCTACTCTGCCAAGCAAACCAGGTAGAAACAATAAAACTGTAATGAGTATTTTAAACCTTTTATTATGGAAATGTTCAAACATACATAAAAATAGAGATAAGTTCATGCATCTCCACATGACTATTACCCTGCTTCAATATCAGCCACTCTTGATCAACCTTGTTTCATGAAAATCACATCTTACCTCCTCCACACTATACAAATATTTCAGGATGAATAATTGGCTTAAGATAACAGTTAACTGCTATCACCTATAATCCAGTAGGTAAAATTTCCAGATGTATTTGTATTTAATGGATACTAATTAATGGCATCTTTTCATTAGTGATGATTTCATCTAAGTCTATGAAGAATAACCCACTCATAACGGCTTTTTAAATTTTTTATTCATCCATAGAAAACCAAATGTCATACTAAAATAAATGATTCATTTTTATTTTAATCAAATTTTTATTTGTTGCTCCCATTAAGTCATTTCTCTTCTCAAGCATCTGAGAAATTGTATTTTTCAAACATGACTATGGCAAATCACATAAAAGAAAATCATCTTATGGTTTACCCTTTCCCCTGGTTCAGCTCAGTCACTCAGTTGTGTCCGACTCTTTGCGACCCCATGGACTGAAGCACGCCAGGCCTCCCTGTCCATCACCAGCTCCCAGAGTCTACTCAAACTCATGTCCATTGAGTCGGTGATGCCATCCAACCCTTGTAATAAATGTTTTTAAATGCCACAATTCTATTTTCTGTGCCTTTTACAGATATATATCCCAATTGTACTCCATTCTAATGTTCAGAATACAAAACATTGCTGTTTTGTAAGTAAGTTTAGATAACAAATAATTCTAAATGTTTAGAATATTTGAATCCAGTTTTTTTTTTCTGATTTGTCTTCACAATCCCCAGGCCTTCTGCGTCATTTTTTTTTCTTTTTCATATTCTTTTTTTTTACTTTACAATATTGTAGTGGTTTTGCCATACATTGACACAAATCCACCATGGGTGTACATGTGTTCCCCATCCTGAACCCCCCTCCCACCTCCCTCTGAATCCCGTTTTAAAGTAAACATAACACCAATCATTGTCTTGAAATACACTTGTGTAGTGAGGAAAATTTATCATCTCAAACATATTTTATGATCTAACATTTTTATTTAAATTATTGAATGTAAACTAAATTTGACTTTGATTATACAGATTTTAACATCACATCTAGTCCTATACTTACACATTTTTTGAGAATAAACTTCGAGGAAATGCATAAAATTCTTAAACAACTTTTTTTCTTGGTTTGAAAATCAGTGACTTCCCTACAGAACTTGCTTTGTCACAGTATGTTATTGTTTAGCCGCTCAGTCGTATCTGATTCTTTGTGACCCCATGGACTGCAGCATGCTAGGCTTCCCTGTCCTTCACCATCTCCTGGAGCTTGCTCAAACTCATGTCCATTGACTCAGTGATGCCATCCAACCATCTCATCCTCTGTTATCCCCTTTTCTTTCTGCCTTCAATCTTTCCCAGCATCAGGGTCTTTTCTAATGAGTCAGCTCTTCACAGGTGACCAAAGTATTGGAACTTCAGCATCAGTTCTTCCAATGAATATTCAGGACTGATTTCCTTTAGGATTGACTGGTTTAATCTCCTTGCAGTCCAAGGGACTCTCAAGAGTCTTCTCCAGACATCACAGTTCAAAAGCATCAATTCTTCAGTGCTCAGATGTCTTTATGGTCTCACATCCATACATGACTACTGGAAAAACCATAGCTTTGACTAGACGGACCTTTGTTGGCAAAGTAATGTCTCTGCTTTTTAATATGCTGTCTAGGTTGGTCATAGCTTTTCTTCCAAGGAACAAGCATCTTTTAATTTCATGGCTTCAGTCACCATCTGCAGTGATGTCACAGTATAGAAGAGATTAAATCAAAGGAGTGGGAAGTATTTTGCCCATGGCTGGGTGAGAGGAATTACATTCACTAAAAATGTCCTTCACGAGTACTCTACTGCAGTGGCTCTCAAACTTCACTCTACATGGAAATCACCTGGGGTGTTTCTAGAAAACCCTGATGCCCAGGTTACAACTTGGACCAAATGATCTGGATCTCTAGAGACGGGGCCAATACATGCTGAAGCTGGCTTAACTCCCAGCAGCTCCAGAGGGCCAGTGGTGCACGTGTCTTCCCAGCTTTGTGTTCAGTGACAGCTGGTGTGCATGTGTGCTCAGTCACTCAGTTGTGGATGACTCTTTGCAATCCCATGGGCTGTAGCCCGCCAGGCTCCTCTGTCCATGGGATTTCCAGGCAAGAATACTGGAGTGGGCTGCCATTTCCTGCTCCAGGGGATCTTCCCAACCCAGGGATCAAACCTGGATCTCCCGCATTGCAGGCAGACTCTTTACTGCTGAACCACCAGGGAGGTCCTTAATATGAATAATAGTCACTAAGACACGTCTGACCCCTTTGCGACCCCATGGGCCTCTCTGTCCGCGGGATTTTTCAAGTCAGAGTGCTGGAGTTGGCTGCCATTTCCTGCTCCAGGGGACCTTCCCAACCCAGGGATCAAACCTGGATCTCCCGCATTGCAGGCAGACTCTTTACTGCTGAACCACCAGGGAGGTCCTTAATATGAATAATAGTCACTAAGACACGTCTGACCCCTTTGCGACCCCATGGTCCCTTCTGTCCGTGGGATTTCTCAAGTCAGAGTACTGGAGTGGGCTGCCATTTCCTGCTCCAGGGGATCTTCCCAACCCAGGGATCAAACCTGGATCTCCCGCATTGCAGGCAGATTCTTTACTACTGAACCACCAGGGAGGTCCTTAATATGAATAATAGTCACTAAGACACGTCTGACCCCTTTGTGACCCCATGGTCCCCTCTGTCCGTGGGATTTCCCA
Organism: Odocoileus virginianus; assembly: GCF_023699985.2. Lineage (NCBI taxonomy): Eukaryota > Metazoa > Chordata > Mammalia > Artiodactyla > Cervidae > Odocoileus > Odocoileus virginianus. Next base: position 4,131,166 of record NW_027224268.1, read on the forward strand.
GTCAAGAATACTGGAGTGGGTTGCCATTTCCTTCTCCAGGGGATCTTCCTGACCCAGGAATCAAACCCATGTCTCCATTGGCAGGTGGATTCTTTACCACTGTGCCACCTGGGAAGCCCATGACACTTATGTTAGTAGCTAGGAATTGGCAACGGTGGGAGTATTTACACCATGGAAAGGGGCAGACACTATAAATCAGAGCTCTTTATCTTCCAGGGAGTCAACCGTTAACCATTTACCAGCATATCACTGGAGTAGGGACATGGCGGGGGGGGGGGGTGGTGCACAAGTATGAGTCTTATAAAGCTTTTTCAGTTTTATCAGTTTTTTAGTTTTATCAGCTTTTTAAAGTTCCCCACATGGTTTCAATGTGCAGCCAAGTTTGAGAAACAGTTGTCTCTAGACATGGTGATCCTAAACTTGAAAGGTCATCAGAATCACTCGGAGGACTTGTTAAAACACTGGCTTCATTTCTGATCCAGTGGATCTGGGGTAGAGCTCCAGAAGCTGCATTTCTAACAGGTGAGGCTAAGGAAACCTGTCCAGGGAACACATTTTGAGAACCACCGGTCCAGGGCATTTAGTGAATGTGAACCAACTAACAAGTGCTACTATTAGCCCCAGAAATTGAGAGAAGGCAAAATCAATCCAGATAGATCACCTCTCACAATAAAAGCTGGGAAACAAGACCTAAATACTAGTTATCTCTATTTATCCACATCTTTCATGTTCTGCCCATTCCTTATCACTTGCCCTCCGTTCTCTGAGTACATTCATTCATTCATTCCTATCACCATCTTTTACTGAGTCTATATTATATGTCTGGTAGGACAGGAGGTTAGAAATAAAAGATCAAGGAGACAAGATCTAGTCTAGAAGTTTACCTCCTGGTTGGAAAGAGAAGCATCTAGATATTCAATCAGAGTAAGGCCTAGTAATTATACCAAGGTTGGAGGACCACTGACCCAAGAGAATCATGACCAGATGTGACATGCCACAGTAGCACCAAGAGTCCCTGAGGGAAGGAGGAGCTGGATTTGAGAGGAGGCCAGGGCCGCTCTGCAACGAGTGACTTGAAATTATGTTTTAAAAAACTGAGAGATTGCTTACATCTTCTCCTGGCCATTTGGGCATCCAATACCCCAAGGAGAGTCAAAAAAGCTCTGGTTTTTGAAAACAAACTGCAAGCAAACTGCAGTCCACCAGCATATAGGGCCCACCACCCAGTTTTGTACCACATGGGAGGTAAGAATAGTGTCCAAATGGTGGAAAAAATACAATAATAATAGTTTGTGACACATGAAAGTCATATGAAATTCAAATTTCTGTGTCCATGAAGCAGTTCTATTGGTACACAGCCAAACTCATTCATTTGTGAATTGTCGGTGGCTGTTTTCATGTGACAATGAGAGAGTTGAGTAGTTGTGACAGAGACTATGTGGTCAGCAAAGTTGGCCTTTATAGAAATGCTTGCTGAACCCCCTTCTAAAGGCTGAGCCTGTGAAGGTCTAGAGCTAGAGAAGTCTCTAAAGGATGAGGAAGAAGGGAGTGACCAAGGCCAAGAAGAGTTAGAGGCCCCCAACTGGTGGCTTCCACATTGAAAGGAGCCCCAGAGACCCAGAGATCTGGTCTCAGCCCCAGAAGTAGCACATATCTTCTGGGACCATCTAGTGAGAGGCCACCACGATCTGTGGCCTTGCGAGCTTCAGGGAAGGTGCAGAGGCCAAGCTCACCAGGAGGAAGACAGGCTGTCAGCAAGGGCAGCCACTTTCAAACGCAACCTAGGATTCGAGCATGGCAGCTGCAATCATGACAAAATGAAGACCAGAGGCCCCACTTTAACAGTCCTGGCCTCCTTAACCCCTGGAAATCTAAATGAGCCTAAAGGTAGGAGCAGGGACTCTTTGCCCGCCCCACACACTCCACCTGTCAGGCAGGTGGTGGCTAAGCCAGGTTGAATGTGCTTTAGGAAAAGAAACAAATGTGGCATTTCCTGATGCACCTTAGTTCCCAATATTCTGTTCATATTTCAGATGCCCTTCTCTTCGCTTGGCTCTCCTTGAATTTGAATATCAAAGCCATTTTTCTTTCTGGTTCCACTGACATACGGCCAGAGGGGAAAGCTGGTGATCCCTGGAGCAGGATGTCTAAGCACACCTGTGGCCTCCGTCTCAGCACAGCATCCACTGTGGTTGGTTGCAAAGAGGCTGTGCCGTGCTCCAAATATATCTGCTGGAGAACATCCCAGATTTAATTCACTACTACACTCTGGGTGCAGGATCTGTTAATATCTTCCAATTACTTGCCTCATACAACACAGCTATTTTAAGCAGAAGTCACTTAAGGCTTCCTCATCATAGAAAACCTTCCCTTTTCCAGAAACTTGTGGTCAGAGAAAAAGTCACAGAGACCTTGAGCTTGGATTCAGCCCACAGGTAGGATTTTATATCTTTGGAGGCAGGAACTGCAGCAGTTGAGGTTCTTCTGGGGAGAAAGGGAATATATGCTTTGGACAGAGGATGACTTTATTTGGCAAAAGCTGCTTGAATGGACGGTTCAGTTATGCAAATGTCAAGCAGAGACTACAATTAGTAAAGGAAAGGTTTGAAATGCTACAGCTGCAACAGTGTCCAATAAGAAAGTTGCTGTAGGCGGAGCCACACCCCTGTAGATAACGGCTGCCTTAAAGAAATGTTTCTCATCAATGATGGATTTGGCTGTCCTTTGCTCACAGCCTCTAGATTCAACTTCTAGGTGCCATTTGCAGCCCCGGCTCACGGCCCTTTCAAACCCAGCCCCTGTGGGTCCTTCTCACCTTCCAAATCTCTGACTCTCCTCTTTCCAGCTCTTCCCCCAAGTCTCTGCTAACTGTTGATATGACTATCTTTGTCTCCCCAAGTTCATAAACCCAAGGAGCCTCTGGGTTACCTTCAGTCATCGTGACCAGGTGCTCTGAGCTCCATGCTCATCAGCTTCATGGAGAACAGTTCAACCAGGTTTTGGCTCCTGAGTCTACGACAGCTTTTGCTTGGTTTTGTTGGGCTCTGAAAACTGAATCTGGAACCACTGCAAGCCTGCAAACCTGCCTTTTATCTCCGGTATCTTGCCAAGTTGTAAGGTAGCCCTTTAACTTGAACAGGTTCGAAGAACACACACCAGGCTCTCTTCTAAAGCACCAATGATTTCTCTGCTATGTTTTTGCTGTGGGAAATGGCCTTGGCTCTTTCAAAGGCCTCAGGGAGCCCACCAAAGCAAAGTAGAGAGAAATCAAAAGCTTGATTTCTCGTTTTGAAAGCTGCTTATATAACCATATCTGGCATAAAGAAAAAAATAAAACTCAGAGCCCAAACTGGGATGTGCCATCAGTAGAAAAGCCCTGAGGTCAGCCCGCGGTCCTTATGTAGCACATTTCAAGGCTGGCTGCTCTCGTCAGTGCCCCCCACACACCCCTACCCCGCTACTCGCCCCCGCGCTGGTTTGAATCCTTCGTTTCTCAGTTTATGGGCTCTCATTTGACAAGGAAAGGGATGCCCTTTCCTGGTAAAGAATCTGCCTGCAATGCAGGAGACCTGGGTTCAATCCCTGGGTCGGGAAGATCCCCTGGAGAAGGAAATGGCAACCCACTCCAGTGTTCTTGCCTGGGAAATCCCATGGACAGAGGAGCCTGGTGGGCTACAGTCCATGGGGTTGCAGACGACTCAGCGACTAAATAACAACATCCACAAGGAGAGTTATAGAAATTAGCAGCCCTTCCTCCATTGTACTTGGGGTTACATAGTATTATCACCCCAATTGCCAGGGAAATACAAAAGGGACTAGTGAAGTGAAGTTGCTCAGTCATGTCCGACTCTTTGCAATCCCATGGACTGTAGCCTACCAGGCTCCTCCGTCCATGGGATTTTCCAGGCAAGAGTACTGGAGTGGGTTGCCATTTCCTTCTCCAGGGGATCTTCCTGACCCAGGGATTGAACCCGGGTCTCCTGCATTGTAGGCAGATGCTTTACCATCTGAGCCACCAGGGAAGCCCAGAAAAGGAACACCTAGACCCCAAATGCTGGGTGTCCTGAGTTTCAGAAGATCCTCAGATGCTTTCTAACCACCATTTGCTGTGAGAAACTTCTCTGCAGTCTAACGCCAGCGGCTAGAAATCTGACACCCAGTGGAAAAACCTGCTCATTACACCCAACTCTTTTGAATCACACCCGAGAATGGAAAACCACACAAAGAATGATCTCAGCCTGTTAACCCACCAAGGAGTTTCCAGACATTCACAAGACACTGAAGTTACACACAGGAGACAGGAGAGGGATTAGTTAAATCGTGAAGTTCCCAGTTGGATCCTGTGGCTGCCCAGATGGGAACTGGGTTTAAACTCCAAGGCCGATCTACCCGGGCCCAGGAAGCAGAGTGCCAGTCAGCACTGGACACGGCTGCTATCAATCCAAATAACTGTGGCCCCTGGAAGAGTTCAGAGGCTTAAAATCCAGACACTCATGAAGACTGTTTCCATGCAGTTTCACTTTGAGCCTTGGTAAGAAGTCTATTTAGCTTGATCAAGTAAAGCAGGACATTTCAAGTTGCAAAAGACCTGCAGAAACACGTGACTGCATCCTCCGTCTCTTCCCTCAGCTAACCAGAAACTGAGCCACTCTCCACCTGGTGGGAAACAAACAAGCTAACATATTTGCATGAATTCTCAGAAGCACAGGCCTTTCACATTTTCAAGTCTCCTGGTTCATCTTATAATAGATGGCATTTTGGAATCTCTGCTTTCCCAGAGAAAGTATAATTGGTTGATTATTCTCAGGGTCATGATTGGACAATTGCAATTCCTCGCCATTTCAGCCAAAGTCTATGTAGATTCCATTTGAGGAAGTAGAGAGGAGACATCACAGAGGCTGAAAAAGATTTCTGTTGAAAATTTCCAGGACTATCAAGAACGGATCTGCATCAAAGCACAAAGCAGCTTGGAAGAAAATCCTAGAGGCAATAATGAAGCACTCATTCAAGAAATGCTGCATCACCAGTGCTTTCCATGGCATCGAGAAAATATTTTGTGGAAAATCATGGACATCAATTACCGCATTGAAAACTGATCCATACGGGTCAAGCTCTATGTTTTATATGTACAAAAGTTTGAGGAATACCTTAACTAAGTTGTTTGCAGATATTTCACTTTTTTGTATGCACCAGAGTATTATATGATTAAAATGTATGCTGAAGTCTAAAAGTTAGCTCAAGAAATATAAAAGTATTATAAAGCAACATATACAAGGGCTTGCCAAGCTCTTTCTGTAAAGGGCCAGACAGTAAATATTTTCAGCTCTGTGAACCATTCAGTCCACTACTTCAACTATCCAACTTGAACACTGTAGCAGAAAATCAGCCACAGACAACATGTAAATGAATGGGTGTGGCTGTGTGACAATAAAACTTTATTTAAAAAACAGGCACTGGTCCAGATTTGACTTAAGGCCAATTTGCCAACCTATGATCAAAGTGATAAAACATGATGTCTTCATTTCCTAGTGGACACATATAGAAATGTCTGGCAATTGATGAAGTCAGATTTCATGAAATTTGATATATATGCCAATGATACCAACTGTTGCCCAGTTGGGGAAAATCCCAACATCTTTGTTTCCCACCACCTCTTTCCTTCCAGTTCAGGGGGATCATACATACAAAGTGCTTCCCCTTTCTTCTAGATTTCACTAGTCACCACTTACTTAAGTAATATTCTCACATATCCACGTTCCTAGCCTCCTTATTACTTTCTCTTCTAACATTCTTGTCTACTGGCATTAGAAAGCTACCTCTATGTGATCAAAATGCAAGCCTCATCATGAATAATAAGTTTAATAGCTGTATTAGGAATGTGCTTTGTCAAAGAAGATGAAAGAAACACTTTGAAGTGAAAGAAGGTAATAAAGAATCAATGTCTTTACCTTCTAAAATTCTCAATATGGTGCAAATAACTTTGAGAAAGTGACATCTCCTTACTATCTAACAAGAGCTATTCCCCCTGCTTCACAGGAGCATTTAAAAAGCCCCCTAAGTTTATTCTCGTGCTGTTTTGTCTTTGACGGCATCACAACAAGGTTGGGCACTGCTCATGTGAGTTGCATGCATATGGTATTCTGATCACACTGCAGGTTAGAATTTTTTTCAATCTAGCTTTGCATTTCTATTACCAGGAGAGGCTATTTGCCATAACAAAGCAACCCCAAGCCCAAAGTATCAGTGGCTTAATTCAGCCGAACTCAGTTTTCCCTGTCCCAGTCCAGGAAATTATAAAGGGCTGGGCGAGGTGTGTAGGTGTGTTGGTGTGTTTTGCTCTGCACAGTTTCAGGGTCCCAGGCATCTTCCAACTGTGAGTTCTGCCTCCTCTAAGCCTTTAGACCAGGAATGCTCAATAGTGTCAGTGCTGACTTTCTAGGCCAGCTCATTCTTTGTTGTAGGGTGCTGTCCTGTGCATTGAAGGGTATTTAGCAGCATCGCTGGCCTCTACCCACTAGATACCAGTAACACCCCCTACTCCATTGTGACAATAAAAATGATGTCTCCAGATACTGCCAAATGCCCCCCCAGGGCTACAACAGCCCTCTTTCTCCACATTGAGAACCAGGAACTTACTCAAAATGATTATCATAACTCATCAGAGATTATGTGTTCTATTTATTCCTGGGAGACTAAATTTATATTTAAAAGTTTTTAAATATGAAATCAAGTTATCTTTGTTCATGTAGTACACATGGAATGTGATTCCAATAGCTGTTGGACACAGGGTTCTTCAGCTGGAAAGTCCATTATATCATCTTCCCATAAAAAGCAAGTGCCCTGTTCCTCTGCCTTGAATTATTTCACAAGCATTTCAGAACCATTTCACTGGCCACAGGATCAAATGCCATCCATGAGTCACAAAAGAAGTCTTTAAAAGCCTGAGTAAAATGGGTTCCTTTGGAAGTTTTTCCAGACCCCAGGAGGTACCCCTTGATATTCATTCCCTCTCCCTTTAAAAATCCACTATTCTACCAGTTTTGCTCCAAAGGAAGGCAACAGGCTATGCACAAAACCACTTCCACAACTGAAACAAAACCCCACGAGATTGTGAAAATGACTCTTAAAGCCAAACGCTGGGACCCCTAATAATTACTTACATTATCCTAATTCCCTTGAAACAGCACTACCTCTCATTCTTGCTGATGCAAAGCTGCTAAAAAGTAATCAAAGACAGGTCTGTGTCTTTTGGATGTACCCATCAACGTTTAGTGGTTACTTAGGAAAGAGTAGTATAATTACAACTGAGAGTGTTTTCCCTACAACTGGCACATACTAGAGCCCTTGAAGTCGTTTTTTGGGAAGTGCTGTCTTAGAGGGAAAAGGAATAGCGCACTGGCAAGTATAAACATGGCCTGGCACTGCACTAAAACCCTCATGGCTACAATTTGCCTAGGTCAGGAGACTTAGAGTGAAGACCGCTATCAAAATGAAACATTGAAACCACAAGATCTCAAGCACCACTTCTTTCCTCCAAAAAAACAACAACACTGGAAGCAATAAACCCAACTGTGAAAAAATTATGACAATCAAGAAAGAGCAAATAATAGGCACAAAAGTGAAAACAGTAACTATATAAAGTCTTATCACTGCCGACAAAGGTCCGTATAGTCAAAGCTATGATTCTTCCAAGAGTCATGTACAGATGTGAGAGGTGGACCATAAAGAAGGCTGAGCACCAAAGAATTGATGCTTTTGAATTGTGGTGTTGGAGAAGACTTCTTGAGAGTTCCTTGGACAGCAAGGAGATCAAACCAGTCAATCTTAAAGGAAATCAACCCTGAATATTCACTGGAAGGACTGATGCTGAAGCTCTAATACTTTGGCCACCTGATGCAAAGAGCCAACTCATTGGAAAAGACCCTGATGCTGGGAAAGATTGAGGGCAGGAGGAGAAGGGGGCGACAGAGGATGAGATGATTGAATGGCATCACTGACTCAATGGACACAAGTTTGAGCAAACTCAGGGAGATAGTAAAGGACAGGGAAGTCTGGCATGCTGCAGTTCCTGGGGTCGGAAAGAGTCAGACATGACAGAGCAACTGAGCAGCAAGAGCGGGAAAACATGGAGAGAAACACTACTCTAGAGAAGAGAAGGCATAATTGAAATAGTTCATCTTGCTCAAAGTCCTGGGAAAATCTCACCAACGAATATCATTAGATCCTAGATATCTCTGTTGCATGCCACTTACACACTGGGGAGGCCAAAATCCCTAATTGGAACCTAATGGCTCCCTTTATCATTTGAAAACCACCTTCTAACAACCATCTATTTCCTTTTTACCAGAGCACCAAAATATGCCCTTTCTCCCCTCCTTCTCTCCTTTCACGATGTGTGACCTGAGGAGGAGGCATCAAAAGATTTTACCAGTGAGAAATTCAAAATAAGATGAAGAAACATTTTTACTTAACAGGATGAATCTGGACATTTCAGTGGTGGAAAAATTCACAAAGGTGAAGACTATAGCTGGACGAGGTCTACGGCTCATTGTAACACTGGAAGTTAGAGGGGAAAAGAAATCTATCAAATGTCACCATTCTGCAACATAAGCAGATTGTGTGCTCGGTCAAGAAGGAATCTCCCTGACCTGAAAATGCCATGCTCGCCACAGGGAAGGGGACATACCACCCGCTAGGGATGGAAGTGGAGGAGTCTTACCAGGTTTGCCTGGGACTAAATCCAGATGCTGTTGTCAGGGTGTCTGTGGTGGGCAGTGAATTCCAAAGCATATGCCATCACCACTGTGACTCACTGTTACACAGACTAATTTTCCCTGGCACTCGTGGTCCTCAGTTTCAAGGGCACTAATTGTAAATGTCATTGAAAACGATAAACAGGAAGCAAGTCACCAAAAATAATGCATCTGCTTAAAGAACAGTCTGGATTCGACTTACTATTGCACTGAGTGGGGAATCTGGTCTTCCAGCTTATTCGCCTCACATAACCACATTTGTTCCAAGGAGAAGGTGCTGCAGTAATTACAAAGCCTCTGTTCCTACAACAGTCTCTATCTTGTTCTTAGAAACCACCAGCACCTTTCATTGGGGCTTGCTATGGTGTTACCCAAAATGGACCGCACAACTCCACCTAATTAATTCTGAGTTCTACATTGTTTCCAAGTGGATAAACATTGTTAAATATGAGAAACCTGTTCCCAATTTAGAGTTCATTATACATGCCACTAAGAATTCTTAATCAGACCCTCCAACAATGATTCCAAGAAGAAAATAACTAGTTTTACCTGCAATTTCAGATTATCTCCACAATGCAGATTTTCTTATGTTCTCTAACATCTCATGACAGTTACTGTTTTTGGAGTAGATTGCATGCATTCATTTCAGAAACAAAATGTACAAAGGCAGTATAGGTTCAAAGGAAAGAAGGGAATATGTAATGGGATGGTTATCTAGACAGAAGGTTACTTGCGATTTTTGGAAAGAATAATTGCTCTATATCCTTTGGTGGTGACGATAAAAATCATACTGCATTAAAGAGAGGGAAGGAACCACTTTCAATAATACCCACATCGTTGGAAGTGACACTATTACCTCTGGAAATATATAAAATACGATGAAGAATATAAATATTCTCTTTGCTATAACATAGCATTATTATTTAAAAAGGCAGCTCCATGTGATCAGAGGAGGCAAACGACGACCGCACATCAGAGTGGCATTCATTTCTACAGTACACAAAGGAGTTACAAGTGGGGACTCTGAAGCAATGGTCAGATCCTGAGTCAGCTTCCTCCTTAGGCAAGTTAGTTACTGATCCTCTCTGATGCTCAGTGGCCCCCTCTCTAAAGCAGGACTAACAATACAAGCTACTTCACTAAGTTGTTGTGAAAATTAAATACCAGAGTTACTGCTGAGAAAATGCTTATCAAAGTGCCCGAGACACAGTGAGTCCTCAACACATTTTAGGTAGCTGTGGGAGAAGAAGCAACAGCGGCGACAACAGTAGTCATGACAGCAGTAGTCGCAGTGTTAGTATTAATAGCAGTAGCAGCAGCTGGAGTAATACAAGAGAGTAGTTAGGAATAATATCGGGCTTCCCAGATGGTGCCATGGTAAAGAGCTTGCCTGCCAATGCAGGAGACACAGAGACTTGGTTCGATCCCTGGGTTGGGAAGATTCCCTGGAGAAGGAAATGGCAACCCACTCCAGGATTCTTGCCTGGGAAATCCCAGGGACAGAGGAGCCTGGCGGGCTACAGCTCCATGGGGTTGCAAAGAGTTGGACATGACTGAGCACTAACACACACAGGAATAATACTATTCATAAGTTTTGGAAGTGGAAAAATCATTACTAATGTAAACATTAAGATGTGGTATCTGTAAAACTGCAGAACTAAGTAATATTACTATTGCTGGTAATATCCCTGGTGGCTCAGACGGTAAAGAATCTGCCTGCAACGCGGGAGACCTGGGTTCGACGACTAGGTTGGGAAGATCCTCTGGAGAAGGGAATGGCTATGCACTCCAGTATTCTTGCCTGGGAAATTTCAAGGACAGAGGAGCCTGGCAGGCCACAGTCCATAGGGTCACAGAGTCGAATGCGACTGAGTGACTAACACTTTCCCTTTTTTCACTTTAATATTAACATTTCTAACAATAGCATTGGTGGTTGGCAACACAAAGAGCACTGCTATTACCAGTACTCATAATTACACTAATAATCTAGGCCCTGAAAATCACTGCACAGGCAATAAAAATAATGCAATATAAAATTGGTCTATTTTGTACCAGAAATTATCATTTACTTTGGACGTGGGGGTATTCCAAAGACCATGATATTCTTCCACCTTCCTTTCAAAGAAGATAATTGTATCCTGGAGCAGTATGAAGAAAAAAAGAGTCTCATCTTCATGTAGATGAAAGCCACAGAGGAATCATTAAAGTAGGGGTTATTTATGACTTATGCTGATTACCAATGAGGAGGAAAGGTTGCTCTGAAAAGAATACAGATCTGAAACAGACAAAAGAAATGAGCTTATTGCTCCAGCAATAAGAGTTTCCAAATTACAGCCACTTCTTGATTATCTAGAAGCAAGTGACCTGGTTTGAGAATGGTGGTGGCCAAAAACATATAGCCACATATAAGAAAAGCTATACCAACTGGGAAGTGGCGCTACTGGTAAAGAACCTGCCTGCCAATGCAGGAGACATAAGAGACTCAGGTTCAGTCCCTGGGTGGGGAAGATGATCCCTGGAGGAGTGGAAATGGCAACCCACTCCAGTATTCTTGCCTGGAGAATCCCAGGGACAGAGGAGCCTGGAGGGCTACAGTCCATGGGGCTGCAGAGTTGGACACAACTGAAGCGACTTAGCACACATGCATATGAATTAGAACTTCATTACCAAGACTAGAGGCCACTTGCTGTCTACCTATAACTATCTGCACTATCCTGGGGCAGCCAGTTCTTCAAACTCACACTCCTACTCGCTTTGTAAATGTGAATTTGTTTCAGCGGCTGATACATTAGGGAACTATTTGAGGACAATGCAAATTTCCTGTTTCCTGATGCACCATTTCATTGAGGAGAAGGACCATGAATTAAGAAAATTGCATGCAGCTGAACAGAGCCACACAGGATCACACAAAATGTGCTCAGACACACCCCCCTCAAGGTGTACAGCTCCCTCGGTTCACAGGTCCTCACCTGCTGGCACAACCTCCATCCTGATTTCAGATTGCCTTTCTCCACATGCACAGGCCAACTTCAGGGCCCTTTGAGGGAAAGTGACATATGTATTGTAGTATTTATGTATTCCCTAACCACTTAGCATGTGCTGGCATTTTAATGAGGTTCTTATCTTTTTTTTATACTGTGTCCTGACAATGTGTTTTTTTTTAATATTTTAAGTGCCACGCTCTTCACCCGTTTTCTCCACAAGCCTGGCGGGTTTTTATTACATGCTCTTGCAATCGCACTATAATTTCAAGAACACATATGCCACACTATAACACTATAGCAGACTTGACTATATCATTCACATCTTCCTCAACCTAAGAGAGAGACCTTACTGCCAAATAACAGGATATAGAGCATGGAGACACACTGTGGTGGCCCAGGGCAATGGTCAGGAGAGCTGACGCAGTCTTGAGATCAAGACTTTTCTCACCCCTGGGATGGGGATAAAGTACTGAGAAGACAGGGAGCTCTCACTCAAGAATGAAGGCTAAGAACAGTGACAATGCTCTTGGAATTTCAGAATGGACTCTGCAGCGGAGAGGGGCCAGCTGGCCACCAGACCAGTTTTTTCTCTTTATGACACCTATGAAACTACAATTCCCAGTGTCTCTTGTGGTTAGATCAGCCTCACAATGTGTTCTCACCTACGGATGTGAGCAGAGGGGATACATGTGCCTTCTTGTTCACTCTGTCTTCCTTTCAAAATCAGCCTGCTTTATGCACGCAAACGATGTCTTGGAAGATACATACCGAAGATCATACTGAAGATGACAGATGCAAAAACAGAAGGAACTTAGGTCCCTACATCACCACTTGCACAATAGGCAAGAACAAATCTAACTCCATATTAAATCCGTTTCCTTTACTGTAACCTTTATATTCTGTTGCTTTTGCTTCTTAAGAGTGTTGCCTATAGGACTTCCCTGGTGGTCCAGTGATTAAGAATCTGCCTGCCAATGCAGGGGACACAGGTTCGATCCCTGGTCTGGGAAGATTCCACATATGGTGGGGCAATTAAGCCCATGTGCCACAATAAGAGAAGACCCCGCACAGCAGCTAGAGAAAGCTGCTCACAGCAACGAAGATGCAGCACAGGCAAAAATAATTTTTTTAAAAAGGGCAAAAAAAGAGAATTATCTCTATAGCCTGAATATATAGGATAGCCCATTCTCAAGACTCTGACCTTTAAAAGTGTAACTTTTCCATTCATATAGAGATAAAAAGTTACAGAACAAAGAATACCATTTGGCTCATTGGAAATTTACAGGAACATTGTGGTCTGAGCTATGAGGACAGATGCAAGAACAAAGGATTCCGACACCAAGAAGTTTGCCTCAACCAACCATGCTCCTCCTTCTTCTTGCCTTTAAAATGCTTTCGTGAAACCCTTCAGGGAGTTCGGGGTTTTGAGGGAATGAGCCACCCATCTCCTCGCATGACCCTGCAATAAACCTTTTCTGCTCCAAACTCTTATGTTTCGTTTTGCTAGGCCTCACTGTGAGTTGCACATATGAATTTGCATTCGGTAACACTTGGAAGATAGCATGGCATAAAGGATTCTGGTATTAGAGGTATCACACAATTATGTTACAGCAGCTTTACCTTAACTTATTAAATCCAGACAGACCGGCCAACATGTCCTGCTGCTGCTGCTAAGTCGCTTCAGTCGTGTCCGACTCTGTGCGACCCCATAGACGGCAGCCCACCAGGTTCCTCTGTCCACAGGATTCTTCAGGCAAGAATACTGCAGTGGGTTGCCGTTTCCTTCTCCCCACATGTCCTGGTCTAGCTTAAATGTTAAAAGGTTAATGCAGGAGCACTTTTCGGAGTGTTTAAGAAGTGTATGCCTTGGATGAATAACAAAGTCCTACTGTATAGTACAGGGAGCTATATTCAATGTTCTGCGATAAACCATAATGAAAAAAAATGTAAAAAAAGAATGTGTATATATACATATGTGTGTGTGTGTGTGTGTGTGTGTGTGTGTGTATAACTGAGTCACTTTGTTGTACAGCAGAAATTAACACTGTAAATCAACTATACTTGAATTTTAAAAAATAAATTAAAAAAAGTCGTGCCTTTTCTATGCAACAGCTTCTCTACTGTGTAGGGATAATATAATGTTGAACAAGGCCCTCTCTCCTTTCAAGGAATCTACAGTCTAGAAAGAGGAGAGAGAAACATGAGTGACCATAAAAGATATTACACAGGCAGCAATTCTACTCTAAGGAATATGCACAAGAGAAATCTGTTCATCAGATCATCCTAAGAAGGCATAAGAACAATCAGGACAGCTCTGTTCAATATAAAAATGGAAAATTCCCCAAATAGTCATTAAATCAGAATGGATAAATAAATTGGAGGTCTTCATGTAATGAATACTCTACAGCAAGGAGAATAAGCGGACTACCACCGCATATGAGCATAAGTGGGTCTCACAAATGTTACTGAAGTGAAAGAAGCCAGACATATTCACATAGTACAATTTATACTAAGTTCAAAGACTTAGTTCAGCCAAATGAACTGACAGTGACAGAGTTCAGGATAGTGACTAACTTCAGGAAAAGGATATAAGGAGGGCCACTGGACTTCAAGTTGTACCCTAATTCTTGAAGTGGGTGGTGGTTACATAGGTGCATTCAGTTTATGAAAACTCAATGAGTCTACACACTTACGATGCAATTGTTCATGACTATCATGCTTCAATGAACAGCTAACAAAATCACAAATGTTACTGATGTCAGGACAGCAGTTTGAAGAAGGTACCTCAGAGACTCAAAGATTCAATGTGTCCACAGAGTCAACTCACTCATTTAGGCAAGTGAGAGACAAAGATTTTTCGGTGGGATGTTTACTATTATTTGGGCTTCCTTTGTGGCTCAGCTAGTAAAGAATCTGCCTGCAGTGTGGGAAACCTGGGTTCGATCCCTGGGTTGGGAAGATGCCCTGGAGAAGGGAATGGCTACCCACTCCAGTATTCTGGCCTGGAGAATTCCATGGACTGTATAGTCCATGGGGTTGCAAAGAATCAGACACAACTGAATGACTTTCACTTTCACTTACTAGTATTGAGAAATTCTACCTGCTTCCTTATCTTGCAACCCAGTCCAATAACTTCCAATTCAAACAGCAAATTTTTTTATTTACTGCCTAAGTACACCCTCAAGCCTTAGGAGTCCTCAGGAGTCATATTTTTGCAGATACTAAAAACTGTACAAGCAGAATCACGGGGGAAATGGATTCCTCTGCTAACGAGAACATGAATTGTTTTCAGTAAATCTCTCCTTGCCCACCCTCCCTTCTTTCCTCCCCCCTCCTCCTCCTTTTTGCCCTCTCCCCCTCTGTCTACACACAGGAGCACATGCACATACATATGTGCATACATATACAAGAGAACCTGCAAGATTCTAATGCAGTCACACCTCTTGACTCACTGAGGCAAGCAACAGCTGTAGAGTTCAACAGGCTAGGCCACTCCAGACGCAAAAGGAGACTTTTTGCCCATCAGGTCCTGTCATGGAATCAATACATGGCTTGATCTCCAGGGTTCACCATTTCTGTTCTGGTTGATGTGTATTACTTACAGCCCTTTCAGGATAGAAACCATCTTAGACTAGATCAAGAAAAAACAAAACCGAGGCCTGTATAAGTAAACCCACCAAAGTATACTAGCTCCTGGCATGGCTGGAATCAGAGCTCAGATGCCATGAGAATCCTTTTTCCCAGCCTCTCACTAGATGCTGACTCAAGCTTTCACCCAGAGGTCCCCTGGGACTGGCACATATGGCTACAGGACGTTTTGGAATTACATTTTTAAAGGCCGTCTTCATCGAAGAACAAAGTACTTCCCTGCCAGCTCAGTTCAAAAAGCTCTGGGTGAGAGTTCTCATTGGCTTGGTCTGGGTCACCAGGGCTGACAGTCAGCAGCCACTCATGGATATTATGGCTGGCATGGGGAAAGAGAAGCTCCCAAAGGAAGAGAAGGGATGTTCCAAGAAGAGGGAGGAGTTCCAGAAGTGGAAAAATCACACATCTACAACCCTGGTATTTTTCAAACACAGACTGCTACTTATATAGGGCAAGGAGTCATGAAAATAATACCTTTTTCATTAAAAATGAAAAAGGATAAACAGAACAGAATCAGACTGTACCCAACTCAATATTATTTTGTGAAACTTTTGTTTTAATTATGGCTATGTGTGTGTGGTATATATGTGTACTGGGTAACAATGGAAAAGTTTCTTACTGTGGGTTTTGGTTTTAAAAAATCAGAGTAGTAAAATACTCTAGGCAATCATCAAACATCAGATCTGTTTAACATCTATGCACATACACCTACCCACTCCTGGGAATACTTAGTGGATATTTCATGCCTATCCCCATATCTTCATTTAATGTGATTATAGCTATAGACAATACAAAAAAAGTTTAGCTGAGACATTTTTATTATGAACCATTACACTTTATCCAATCAATGAGAAGATGTTTAGGAATAAGAAATACATGATTGCAAAATTCTTTTCAGTGACACCCAAACAAAAGAGCCTAATAAATTAATTGATTTTAGCATAAATACCAAGGAAAATTACTTTCAATTTACTTAATTGTTTATAATTATCTTTATAACCTTACTTTCAATCATATGATTAATACATTCTTGTTGGAAATAATGTGTTCGTTACAGAACAGCATGAGAAAAGATCTTTTTACTAAAATCCTGTCACATAAGAAACACAGGGAAGCACACTCCCCACTCACAGAAAACTCTGGCCCTATGAGCTGTTCCTCATGAGGGCAACCACTGTCATCAGCCGATGAGTCAGTCGGTAATTACTAGGTATCCATGTAACCATCCCTTTCTGGAGATCAATTTAGCAAATCCTCCCTATTCTCCAGAGCTGGCCTAACCAACAGTTATTCCCTCTCCTTCTTTCCTCCCAGTGTCTCAGTTTTGCAGAGGCATCAGATGGCTCTGTGCAGGGCTGGGGGTGGGACGGGGGTAGTGGGAGCTGAGGTCCTCTCCCACACTAGAAACTAACTTTGAATTCATAGAAGCCAGTGCTATTTTGAGTGAGACAGCTCTTCATTATACAGAACTGTTTTGTTCATGTTAGGATGTATCACTGGTTCCTTCCTGCTGTATTCCCATAGGAAGCCTGAACCCAACACTACAAACAGGTGGCACACTCAGGGTCATTGCCCATCGGTTGCCCGCCAGTTGAAAACCACTGCTTAGAGAAGCAGGGGTCAGCAAATTTTTTCTAAAAAGGGCCACTTGGTAAATATCTGAAGCTTTGTGGGCCACGTGGTTTCTGTTGCAACTACTCAACTCAGTCACTACAGTACAAGAGCAACCATAAATTTTTTGAATGGGCATGGGTGTTCTAATAAAACTTTACTTACAAAACACGTTGTAGGCTGTATTTGGCCCACCAGTCATGGTTTGCCAATGTCCACAAGTCTAAACCAGCCAAGGTGATTCCCCAAACCAAGCAGATTTAAGAAAGACATGAGAGATCATGATAATTCTGGATAATGCAAGATCAAGGGACTGTGCTATGAGGTTTCAGGGAAAATTTTCCACACTCTCAAATAAAGGAGGCATTGCAGAAACATATTTTGCCCTCCCCCTCATCTTTAGCCTTTTTTGTGTAAAGATATCACAGCTGGAACTACTGCAGTCACTTTGCAACCGTAAGAAGTGCAGTCTACATGCTGACATGGCATAGGAGAAAAACAACAAAACCCAGAGCGCAGAAATCCAGTTAACCCACACTAAAATGGCCCTACCTCTGAATTCTTATGGGAGAAAATAAATTCCCCTCCTCTTTCAGCTATGTTAGTTGTGTTTTCTATTACACGCTGATGACAGTATCTTAACAAATACCCGTTGATCACAAAGCAGTAAGAGTCATATATTAATTTCTACTGGCATATGAGTATAGTGTCTACATTGACACTTGTTAGCTACCTCCAAAATTCAAGTGTATCTGCAAACAATAGCTTTGTTACTGATCTCCAAGTACAGTTCTGAATAAAAGAGAAAACACAAGAGAATAACTACATGTTGATTGCTTCCTCAACATGTTTCCCCTTCTCTCTCCGTGATACTGGAACCCTGATTCTGAGCATTAGGATCTCTGGGAAGGCGAGCCAGAAATGAACATCTCATTGCCCTTTCCTAGATGTGGCTATGTGATCCATTCTAGTCAAGGAGACTCTAAAGGGAGAAAGTCAGCTTCGGCAAAAGATGTTCCTCCGTGATTTAAAAAAAAGAAAAATGAGCCTCACAAGGAAAACAACTCACAGTGCTCCAGCACTTACTTGCTATTTCCCGTCTCTGAGCCCAGTCATGTGATGATATGATGCCTGGAGCTATAGCAACCACTTTATACCATGAGGTAATAAGCATGACACTGGTGAAGCAGAAAGAAGGAAAGAGCTTGAGGAAAGCCCAACCCAGGAAGCATCTCCCTCTAGAAATATATTGTTTAAGCCAAAGTTATTCAAGTATTCTTTTCCTTGCAGCTAAAATATCCTGACCAATAAACGGATAATAAGAAAGAATGACATTTCTAACTGTAAAACATAGAACCTATTCAGGTTACATATGAACTACTAAGGGCTTTCCCTGTGGTTCAGCAGTAAAGAATCCACCTGCAATGCAAGAGACATGGGTTCAGTCCCTGAGTCAGGAAGATCCCCTGGAAAAGGGAATGGCTACCTACTCCAGTATTCTTGCCTGAAGAATCCCATGGACTGAGGAGGCTGGTGGGCTACAGTCCAGAGTGTTGCAATGAATTGGACACAACTGAGGAGACTGAGCACATACACGAACTACTAAGTATAGGTGCCCCTAAATAAACTACGCACGGCGTAGTGGAGTTTTGATGTCCACTTCCAAAAAAGCAGACACAGTAGGATAACCTTATAGGGCTAGGGCTGGCCTGGGGGAGTGGTCCACATTCTCTTCTGTTTCTTCTATCCTCTAAAGCAATTCTGCTTTTCCAATGTGCTTTCTATACTTCCCTTCAAAGCCTCCACTCATCATAGCAAAGCACTCAGTGGACAAAGGGGGAAGAGTTTATCACTCTTTTGCTTTGAATCCTTTACTACATAGCTTGTGGGGGGTATACATCTTCTTTGTGGGAAAGAAAGCAAGCACGGCAGGAGGATATAAACATTTACAACACAATTCCTATTCAAGTTGTTTAAAATCTATTTGGGAAGAGAAAAGACTTTTCACAGTGGGAACATTTATACAGAGAATCATCTGTAAGTGCAAAGTGATATTATCTAAATTCCCCTTTATGCAGAATTTCCCCCAAAGCCCAGAAAGATAAAAATATTTATAAACCTAAATCTGTATCCACAGAGAATTCCCTGATGGTCCAGTGGTTAGGACTCCTTGCTTTCACTGCTGAGGGAGTGGGTTCGATCCCTGGTTGGGGAACTAAGATCCCACATTGTGGAAAAAAAAAACATTCTGTATCTACACATTCATTTGTGATTTTCTTCCCATCAAGAACTACTTTTAATGATGTTTGATGACATAACACAAGGATCAGCAAAGTTTCTGTAGAGGGGCACGTGCTTTCAGCTTTGTAAGTCATCTGGTCTCTGCAGCAACCACTCAAGTATCACACTCTATGGAGAACGCAGCCACAGGCGACACATAATGGGTGTGGCTGTGTGCCAATACAACTTCATTTATGGACACAAACTTGAATTTCATATAATTTTCACATGTCATTAAACACTGTTCTTTTGATATGGGGAAACCATTTAAAACTGTAAAAACCATTCTCAGTTTTATGCAAATATAGGCCCACAACAGGTAGGATCTGGCCCACAGGCTGTCCTTTGCCAACCCCTGATCCCTGACCTAGGACACAGGAAAAAATATGAAATGGCTTCTAGGTCAGCATTAAAACTTAGTTATGCCCGTGTACAGTTTTACGTATGTTTCTTCTGCATTCAGATGATCTTTTTAAAATGTTAACACATATGCCTGTAATAGCCAGACTCTTTGATTAAACACACCACTATATTCCAGAGAAATGTAAGTTTATGGAGTTATACATGACCACACCATTACCAGAATGAGATAAACGAAAGGATTAACCAGTAGAGACGAACCAGCACTTTATTGCCTCCTATGTGTGTTTCATCAACTTAGTTAAATAGCACTCTATTCTTCAGCCTGTCAACATGATCTCAACTGGAAAGCCAAATTATGAACTAATGGCATCATAATCAAGTTATGGTCCTAATGGAAACATCCATCAATATTTCCCCAGAACATGGTTCTCCAAAAAACACCAAGTTGTCCTCTCTGGTGAACAGAAGATTGTCAGAGGATACAATTTTTAAGAACTGCTGTCAGAATGTGGTGGTGTGTGTGCTCAGTCATGTCCTGCTCTTTGTGACCCCGTGGACTGTAACCCTCCAGGCTTCTCTGGCCATGGGGTTCTCCAGGCAAGAACACTGGAGTGGGTTGCCATTTCCCTCTCCAGGGGGTCTTCCTGACCCAGGGATCAAACCTGTGTATCCATGCCTCCTGTATTAGCAGGCAGATTCCTTACCACTGAGCCACCTGGGAAGTCAAAATGCAATTAAGTTTAAAAAGTTTACACATACTCTTTGTGGGGTGGTGGGGAACAAAAGAAAACATAGTTTTTCATTTTATTTATTTATTTATTTTTAGTTTTTCATTTTATATTCCTATCAGAGAAAGAGTTATTTAGATACAAAAACTGACAGAACTTTGCTTCAGAGTACTCAATTCTATACAAAAAGTAGGAGATCATTTTTATAATCATACGATTTTTCCAGTTTCATCTCAATTTACTAAAAAAAAAATTACTATTAGGGAACTACCTGGTAGTCAGTGGTTAGGACTCCATGCTTTCACTGCCAAGGGCCCAGGTTCAATCCCTGGTCAGGGAACTAAGATCCTGCAAGCCTTGCAGTGCAGCCAAAAAAAATTTATATATATATATATATATATATATATATATATATATAATAAAAATTACTACTAAAATTTTATAGATCTGAAATTTATATTACACCTCTATGGCATACATCCTTAATGTAGTAGACCATCTCTTGTGCTTCATTCGTCCTAAATAGAATAAACTAATTATAGGTTAAAACTATCTGAGTCAGCAATTTAAACTTTCATCCAGAGCAGATTTCTCAACTTTTTGTCACATTTTGGGAGATCATATTTACCTAAATTTTGGTTTTTTTCTAAGTAAACTTCCTTTTTCCCCTAGATTCCCCCAATCTAATAACACTTTTATTAGTTTCGTATGTATCCTTTCAGTATTTTTAAACATAAATAAAATTGTACTGTTGTATAATTTTCTATGTTCACTTAATAAGTACATCGGGAGATGGTTCTATACTACTGCATAGAGTGTTTCCTTTTTCTTTACTTTTTATAGCTGCAGTGTTTCATGCTATCTTAATTTATGTTCTTATAGGTGCATTTCTTAGAATTTGCTTATTCTATATGTGTGTGTGTTAGTTGCTCAGTCATGTCTGACTCTTTGTGACCCCATGGACTGTAGCCCTCCAGGCTCCTCTGTCCATGGAGTTCTCCAGGCAAGAACACTGGAGTGGGTTGCCATTCCCTTCTCCAGGGGATCTTCCTGACCCAGGGATTGAACCTGGGTCTCCTGCATTGCAGGCAGATTCTTCACCATCTGAGCCACTATCAATAAAATGATAGAAGTTTAAAACAAATAAAATTTAGAGGAAATATTGCATAATTTCCCCATTTTACAAACGTGAAGAAACAAAGATCTGCTTGATAAAAATCCACCTGAACTTTCTACCACCATTATGCAAGTCTTCCATCCCCAATGCCTCAAGTTTTGTCACTAGGTTAACTTCTGTGACAAATGCTCCGTGTCAACTTTAATACCTTTGAGAAACCAGAATGTCCACAATTTTAGCATAAAATTTAAATACCATTTTAATGGCATCTCAAACTACCTTCTGACTCTTATGAGTTTTGAAATACTCAGTATGCTATTATTAATGTCATAAAAAATATGCTCATGAAATCCAAAGATTTCACTGTAAAGATATTCATCACATTATTATTCAAAGCAAAATACTGGAAAGAATTTAAATGTTAATTAAATAGGAAGTCATTTAGTAAATTGTGGTATATATAGCTGTTTATTTCATATGTGTGAAAAAATTTCATGATACAAGAATACATTTTTTAATTTAAAGATAGAATTGTGTATATAGGATATTATAATAACTATGTAAAATAGATGGAAAGGTTAAAGAAAATAGAAAGATAACAGTGATTATATCTCGCTGGTGGAATTTCAAATATTTATATATATATTTTCCCTTATACAGTCTATATTCTCAAAGGTTTTTACAATAAAGTTATCTTACTTTTACAATCAGGAAAATCATGTTAAAATTCTGTTGATATTATGGACTCTTGGGTTTATATGGGTATCCTCACTTTTTTGAAATTCAAATTTATTTGTTAATGGTTCCTACAATCCTAGGTTCAAAAAACCAAAAGAAAATAAAAATATAAAGTGTGGACGGGGACATGGAGATCCACCCATGTCTCCTATCTGCCCAGTCTGTCCCACACATAATCCCCTGTACCCACACTTCACAGAGATAAATGCTGTTGTTAGCTTTTTGTGCATTATTCTGGTCATTTTTACACAAACACAACAAATACATGTATTAAATCCTCCTTCCTTTTTAATACAAGTTTTTCCCTTACTATTAGCACTTAACAACAAATATATTCAGAGATCTTTTTATATCACTACATATAAAGAAGTTCCTTGTTCTTTACCCCTCGTCCACACTGCATTCCATGTTAACTTTTAAGCCAAGTTCTCATAGGCCGATTTCTTAAAATTTGCTCATTCAGTGCGATATTTTAAAAGTGCAATATAAAAACTAACCCTCGGTCAAATATGTGCACTTTAACGAGACAACATCTTTCCTTTAGTACAGTGACAATTTCAATTTCTAGTATTTTATTTCCTTTCCCCAATATACTGTATGCAAGATACCCTGATCATGGGTTTGTTTGTTTTTTATTGGAGTATAGTTGATTTACAATGTCCTGTTAGTTTCAAGTACACAGCACAGTGATTCAGTTTTATACACATATATTCTTTCTCAGATCCCTTGCCCTTACAGGTTAGCACACAGTGCTGAATAGAGTTCTCTGTGCCCCATAGCAGGTCCTTGTCATGGGTTCTTCACTAACACATTTAAGTACCTAAAGCTGCTGCTGCTAAGTCGCTTCAGTCGTGTCCAACTCTGTGTGACCCCATAGACAGCAGCCTACCAGGCTCCCCCGTCCCTGGGATTCTCTAGGCAAGAACACTGGAGTGGGTTGCCATTTCCTTCTCCAATGCATGAAAGTGAAAAGTGAAAATGAAGTCACTCAGTCGCATCCTGGACTCTTAGCGACCCCATGGACTGCAGCCCACCAGGCTCCTCCGTCCATGGGATTTTCCAGGCAAGAGAACTGGAGTAGGGTGCCATTGCCTTCTCCAAAGTACCTAAAGCTCTCAATATCAAATCATTAAATATGATAACAAACGTTGTGTACAATTCTCTACTGGCAGTAGAGAAACACTGTGTATAATTGGAGAAGACTAGGATATTCAGGACT
The DNA here is from genome assembly GCF_023699985.2 of Odocoileus virginianus. Classification (NCBI taxonomy): domain Eukaryota; kingdom Metazoa; phylum Chordata; class Mammalia; order Artiodactyla; family Cervidae; genus Odocoileus; species Odocoileus virginianus. The sequence goes on from NW_027224268.1 coordinate 4,154,604, forward strand.
AGAAGAAAGGGAGAGAAAACAAAGTGAGACTGTGAGGATCTGGGTCCAGATGTAGAACTGGGTCTCAACCTGTAGGGTTAGGCAGTGGGGTTCACTGCTAAGGGTCCAATAGGCACAATAAATGAGCTCTGGCATCAGATCCTAAAAGTTAGAAGCAATCTGATCTGCTGAATGAAGTACAGAAGCAGGTATATCTATGAAAATTGATACTTGACCTCATGTGGAATGCAGCACGCTTTCACTCTGATTCATTCATAATTCACCAAATATTTACCCACTATCTACTCTGAACCAAGAAGTTTAATAAAAGCCTTCTTTAAAAAAAAAAAGCCCTTTTTAGGAGGCTTGCCCTCAAAGAGCTCATAAAACAGACATACTGCCAAACTGGACTCAACTGTGATATCATATGTAACAGTCAGCTACTGCCATGGTAATACCGCATAACAAACCTCCCCAAAACTCAATGTCATCCAACAATAAGTGCCTGTTTCCATGCTCATAGGTTAACAGGATGATGCTGTGCCATGAATCTAGCTTCTGGAACTAGCAGACCAACCCAGACAGTTCTTCATACAGTAAAGTTATAAGCGAAAAAGAAATGAACACGGCTTCTTAAGGCCGTCTACCAAAATTGATGCTCTGACCCCTGCCTGTGTTCCACAGGACAAAGCAAGTCACAAGTCCAACAGCAGTGGGTCAGGGAAGGACACTCTACGAGGAGGAACTGCAATTTCACACAGAAAAGGCTTGAATTCAGTGAACGTTTAAGAATTGGGAACAAAAGTACAATCTACCACATAGTGAATGAATAAATGTTATGATAAAAGTAGGGCACGTGATGCCCAGCAAGACTGCATACACAGCTAGACTAAATTTCCCAGCCACTCTTGCATTTAGATATGGCCAGGGTTGAGGTTAATGGAATGTGGGTAGAAGGACGTACTTCAATTTCAGGCATTGCCCTTCAAAACCTCCCATCCAGTCTTCCCCCTTTTCTCTCCCATCACCTGTCGCTGAACCTTGGTGGGCAGGGTAACCTTGAATCGCATACTGAAGAGGAGAGAGCCTCCAGCTTCTGGGTGCTCTGAGTGTGTAGAGCAGAGCTCCTTCAGTCCAGCAGGAAGGCCTTTTAGGGGCTCCAAGTAAGAATTAGCCACTTATTCTCAAATTGAGGGGTTAACCTGCTAAAACAATCAGATTATCTTAACTAACAAAAGATGCTAGCCAAGTCATTTAACCCAGGATGGGGAGTTGGAAAGGCTACATGGAAAAAGCATAGATTAGAAACTGAAAGATAAAAAACCAAATGGTCCTTTTCTAGGTGAAAGAGGGGGCAAGGTAAAGATTGTTCCAGACAAAATGAAGAGTATATTTAAAGGCTCAAGGGTGTGACACAATTTAGGACTCCTAAAAAAGTTCAACTTAGAGGTAGGGAGGATATGTGTGTGTTTGTTTGTGAGTGTGTCCACCTGTGTGTTTGGGGTTGAATAGGAAGTTAATTAATTAAGGCTAGGGAGAAATAAAAGTTTCCAAAAATAAGATACCCAAAGGAAACAAAGTAAACAGGGGCCCGCCCCCACAGGGCAGAGATAAAGAATGTGGATTCTCCCCCAGGGACATTAGGGAGCAAGGAGATGGAGGGATAGAGGAGATCACATTTGCACTTTAGAAAGCTTCTAAGTTCACCTCCAAGTGGTACCGAAAGTGTTAATAGCTAAAGACCCCAGAGGACGCTGCCAGGGCTGGCTGGGTGCGGGCTGTCCCCCCAGTCACAGCTTCCTTTCCCTCTCCTAGCAAAGCAGGCAGACAAGGCTCTAGCCCCAGAGCAGAATGTGAGTCCTGGGCACAGAGCTCAAGGGAGCGCAGGGAAGTGCTCCTGGCAAGGGCGCAGAGTAAATACTGCAGGGCTTATAAGCCACGTGATCTCTGTCATAACTACTCAACTTTGCCACAAGTAGCCACGGACAACACATAAGCAACTGAGCGTGGCTGTGTTCCAATAAAACTTTATTTACAAAAACTGGCAGGAGATAAGTAAATGAAAATATAAGTAAACACATCAGGTGGGCTAGACAGTGCTAATCCGTGCCCTGGGCCACAATGCAGGCAGGCACGCGAAGGGTTTGTGACAAAACTAATCCCAGACTTCACTCGCTGTGTCCCTGAGACTCCCCCCGCCCCTGCCCTGGCGTCAAGACTGGTGACCTGGACTGTGATTTTTATGAGGCAAGCACTCTCGACTCCAGTTAGACGGCCATTGCAAAATCACCGTGGTTAGACGTATGAGCCAACGTAGAACAGTCTAGAATTGGCCAGATGGCTTCATGCTCTCCAGCACAGCAATCTTCCACCAGCTAAATAATCGTGCCAGTTAAACATACAAAGACACTCCTTCCTACATTCATGGGCGAACTTGAACATTAATGTGGTGAATTTTGGACCATTGTGTTCTTTAAAGATCATCTCTGTGAGATAATTATCATGTTCTCATTTTCAGTTAAGCAAATCTCACGCAATCTTTGAAACATAAGGAAACAACCAAAATAAACATTAAACCTCTAAAGCAAACTGGAATTGTAGGGAAACTGCTCTTCCTTTTCGAACTTGAGGCACATTTCTTTCATAAAAATAATAGTATTTTTCTATCATTCAAAAAGGCCTTTCTAAAAGAAAAACTTACTGACACCTATAAAAACTCATTTTAGCATAATACTAATTTTGCTCATTGAGCTTATAGGGTAAAACATAGCATTCTTAGAAGTCCAAGTTGATGACTTTTAAACCATTAATCATAGAAAACCATTTCAAATGTCAAAACAAAGATAAAAGTTTATTCTCTGAGACCAGTCCAAGAGACTTAACTTGCACACTCCTTTCCATTCTTGAGTTATTGATCCTGATCATTGTTCAGCTCAACAAATTACAATAATTCATTTGTTAAGAAGTATGAGAGTGGGTTTGTACATGACTTTATTCACTTATTATCTAGTATAGAGTATTCATCATATGCCAAATGCTGTAACCCTACTTGAAAATACATTTCTAAAAGAAAAGGGCAGGATGAAACTTTCTTATCTCTTTGTCAGGAAAAAATGGGAATGGTAACTTGGTTATCTAATACTAAGGCTTAGAGTTCTTCAAGATACTTTCCACCGCTGAAGTATATAATGACTTAATTGCTCAGAAGCAAGGCTACATACTTTTGATATGTCTTGCCATGAAGAACTAAAGGCATATAAGTGACATCATATGATATTCATCTTTCTCTTTCTGACTTACTTCACTTAGTATAATAATCTCTAGGTCCATCTATGTTGGTGCAAATGGCATCATTTCAGGAGGAGGTGGGCAGGGATGGAATGAGAGGTTGGGGTTAGCAGATGCCAACTATTAATATTTTATATAGAATGCATAAACAACAAGGTCCTACTGTATAGCACAGGGAACTGTATTCAATATTCTATAATAAACCATAACAGAATAGAAAAAATTTAAAAACAAAAAAGAACTAAAGGCAGTCTAGTTTTTCATTATGATGCTCTCAATCAAATCACAAGAAAGTTGAGGTGAACTCAAGTGCAAATTAATACAGAGAACTGGAGTTTCTCTGTCTACAACTAAAGCCACTTATCTAGTTTTCTTTCCATGTGGAAAAAGATTAATGAAGGTCAGCAGCCATTAGGACCAGGTGGCTCAAGTATACTGTAAGGAAATACCAGGCCTTCTCCTGCGGACTTATCAGTTCTCCACACGCGTCAGTTGAGGCTATACAAGTACTGTTGGCCCATTCTTTTTCCATCCATGTTAAACTAGAAGTTGAAAGCTTTATGGAAGGGAAGTATCACTCTAACACATATCTCTCCAGTCCAAAGAAAGTGGGCCAACTTAGTGACCAAAGAATAAGCATGCAAAATTGTCTCCAGTGCAACAAATACCGCTAAGGCAGTTATGTGCACTTTTGATGCTCAGTGTCCCTACAGTTAAGTAAATGAGATCAGAAGCTTCAATAAAGACAAGGTCTACATTAACTGTGAATGTGAAATCAAAACAAAACTGTGGATGTGTACTGGTGAATGCATGTATTTAATATACTAAATTGAACATGTGTTGACAAAGCTTCTCTCCTTAACCAAACTCTAGCCAGGCTCCTCTGAGCCCTCCCTTGACTAGGTTTCAACCTTGGCCCAGAAGGAACTGAACAAACACTTCCTCCATTTCTAAAAACTCTAAACACTCAAGGGTACACCACTAGGATGATTTCAGCTCCATTTAAAGTGCTCGTCTGAGAAAATTTAAGGCTGCAAATGAATTGATTGCTGGTTCCAGCCCAGATCTGAAGATGGGGCCCCAGTCTCTCAGCTACTGTAGGAGGGCAGGAGTCTTAACTTTGATAAGAGCCAGTTGACAAAGTCAGATGGGTTTCACATGGACCAACCCTCTTCTTGCTTTTGTAATATTTCCCTTTCCTGCCTGGACTGAGCCCCAGCTCCCTCCCTCCCTCTTCCCACATTCTCCCTTTAAAATGCCCAGTCACCTCGGTACAACTGGAAGCTGGAGTGGTGTCCACACCAGCCGCTCTCCCCTCCCGCAATAGCATAGCACTGACTCAGATCTGTCCATGCGAGTGTAACTAGCGTCTGGCTCTACTGATCTTAGTGTGTATCTGGTTACGCTTGTGCCCCCACACACGTGCTGACAATGTAAAGAAGAGAACGTAGGAAAAGGCGCTGTTTTAAAATGAATTAAAAAGATGAAAAAAAAAAAAAAAAGAAGAGGCACTGTTTTGCCCAAGAGTCAGTAAACTGTTTCTGGAAAGAGGCAGACAGTAAATATTTCAGGCTTTGCTGGCCGTAAGGGCCTTGGAGCATCTACTCAACCTTGCTGTTGTAGAGCAAATGTAGACAAAGACAAACAGCAGATGCAGGAGCAGAGCTGTGTTCCAATAAAACTTTATTTATGGACACTAACATTTTTAATTCCATATTCTTCTTCTTTTGATTTGCTAAACCATTTAAAAACTTAAAAGATATTTAAAACAATTCTTCAGTTCAGTTCAGTCGCTCAGTCATGTCCGACTCTCTGCGACCCCATGGACTGCAGCACACCAGGCTTCCCTGTCCATCACCAACTCCCAGAGTTTACCCAAACTCATGTCCATTGAGCCGGTGATGCCATCCAACCATCTCATCCTCTGTCGTCCCCTTCTCCTCCTGCCTTCAATCTTTCCCAGCACCAGGATCTTTTCCAATGAGTCAATTCTTTGCATCAGGTGGCCAAAGTATTGGAGTTTCAGCTTCATCATCAGTCCTTCCAGTGAATATTCAGGACTGATTTCCTTTTAGGATGGACTGGTTGGATCTCCTTGCAGTCCAAAGGACTCTCAAGAGTCTTCTCCAACACCACAGTTCAAAAGCATCAATTCTTCAGCACTCAGCTTTCTTTATGGTCCAACTCTCACATCCATACATGACTACTGGAAAAACCATAGCTTTGACTAGATGGACCTTTGTCAGCAAAGTAATGTCTCTGCTTTTTAATATACTGTTTAGGTTTGTCATAGTTTTTCTTCCAAGGAGCAAGCGTCTTTTAATTTCATGGCTGCAGTCACCATCTGCAGTGATTTTGGAGCCCAAGAAAATAAAGTCTGTCACTGTTCTTAGCTCACAGGTTGTATGAAAACAGTCAGCAAACCAGATTTGGCCCATAGGTCAGTCTGCTACCCCACGGTTTAACGTGTTAATCTCCTTTCCTCGCTTTGATTAGCTTTCAAAGTTCAAGATCATTGAATGATAAGAGTGGTAGATTTAAGGACTGTATATCTCAACAAACGAAAAAAATGCTGCCAATGTTTCTCAACGAGCTAATTATGAAATTCGTGGTTTTAAGTTCATTCCTTAAAGATAAAATTTCTAGTTCACTAATAATGGCTATTCTCTCATAGTTAAACATCCATGCAAACTCCAAATGGAACACTGCTGCTGCTAAGTCACTTCAGTTGTGTCCGACTCTGTGCGACCCCATAGACGGCAGCCCACCAGGCTCCCCTGTCCCTGGGATTCTCCAGGAAAGAATACTGGAATGGGTTGCCATTTCCTTCTCCAATGCATGAAAATAAAAAATGAAAGTGAAGTCGCTCAGTTGTATCCGACTCTTAGTGACCCCATGGACTGCAGCCTACCAGGCTCCTCCATCCATGGGATTTTCCAGGCAAGAGTACTGGAGTGGGGTGCCATTGCCTTCTCTGCCAAATGGAATAATAAAGTAATAAGGTTGAACTCTGAGTGTGTATGCAATTATTAGAGAAATGCAAATCAAAACAACAATGAGCTATCACCCCATACCTGTCAGAATGGCCATCATCAAAAAGTCTGCATACAACAAATGTTGGCAACAATGAGGAGAAAAGGGAATCTTTCACTGTTGGTGGGAATGTAAATTGGGGCAGCCACTATGGAAATCTATGGAGATTCCTTAAAAATGTAAAAAAAAAGAACTACCATATGATCCAGGAATTCTACTGCTGGATATATATCTGGAAAAAACCTGATAACACTAATTCAAAAATATACCAGCATCCCAAAGTTCAGAGCAGCACTATTTTCAGTAGTTAACATACGGAAGCAACCCAGGTGTCTATCACCATAGGCATAGATAGATAAAGAAGATGTGGTATAATGGAATATTATTCAGCCATAAAAAGAATGAAATGTTGCCATTTGCAGCAAAGTTCATGGACCTGGAGAATGTTATGCTAAATCAGACATAGAAAGACAAATACTATATGATATCATTCATATGTGGAATCTAAAAAAAAAAAAAACAAATGAATGTACAAAGCAAAACAGAAAGATCCAGAAATACAGAAAAAAACTAGTGGTTAACAGTGGGGACAGTGGAGGGAGGAGGGGAAAGATAGGATTATGGGACTAAGAGATACAAGCTATTTAATACTATGTATAAAATAGATAAGCAACAAAGACATACTGTACAGCCCAGGGAATTAGCTTGTAATAACTCTAAATGGAGTACAAGCTATAAAAACACTGAATCACTGTGCTGTACACCTGTAACTAATGTGACACTGGAAGTCAACTGTACTTCAGTAAGAGAGAGAGAGAAAATGAACAGCTAGAAGGTTCATAAGCTGAAAGTGAGAATTTCCAGGTCATGTTTTTAAAGAAGTAAGTTTCACTTCATCTGACAATCTACATCAAATTTTGATAGCAAGAAGGTAAATTCACTTGCCCCAAAGAGAGAGGGAGAGAGATGCCTGAAATATACATAGCCTGAACTAGACATCTTTTCCCAGAACAGCTAACGACTAGACTTTCACAGCTGCAAACTAGCAAGCTCTGGGAAACTAGAGTTAAATATTCCTAAAACAGGAATCTAGTTCTGTTATGAAACTGTTCATCATTTCACCTCATGACAGCCATGGAAATCAGCAGAACTCAGAAAGGACTCAGACGATGAGCAAGTAGCATTTTTAATAAAATTCAAATCCAGAGTCTTTGGGAGTTTTTCGTTGCTAGCCTCCAGAGTCACTATTATCAGCAACATTAATGCAATTACTTGGGTAAAAAGGGAAATGGGAAAAATCTGACCTTTGCATTGCTTCTTTAGCTGCCCTTTTTCCCTAGGAAATATTTAATTCTGAACAAGGGAAAGGTAAAGAATAGAAGTTTAGTAGTCTCTAAAACAGTTTTACATAAAATGTGAGGAAATGATAAATATTCTTACTCAAATGTATACGTGGAACAAAATTAGCACACATTATTTGTCACTGCTATATACCTCAAAATTACTTGTGAAACTATAAGAAAATGTAAAATAAAGCAGCCCTCAAATTTACCTAACACTGCAAGAAAGAATATTCACATTAATAATTGGGACCAGATAATTATCTCAAAGTGTTCCATTTTGCTTAAAGAAAAGAAACCTTCATTTTTTCAATTCATGAACGCGTGGCTCAGTCTAATAACACCCCTATGAGTTTTGGGTTTCAAATTACTTCCCTCAGGCAAAGGGGGCATAATCATATGTTTTTCTACTGAACTACATTCTTCTATAAACATTTCAAAAAGTGCATCTGCTTTATACATGAAACAGCCGATACAAAGAACAGTAACAATAAAAAATATATGCCTATTTTTATACTATTACTGGTTTATAAGGCAATCATCTGTAATGCTCTCATCTACAAAGATGGAAAATGATATATAACTGTTACCAAGGAAACATTGAAGTAAAATTGCATGTAAACTATCAAGCAGTTTAATAACCAGAAAATTAGAAGAACAAGGAAAAAACATCTCCAGATAGAACCATGACACATTGTGCCACCCACGACAGATGCAATCAAGGGTCACTACTCAAAAAGATGATGGAAAGGGTCCCAACTTGCCAGCTATTCCAATACTTGGCAGGTTTTTGTTTTTTCCTTTTTTAATGACGACCATAGGATGTAACTGGATTCTTGAGGGGCAATTTGTATTCTGACTTTTCACATGATTAAAAGAGTACAGGTTCTGGGAACAAGTGGTTAAATGTAGGTAGCTTGACAAGTCAAAACACGTTGTTTATTAATTCAAGTGTGGATTAATATTCTCTTGGAATTCTCTGTAATTGCTACTTTCTTTACTCAGTGGTGGGACAGTTAGCAAATATCAGACAGCAAATACTTCCTGAATGAACATTTAGAAACTCAAGTTCAGCTCACTTAGGAACCAAAGGAAAGGCTAAGGCCTGGGGTAACTGTGTGTGTTCATCTCTAAACCAGGAGAATTTTAAGCACTCCAGTAACCACACTGATCAAAGCTAAATCCTTTAGGAAGATTATCCATTCCAAAATCAGGAAAATCCTGCAGTGTAAGCACTTTTATACTTCACCTTTGAGAAAAGAACTTGATTTCTGTAACGGTGTTTAAAACACACACACAAGACTTTATTCCTTCAAGGGCAGAAACAAGCAGCTGCAAACATGTGTTTCCGCATGCTGATGACCCTCTAAAGGTATTTCTATTTCAGCTTGGGGACCATCGTTGAGCTCACACTGAGAAACAAGAAGAATTCTTATGGATGGGAGATTTCTTAATCGGCACATAAGCTCAGAACATGTGCAGCTTCTCTCTTTAGAATAAACACTCTATTTGGATCATGTTAAGGATAGAAAGTGAAATTCACACTCATTTACTAAATTTTAACCTCTCTTTAAAATAAGCTACTAATCCCCCACAGCCTGGCTTGGGTTTTGCAAAAGCTCAGATTTGTGAATATCATGAAGGCATCCTAGAATTGAGTAAAAGAGTATAAAACATCTTTTCACTGATACACAGCACTGTTTTCCCCCAAGCTCTGAAATTTAAGGACAAAATCTAGGCTCTAGATGTTTCATTAATCTTAACGTTTTTAGCATTTGAGGCAATCGACGGCTATCTTGGTTACTTTGAACTATACTATCCGTTGAACCTCCCTTTCTCTTGGGCACCTCTCTGTCCGTCACAGATGGCACCAGGCAACTGCTAAACCCTTGCTCACAACTCTTTCCTGTCCATGGTTCATGATTTGACAGCTGTTTATAATCTAGCCACAGGCAGCAGCATGCAGGAAGTTAATAGAATAGAAGTGTGAAGCCATGGCCTTTGATGATATCGGTATGAAATCAAACAATCTGCCACAGTACAATCATACACCACTCAACTTACTAGTCTTCTGTTATGCAGGGCAATGCCTCTTAGGGGGTGGACACACTTACCCATCAGCTGTATACCCCAAGTCTACCCAGACTAAGTTACACTGGAGCCCCTCCCCAGGATAGCTGCTTGGCACATTAAGACCCACCCAACGTGAATAGAGAAGGAAGGTGGAGATGGGCAAATAAAGACTGGTGGATGTTGGAGAGAGGCACATCTGAAAGGTAACATCCAAACTGAACGTTTCTGAAATGACCCAAACATACTTTAGCAAAGCAAAGTCAACATACATTTCTGTCAAAACGAAGTCAACATACATTTCTGACTACTTGACATCACTCACTCTTGCCTGATGCAATCGACACTTCCCACCTTGACACTAATTATTCTCTCGGGAGTGCAAGGGAGTATAAAGCAGGTCCTAAAGCCCTCTGCGGTCTCCCTCCTAAGGCCGAGGCAGTAACTGCTATCAAGAGCTCAGGCCAGTAGTTCCAGAGACCTGGGCAGCAGAGGTGGGGTACAGTCTTCTGAGTCTCCTCGCACTGGGCTCTTCCCAGTGAATGCCACTTCCTGGGCTTGCTGAAGTCTCCGGAAGGAAGCGTAAGCAGGGCAGGAGACCTAGGAGGGATGCTCTGACCAGATACAACCTAGGGAGCCAAAGAGTGGGAGCGTTCCTCCTCTATCAGAACGGCCTGAGAAATCTGCCTGAATTGATGATTTTTCTTCCGTTTCAACAACATGGCCACTTGGAAGCAAATTTCTAAATCTCTCCAGGCTTAGAACTACACAGTTGCGCAAAGAAAAGCTAAAGGTCTTTCTCTTCTGTCTCCATGACTTCAGCATCTAGGTCACTGCTGGGAACACCTGACAGGTTACCTGGTCCTCCTGCAAGCTGACTTTTCAGGGGTGTGGAGGTCCAGTTTTGGGGTGGGGGTCTGGGGGTCACTTTTGGTCACTGCTGCTTAGAAAGCAGGAACCCAAGATCTAAGCACTTCTGGTTTTCCCTAGCAGGCGCGATTACAACCATCTTCTCTTAGCCCTGAATTATACATGTGACCCCAGGCACCATTGGGGCTTTTCTTAGGGAAAACAAACTGTCGTGAAGATTGCTCTGTGCGTGAGGGCGTGTGTATCTGTGTGTGTGTGTGGTCTACAGCCGTGGCTCCACAAGCCCCACCAGCCAGTGAGAGAGAAGTTGAACGCGGCAGCCCCTGGCCACCTCGCTTCCGTCCTAGCTTAAGCCCAGCTGCTCTCTCGGCTTTTGCTTCTCCCCGAGGCTCCCGAAAAATAAAGCACCAAGTTGCCCACGGCGGGGGCCCTGGGTGCACGTGAACCGGCGCGGCCCCTACCTCGAGAGCTTTGCAATCTTCACAAAGCTGAAGACATCCATGCAGGCAGCCGGGGACCCCGAGCGCGGTGGCTCCGTCGCCCCTTGTCACGCCAGCAGCAGCGGCAGCCTCGGCAGCCCCATGGCCGGCCGGGACCTCAGCGCGCCCCGGGGCTCGGGTGGCGGCGACGACGGGTGGCGGCGACGACCCGGGAGAGCCCGCACCTGGAAGCGGCGGCTGCTACCCCCCTCCGGCCGCAGGCTGCGTGTGCATCCCCGGGCAGGACCATTGATGGGCGCCGGTGTCGGGAAAACTCAATGGAGAGGGGGCCGGACCGGGTGCAAGGGGCGGGGGTGGGGAACGCGGCCCGGGGACCGCCGGGCGCCCCCGGGGAGGGCGCTGCTCCTGCTCCCCGACCCGCCGGCCCCGGCAGCCCCGCGTGCCGAGGAGCGCAGACTGAGCCGGGAGGCGGCGGGCGAGCCCGGCACACGCGCGCGCACCCCTCCCGGCACTGCAGCTGCCTGCCTGCCTCCTTCCCCGAGCCCAGTCCCTTTTCCTCTCCCCACCCCCAACCCGCGGGTGGTGGTGAGGGGGGCCCTCCTGTCACCGCTGCCTCTGCCTCCGGATCCGAAAGATCTGATCTAACAGTCTCGGACACACCGGGGGGGCCGTGAACGCTGCCCCCTCCCTCCCCAAACCTAGCGAGAGCCGGGCCACCGCAGATCGCCCAAAGCCTCGGCGGGTTCCATAAACAAAACTAGCGGTCGGAAAGCAGCAGGGCCGGTCGAGGCTGGGTCGTTATTCTAGGGGAAGGGGAGGGAGATGCCCGGCGAGGCGGGCTGATTTGGAGAGCGCAGAGTTCCCACCGCTTCCCCGAACCGCTGGAGCGAGACGTGACAGCTGGGTTGGCTGGGAAGGTGTGTCTTTGGACAGCAGCACCAGGAGGGAGTCGGAGAAATAAGAAAATAAGGAGAGGCATCGGCGGGGGGGCGGGGGTCATACACAGAGCTGCTTCTTTCTAGAGGGGCAGAGAGATGAGGGTCCCAGGAGCCAGCGGCGCGGAGACTAATAGGGATGGGGTTTCGAAATCTAAAGGAAGAGAAGGGAGGAGAACGGGGGTCTGGCAGGCGGAGCAGCCGCTTTCTCAAATTGAGCGGTGGGTGAAGAAGGAGAAAACCGTACTCCAAACATGAAAACCAAAACACAGAAACATAAACACATACCTTAGGCAGAGTAAACTCCAAGTTGCAGCCATTTAGAACTCCTAGCCTTCTCTTTTACATAATTATCCGGGATAATCCACCCCTCTTCATTAACTCAGTTTTATCTCCCCCGAGGCTCAGGCTTCCTTGGGCCCCCTTTTTCTTGTTCTTTATCTTCGAGACTCAAGGCCTCTTCTCCAAAATCCTTTACAAATTTCTCCCCAGACTCTGTGAAGGTCAGATGGCCGCACAAAGTGTGTTCTCCCACCCAGAAGCGTTCACCTGATGACAGGGCCACCGCGAGGAAAAGATGCCACCCCCGAAATGTTGGAGGAGCTGGCCAGCTCACTTCTGGCTCTCCAACAGGATTAGAGAAAAGGAAATAGGTTTAAAGTTCCCAGACTTCTGCTCCTATCCTGGTCTGTCGCTGCATTTAAAGTCTTCGGTATTCAAGCCTAGTGCTTCCACTTTTTTTTTTTTAAAGGCATTTCTTTCAAAAATTAAACATAAAATCAGTAGCAATCTGAAAGCTCTGAATGACTTGAGACTCAGGCACAAAATTACATTATTTTTACAAATAAATAGAATCCATTTTCCTTTAGCTTCTTGTAGATAGACTGGTTTAATTTCATGAACGGGTTACTACTCATGATCAGAAGAGGCAGAAGGACCTTGGCTTTTGAACCCCCTATTGTTTGTGTAAAAATAATTATAGTCTGGGTCTGTACTGTGCTTTCTGATTTTGAAAGTGCTTTTGCATTTGAGTCTCATAGCAACCCTGTCATATAAGTAGGCAACATGTTTAAAAAAGAGAAATCTTTTCTTTTTATGCCAGAATCTATTCTCAATAAATTGTCAGCACTAGACAGATGAGTTTTAAACGTTGGGCTTCCCCTGTGGCTCAGCTGGTAAAGAATCTGCCTGCAATGTGGGAGACCTGGGTTCAATCCCTGGGTTGGGAAGATCCCCTGGAGAAGGGAAAGGTTACCCACTCCAGTAGTCTGGCCTGGAGAATTCCATGGAATATACAGCCCATGGGGTGGTGGACAGGACTGAGCAACTTTCACACTTTCACTTTCAGGTAAGGTTACTTGTCTGATCCAAACTCTGCAAAAGCTCTCCGTTCTTTTTTGAGCTGAAGTCGCACTCCTACAATGACTAGTGAGGCCCTAGATGCCTGGACCTTGATTTCTCTGACATCATCTAATTACTTCACGTCTCCCCTCACCCTTACTAGGCCCCAGCAACACTGGCCTCCTTGCATTCTTCTTCAACTCTGCAGGCACCCTCCCACCTCTGTCTCTCTGCAACGGTTGTTCCCTCAGCCTGTAATGCTCTTCCCTCAGATATCTGCATGGCCAGCTCTTTTGCGTCCTCAAGTCTTTGCACAAATATCCCTTCCAAAAAACCACCTCTGAAAATCTCTTTAAAATGGCAAGACCTCCACGCCCTGAGACTCTGAGGCCTCATTAACTGTTTTTCCTCCTTGTTTCCATAGCACTTATCACCCACTAGTATATTATATAATTTATTTTTATGTCTGTTGCTTCTTGTCTGATTCTCTTGCTGGAATAAAACCTTCACAAGAGCAAGTGATCTTTTTTGGTTTGTTTTTTTGTTTTCATGGGATTCCCCCCCCCATGCATTACTGATGGATCCCAAGTGCCTAGAACAATTCCCTGGATGTAGAAGAACCTTAATAGATACTTGTTGAATGAATGAATTTTATGCTTGTGAGATTCACAGCCAAACCAGCGCTGGCCAAGCATCCCCACTGGGTACTGCTCCTTCTCTGACCTCATTGCTGATGTTTGTTCATCTCCCACCACTCCTCATACCCAGCATCCCTCATCCTCCTTTGGCTTACTAATGATAGCAATGAAGGCCCTCATAGTCTTCACTAATTAATCCGCTTCACCCTGTCTACCTTTCCCCAAGAGAAGAGCCACCAGAACCTTCCTTCATCTCAGAAACAACAACTGGCAGCACAAGACCACCCCTTGAGAGGGAAGTGAAGCAATGCCTTGGGAGAATGTGTTTTGAAAAAGTGCTCCCTTCTGAGAACAGAACAGTTGAGATGCCCTTTTAAAAAAGATAACCCTATTAATCAAGAATTATGCCAGATACCAAATAGCTAGTTACTCAACAGTGGCAGTGTCAGGAAATAGGTATTGTGTTTACTTAGAGACAGCCTCCCTTCAAGACATCTGGTCTACCTGGAACAGCTTGCTGTTGGGCTTTCAATCTTTGCCAATTTGCGCACTACAGTTATGAATGGTGCAGATGCCGACTCTCCACCATCTAATTGCCAACAGGAGGAAACAACGACTGGCTTCTCCAGTTCTTTATATTCCTCTGGTACATTAATTATCTAAAATGTTTTCTAATGGATTGATATATATTTTTTTAAAGCAAAGAGATTTCCCCGCTCCTCCTTTGTTTTTCATTGACATAAAAACGGAAGAATCTGCTCCCTGGAAACAAGTTAACACAGCCAGTTTATATGTTTAAGCTCTCTTGGCAGACAGACAAAGATGTGAGTGGCTGGTCCCCAGGCCCTGTTCCCTCTCTATGTGTCAGGTGTGTGCAGCAGAGGTTGGGATAGGTTTCTTTGTCTGGCATGAAATGGATCTGCCTAAAACAAACAAAAACCAACGTGTGCCATTTGAATACACGTGGTTTTCTGAGGTTTTATTTTCAACCTGGAGACTCTCTAAGGCCCCTTAAATATCTTGTAGAGATTAACTCATTGGAAATTGTACCACCCAGCCTTGAGCATCTGTTTACTTTGCTTTACTTGGCTCAAAGTGGCATTTGGTCATTTCTGAGAACAAAACACTTTCAAACACTGTTGAACATATTCACAAATAAGAGACTTAAGGGCATCAGATCCATAGTAAGACATTTAACTTTTCTGAGACTCAGTTTTCCCAGCTGTGAAATGAAAATGTGTATTTCTACCTTACCTAGAATGAGTCCTTGAGGTTGAACACCAATTCAGAGTTGACTACATGTAAATTGAGGCACATGACTATTAACTCCAGAAGGATTTTCACAACTGTCTTGAGCCTTGGCAGTAAAAGTTTCAGTCCATAAGGTCATTACTTTGAATGTGAAAACATCTGCTTAGACTGATCAGAGGAAAATATCTGCTTTGATTGATCAGAGGTGGGTGTTTTGCCTAAAAAATCAATCTCATTGCTTCCTGGTCAGTCACCGGAGCCCTAAGCAGTTGTATCTTTTCTGCTCTGAGGGCTTCTCAGGGAAAAGAGGGAGGCATTTTTTCATTACTGTTATGACCTTATTTTAAGCTAGTGTCAGGAACCTGCTACTGGGCCAGATGTTCTGTAGTTGATGGTAGCTGAGGATTCTTTTGCTGCAAATTACAGAAGAGAGAGCCCCACGCATTTCTCAGTTGGACTGTAGCATCTTGGCCATCTGGTCACAGTCTCGAAAAACAGAAGTGAGTAGGTAAAAGCAAGGTATCTGCTAACTCAATAATTATTTAAGGAATTCTCCTATGAACCAGTTGCTGTTCTAGTCACTGGAGAATACAGAAAGCAGCAAAGCAAGTTTCTGTTTGCATAAACTTTACATTTTAGTAGAGAAGATAGATGATAGACAGCAAAATATAAAAATAGCAGATGGTGATGTGCAGAGAATTAAAGTCATTTTGATTGAAAGGAAGTCATGAGATGACTAAGATCCAATGGTCAAAGAAGATTTCTCCAAGGAGGTATCTATCAACAGATGAATGGATAAAGAACATGTGGTATATATATACAATGGGATATTACTCAGCCATAAAAAAGAATGAAATAATGCCATTTACAATAAGGATGGACCTAGAGAATATTATGCTTATTGAAATAAGTCAGAGAAAGACAAACACTGTATATTATTACTTATATGTGGAACCTAAAAAATAACACAAACAAATATATATAGCATAACAGAAACAGACTCAGATACAGAAAGCAAACTAGTGGTTACCAGTGGGGAGAGGGACGGGGGAGGGTCAAGATAGGAGTATAGGATTAAGAGATAAAATGACTATGTATAAAATAAACAAGCAACAAGGCTATAATGCATAGTACAAGGAAATGTAGCTGTTATTTTGTAATAATTTTAAATGGAGAATAAGTTTTTGTGTGAACATATGTTCCATATCATATGTTACCTAGGAGTGGGATTTCTATGTCATTTGATAAATTTTGTGTTTCATTTTATAAGAAACTGCCAATTTCTTTTCCAAAGTGACCATACCATTTTGCATGTATGTATACACAAACAACATATGAGTTTGTATGTATGTATAGCAAGGAGATCAAACCAGTCAATCCTAAAGGAAAATCAACCCTGAATATCATTGGAAGGACTGATGCTGAAGCTGAAAGCTTCAATACTTTGGCCACCTGATGTGAAGAGCCGACTCATTGGAAAAGACCCTGATGCTAGGAAAGATTGAAAGCAGGAGGAGAAGGGGGTGACAGAGGATGAGATGGTTGGATGGCATCATTGACTCAATGAACATGAGTTTGAGCAAACTCTGGGAGATAGTGAAGGACACAGAAGCCTGGCGTGCTGCAGTCCATGGGGTCGCAGAGTGGGACAAGACTGAGTGACCGAACAACACACACACAAAAATACCTATGGGGAGGGAAGTGGGAGGGGGTTTCAGGATGGGGAACACATGTCCACCCATGGCTGATTCATGTCAATGTATGGCAAAAACCACTACAATATTGTAAAGTAATTAGCCTACAATTAAAATAAATAAATTAAAACAATACTGAACTATGCTGTACATCTGAAACTAATATAATATTATAAATCAACTATACTTCAATAAAAAAAGAAATACTCCACCCTCCAGACTCCTTATTCCTCTTTGTTTTAGTTTTCTCCATAGTGCTTCATATCATAGGATACTTTAAATTTGTTTTTAATTACCTATTTCCCCTACCAGAATATGAGCTCCATAAAGGGGAAAAAGGGAAATATTGTTGATTGAATGAATGACAGAATACATTACATTTCATAGAGATGAAGTGACTTGCTTAGAGTCACACACACAGTTCATAGCAGAGTAAGGATCAGAACCCTGTGTTCTTTGCACTACGTCAACTAATGCTTCCCGCATCTGAACTAGCACACACTGGACAGTAGATTTTCTGAGCGAGAAAGAGCAACTAGGGGGGAGAGAGAATGCTTCCTGTAGGTGGTGATGTGTGCACGTGTGTGTGTATGTGCTCAGTTGCTCAGTTGTGTTCAAGTCTTTGCCATCCCATGGACTGTAGCCCGCCAGGCTCCTTTGTTCATGGGATTTCCCAGGCAAGAATCTTGGAGTGGGTTGCCATTCCCTTCTCCAGGGGGTTTTCCTGACCCAGGGATTGAACCACATCTCCTGCATTGGCAGGCAGATGCTTTACCACTGAGCTACCTGGGAACGCTGAGTCCTAAAAGATATGTGAAATTTAGTTATCTAAAGGCAGGATGGGGCTTTCAAGGTTGGAGGGCACAACATGAAGAAACAGTCAGGGGCATGGAAGTGTTGTGTGTGCAGGAAATGTAGTCAGTTTGGTGTTGCTTGTTCTATAGTGAGAAGAAGGGAGAAGAGAGATGAACCTTGAGAGGCAGGCAAGGACCAGGTCATGAACTGTATCTTATAGTCAGTGGCTTCCAATTTTAATTGCATAATGTTTTTTTTTAATTTAAAAGCAATTATTTCTAAGAATCTCAACGCAGAAAGCAAACACAGAGTGGGCTTTCCTTGTCTGAGGTGGAAGTAGATCTCAGTTCAGATAGCATCTCATTTACCTTCTTTCACTCCGCCAGGTAAGGCACCCCATGGGCTCCATATGAACCTAGTTTGAAAACCATGGTTTTAGTGATGAGGAGTTATAGACTAGTTTAAAGCAGGATACTATCTGGCCAGACAGCAATTTGAAATACATCCTTCTGGAGGCTTTGGGAAGAAGGAGGAACATAAGAAGGCCAGTTGGGAGAATAAAGAAGGAGTCTATGGCAGAAGATGAAGGGATAGAGAATTGTGTTGGGGATAAAATCAGCAGGACTACTTATTTGATTATTTGGGGGAGCAGGAAGGAAAGGGTGTGTAGGAACTCTTCCAGGTGCCTAACTTAGATGCCTGGGCCAATGGAAATGTGCCTGACACACTGGTACTCAAGTAGTAGTTTTGTTGGGAAAGGTGATGAATTCATTTTGTGATGTGTTGAACTCGAATAGACTGTAAAACACTCAGGCGGTGTGCATAGGATGTCAAATGCACACACCCGAACCAAAGGGCTATGGTGACAGGTGAGTCAGTTCAGTTGCTCAGTTGGGTCTGACTCTTTGTGGCCTCAGGGACCGCAGCGCACCAGGTCTCCTTGTCCATCACCAAGGAACAGAGCTTGCACAAACCCATGTCCATCGAGCCAGCGACGCCATCCAACCAACTCATCCTCTGTCGTCCCCTCTCCTCCTGCTTTCAATCTTTCCCGGCATCAGGGTCTTTCCCAACGAGTCAGTTCTTCACATCAGGAGGCTAAAGCTTTGGAGTTTCAGCTTCAGCATCAGTCCTTCCAATGAACACTCAGGACTGATTTCCTTTCGGATTGACTAGTTGCATCTCCTTGCAGTCCAAGGGACTCTCAAGAGTCTTCTCCAACACCACAATTCAAAAGAATCAATTCTTCGGCATTCAGTTTTCTTTACAGTCAAGCTCTCACATCCACACATGACTACTGGAAAAACCATAGCTTTGACTAGACGGACCTTTGTCGGCAAAGTAATGTCTCTGCTTTTTAATATGCTGTCTAGGTTTGTCATAGCTTTTCCTCCAAGGAGCAAGTGTCTTTTAATTTCATGGCTGCAGTCACCATCTGCAGTGATTTTGGAGCCCAAGAAAATAAAGTTTGTCACTGTTTCCACTGTTTTACTTTGTTATGAAGTGATGGGACTGGATGCCATGATCTTAGTTTTCTGAATGTTGAGTTTTAAGCCAACTTTTTCACTCTCCTCTTTCACTTTCATCAAGAGACTCTTTAGTTCTTCTTTGCTTTCTGTCATAAGGGTGGTGTCATCTGCATATCTGAGGTTATTGATATTCTTCTGGCAATCTTGATTCCAGCTTGTGCTTCATCCAGTCTGGCATTTCACATGATATACACTGTACATCATTAAATAACCAGGGTGACAATATACAGCCTTGACATACTCCTTTCTCAATTTGGAACCAGTCTATTGTTCCATGTCCAGTTCTAACTGTTGCTTCCTGCATACAGATTTCTCAGCAGACAGTGGTCTGGTATTCCCATCTCTTGAAGAATATTCCACAGTTTGTTGTGATCCACACAGTCAAAAGCTTTGGCATAGTCAATAAAGCAGAAATAGATGTTTTTCTAGAACTCTTTTGCTTTTTCGATGATCTAACGGATACTGGCAATTTGATCTTAGGTTCCTCTGCCTTTTCTAAATCCAGCTTGAACATCTGGAAGTTCTTGGTTCACGTACTGTTGAAGCCTGGCTTGGAGAATTTTGAGCATTACTTTGCCAGTGTGTGAGATGAGTGCAATTGTGTGGTAGTTTGAACATTCTTTGGCATTGCCTTTCTTTGGGATTGGAATGAAAACTGACCTTTTCCAGTCCTGTAGCTACTGCTGAGTTTTCCAAATTTATTGGCATATTGAGTGCAGCACTTCCACAGCATCATCTTTTAGGATTTGAAATAGCTCAACTGGAATTTCATCACCTCAGCTAGCTTTGTTCATAGTGATGCTTCCTAAGGCCCACTTGACTTCGCATTCCAGGATGTCTGGCTCTAGGTGAGTGATCACACCATCGTGGTTATCTAGGTCATGAAGATCTTTTTTGTATAGTTCTTCTGTGTATTCTTGCCACCTCTTCTTAATATCTTCTGCTTCTGTTAGGTCCATACCATTTCTCTCCTTTATTGTGCCCATCTTTGCATGAAGTGTTCCCTTGGTGTCTCTAATTTTCTTGAAGAGATCTCTACTTTCCCATTCTGTTGTTTTCCTCTATTTCTTTGCATTGATCACAGAGGAAGGCTTTCTTATCTCTCCTTGTTCATTGGACCTCTACATTCAAATGGGTATATCTTTCCTTTCCTCCTTTGCCTTTAGCTTCTCTTCTTTTCTCAGCTATTTGTAAGGCCTCCTCAGACAACCATTTTGCCTTTTTGCATTTCTTTTTTTGGGATGGTCTTGATCACTGCCTCCTGTACAATGTCATGAACCTCCATCCATAGTTCTTCAGGCACTCTGTCTCTCAGATCTAATCCCTTGAATCTATTTGTCACTTCCACTATATAATGGTAAGGGATTTGATTTAGGTCATACCTGAATGGTCTAGTGGTTTTCCCTGCTTTCTTCAATTTAAGTCTGAATTTGGCAATAAGGAGTTCATGATCTGAGCCACAGTCAGCTCCCAGTCTTGTTTTTGCTGACTGTATAGAGCTTCTCTATCTTTGGCTGCAAAGAATATAATCAATCTGATTTCAGTGTTGACCATCTGGTGATGTCCATGTATAGAGTCATCTCTTGTGTTGTTGAAGAGGATGTTTGCTATGACCAGTGCATTCTCTTGGGACGCAAAACTGTTAGCCTTTGACCTGCTTCATTTTGTACTCCAAGGCCAAATTTGCCTGTTACTCCAGGTATCTCTTGACTTTCTACTTTTGCATTCCAGTCCCCTATGATGAAAAGGACATCTTTTTTGGGTGTTAGTTCTAGAAGGTCTTGTAGGTCTTCATAGAACCATTCAACTTCAGCTCTTTCAGCATTACTGGTTGGGGCATAGATTTGGATTACTGTGATATTGAATGGTTTGCCTTGGAAATGAACAGAGATCATTCTTTGTACATTCCATGGAATTCTCTAGGCCAGAATACTGGAGTGGGTAGCCTTTCCCTTCTCCAGGGTATCTTCCCGACCCAGGGATTGAACCCAAGTTTCCTGCATTGCAGGCAGATTCTTTACCAGCTGAGCCACAAGGGAAGCCCTGTGACAGATCAGTGAGGCACAAAATATGATAAAATGTTAATTATCAAATGTTAATTCTTCAGGGGATAGTGGGTGTAAATAATTGAGCAATGTTCTCAGAGCTGGAGTTGGCAACTAAAATAAAAGGGATTCTTGAGAAATGAGGCTAAAAAACTAATAAGAGCAGTAAAGGAAAGATTGCGTCTTTTAATTTTCTTCCTTCCTTCCTTTTTCTTTTTACTTTCTACCTTGCATGTCTTAGTAGTCTATGGTGTTGGGTGTTGGGACTAGAGGTAACAAGGCAAGACAATCTGGTTTTAAAGTTTATTATTTTGATTAGTATTAAATAAGATGATGAATCATGCCATACATTTGTAAGTTTTCATTTTTCTAAACTCTTTTTGTCCTATTAGTCCTTAAATTACCCTGTAAGTTAGACAAGAAAGTTATTACTATCCAATTTGGGTGATGACAAAAAGCAAGACCAAAAAAGCTAAGTGATGACAACAGTTTCTATAAAGTATGAGGATTATTATGAGAAGCACTGGTTCCTAGGAATAAGTCTAGTGTCAGAAGGGTGACTTTTGCATAAAGCTTTGTGGAATAAAAGTCTCTCAAGTTCCACCAACATAATTCAATTTTTATCTCATATTTGATTATCTTAAAGGAGATTCAAAACCTAAACGTGCCACATAGGGCATTAGAAAGAGCAATAGACAAGGCACTAGGATTTCTTGGTTCTACTCCCATATCCATAAATAAAAGTGACCCTTGAAATATCACTTAACTTTTCTTAGTGTTGACTTCCTCATCTGGAAACTTTATGGGCTAAAATACATTTGTATATTCCCATTCCCTTCCTTATTTTGTGTAACACAGATATACAAGCACACCTTCCTAAAGATCAATAGATACGTGATAGTTTGAGATCCTATCTACTTTGGTAATTCTGTAATCAAGAAGGCTAGATTTTACAGGAACAAATTTATGATCAGAGACTTTTACCAGTCAATTGTAAATCTATGAAATAGGAAATTACTAGCTCATTCTCCTATGAGTTGAACTTTATTCAAAGTTAAGAACCACATTTGCTACATGTACCTTCCAGTGGGCCTTATTAGGTCACCTAATTTTCTTTATATCTTTAATCCCCACCCTCGCTCACCCATTTTGCTCAGGCATATACCAAAAATCTGTCAAAGTAGGAAGGATCATAATTACTGCTTTCCTACTGAATCTCCTCCTGTCTGATAAAGTACGGAAAGAAAAGGGGGAGGAGGTCATTTAGAAGATTCTAAGAGTGTATAATTTTCAGAATGTGATTGTTACTATGATATACCCTGCAACAATATTTTGAATTCCTATGCAACTTTGTATAAAAAGAAAACCATAAAGGTGCATATGTGTCAGAGACATATTTTAATATTTCAGACTCATTTCAAGCCTCTTAGATCTGGACTCACTTTTATGATATCTTTCTCACATAATGTTCCTGCATCTGGGCCCCTGACTAGACAAAAACTAATTAAATCACTTTGAATAACAACACTTCTGCTTAATGGATAAATTGCTCTAGTTCTGAAGGCTATCATGAGGGTGAACTTAAAGGAAGATAAATGTACAAATACGGCTGCATTGAAACCGTTTATTTCAGGCTTTTGAAATCTCAATCATTCATTTATTAATTAGTTCATTCAATTACTATTTATTGAACAGCTACCATATGGCATCAACTCTATTCTAGGCACTGCAGAGAGGAAATCAAGATGAACAAGACTTGATTCCTACATCAAGGACTGTAGCAGACACTGTTGCCTACTCAACATGTACGCTTTTTCTCTTCTCAGTGGAAATAAGGCCCCCTTTCAAAGCCACCTGAGGATCCACCTCTGATCCAGTACCTCCTCCTATACACACAAACAGTGTGTCCTGTCTCCAGACGAGGTCATCAAGTCTTAAGCTGTGGCTATCATCTTGCAACTATGAGACAATAAGCATGAAGATAGAAAGTCAAGATACTGAAGACAGTAGGGTAGAAGCTGGACAACGTTGAGTTGTAGACCCTACCTTGACTGCTAGCCTTCAGATTTCTTATTTTATGAAATAAATAAGTCTCCTTTCTGCTTAAACCTGTGAAAATCATGTATTCTGTTACTTGCACCTGAACACCTGCCTAACTGATACAGGGGGTTAACACTGGTTGTGGGAGGATGGCATGAAATAATTTCTAAGGTAACTATAATGGAAGAGATACAATAAGGCAATTATGCAAAAAAAACTAGAGTATAAGATAGATAACCATTATGATATCCCAGACTGGTATAATAGTTTCCAATTTAGAAAAGGTTTCTGTATATATCATCAGGATTTATAGCAATCCTATGAGGCAAGGATTATTACCTCCAATTTGAAAATAATAATACAGAGGTTCTAAGAGGTTAAGTCATTTGTCAGACATCACACACAAGCAAAGTGAAAGCATCAAACAAATGCACCTTAATTTCCATCACATTGTGCTGTCCACTATACCACAGGTACCTCAACCAGAACAAGAGCCAGGGGCCTGGGGAAACCCCATGAGAGGTGGAGAGAAGAGGGTACGGAGTGGACAACAATGCTGAGAGGAAGGAAACATATCAGGAAGGGAAACAACAGAAGCCACCTGAAGAAGGGACACCTTTTGAGCTGGGCCCTAAAGGATGGGTGTGTGCTAAGTCGCTTCACTTGTATCTGACTCTTTGCGACCCCATGGAATGTAGCCCACCAGGCTCTTCTGTCCATGGCATTTCCCAGGCAAGAATACTGGAGTGGGCTGCCTTGCCCTCCTGGGAATCTTCCTGACCCAGGGATTAAACTCTCATCTCTTATGTCTCCTGCATTGGCAAGTGAGTTCTTTACCACTAGCACCACCTGGGAAGCTCAAAAGATGGGTGTGGATTTAGAAAAGGATCAGAGGAAAGACCATTCTAGAAAAAGAGAATATTATGAAGATGCAAGTTACACTGAACAAGTATTTCAATTGAAGTTAGAGAGAAACTAAAGATATAAGGGACATAAGAATTCTGAAACCAGATCATAAATTTCAGGGCAAGGACTCCAAGTTAGTAGAAAATGGGGCTCTATTAGCAACTCTAGAAGAGAGACCATGGAGGCAGTTACAAAAGGAAATTGAATTTTATCAAGAGAGTTATAGGTAGATGAAGGAGAAGAGGGCCCAGAGAAACCAGGAAGAGGGTATCTGCAGTAGTCGGTCCAGATAAGAGAACTCATAATGACCTAAAGTAGGGCTGGGGCATCCAAAATTGAAGAAACAGGATGGAGTTGGGATGGTGGTGGGACTTATCTACCAAGTGCAGGAGATGGTGTAAAAGGCAGGAACCAAATGAGAAACTTCAAAGAATCCAGTAGACGCAAGTTTAGGGGAATGACAGAGATGGCTGGACCACTTGCTCCCTCACATCCTAGGAAGAATGCTTAATTTAATCAAATCAAACTGTCCCACTCCCTGACTTGCAGAACCACTCGGAGGGTTCTTTTTTGGGCCATTAATCCAGTCTGCATATGTAACACGGGACCTCTGTCTCGTTTCCTGGAGCCACCACCAAAATTCCAGATCCATCCTAAGTTATGTACCTGGCTTTGTGACGTGCTAAAATCCACCTCTCCCACACTATCCTTCAGAGCAGGAGAATGGAGGGAGATCCATTATCCCTTTCTTTCTGAGGCACTAGCTTTGTCTCTGAGCAAGAAATGTGATCTTCTCCTCTCCATGGCTTTTTGTTGTTATTATTATTGTGCCATTCATTCTGGCTTTCCTGGGAATCCTCGCCATCGACTGGCAGACAGATGTCCTTCTCTATGGTTCTTCCCGTGTCCTGCTGTGTCACTGGCTAGTGACAAGCTGTGGCTTAGTTGTCAGCTAACTAATTACAGGACAGTCTAATTACAGACATGTTACACTTGCAAGGTATTATTACTGAGGCCCTGTCTGCCATCACCCAGAAGTAATCTAGCAAAATGTCATCACAATTGGTAGGGGACTGGTGTATGGAATGATGTAAATTCTTCCATAAATCATTAGCCCTGGGAACGCCCTTGGACTTTGGGCAGGGGACAGGAGCATGGGGAATGGAGAAAGGTCACTAAGCTGGATTCTTTAGGGCTGTTCAGTGTGGCAAGGCAGAGTTTTCTGTATCCCTCTCCTTATTCAGTCCTTGGCCTCCTCACTCTAAGAGCACTTTTGTTTTTCTTTGCTTAAGCTTAATGGCATTTGAATTCTTATTATGAGGGGCTATCAGTGTTAGCAAGGGGAAAGTTTTTCTTATGTCATCTCACTCTGAAGAGACGGAGGATGTAAAGCCACATCTGTGCAGGACTTCATCCTGCCTGAAAGGATTCATTGGATTCCTTCCAGAACAGAGTTGGGAAAGACAGCCTCTACCCACTTGACCCCAAGGTGCTTGCCAGGAAGGCTCCAGAAAAGAATCAGGGGTGGAAAATTAAAAGAAGGGTGGCCAGGGAGGGAAAATCTCTCAACCACCCACCAGAGGCTGACTGTTAAGGTGGAAAGATTATTCAGTAAGAAAACTAATCTTGGGCAAGGTCCTTCGGACTTTCTGTATATTTGAGATTAGCCAAAAATGAGATCATTTTCTTTCTGGTAACACCCCTGGAAAGCCTCCCAGATATGGTTTCCTTCCAGTGTTGCAAAATCTAAGGGGTATCCTTTTAAGTCCAGATGCCTGATATCTCAGGATTATGAAGATCCAGGAGAATATTCTAGAAAATTAATACAACTTATGTTGATTCAAGAATATACAGAAGAACTATACAAAAAAGGTCCTAATGACCCAGATAACCATGATGATGTGGTCACTCACCTAGAACCAGACATCCTGGAGTGTGAAGTCAAATGGGCTTTAGTACTTGGCATTACTACCAACAAGGCTACTGGAGGTGATGGAATTCAAGCTGAGCTATTTCAAATTTCTAAAAGATGATGCTGTTAAAGTGCTGCACTCAATATGCCAGCAAATTTGGAAAACTCAGCAGTGGCCACAGGACTGGAAAAGGTCAGTTTTCATTCCAATCCCAAAGAAAGGCAATG
Organism: Odocoileus virginianus; assembly: GCF_023699985.2. NCBI lineage: Eukaryota > Metazoa > Chordata > Mammalia > Artiodactyla > Cervidae > Odocoileus > Odocoileus virginianus. The sequence goes on from NW_027224268.1 coordinate 4,180,938, forward strand.
CCAAAGAATGTTCAAATTACCACACAATTGCACTCATTTCATATGCTAGCAAGGTAATGCTCAAAATCCTTCAAGCTAGGCTTTCAGCAGTATGTGAACTGAGAACTTCCAGATGTACAAGCTGGATTTAGAAAAGACAGAAGAACCAGAGATCAAATTGCCAACATCTCTTGTATCATAGAAAAAGCAAGGGAATTCCCCCCAAAACACTTACTTCTGTTTCATTGACTATGCTAAAGCCTCTGACTGTGTGGATCACAACAAACTGTGGAAAATTCTTAAAGAGATGGGAATACCAGACCACCTTACCTGTCTCCTGAGAAACCTGTATGCAGGACAAGAAGCAACAGTTAGAACCAGACATGGAACAACAGACTGGTTCAAAATTGGGAAAGGAGTACGTCAAGGCTGTATATTGTCACTCTGCTTATTTAACTTATATGCAGAGTACATCATGAGAAATGCTGGGCTGGATGAATCACAACTGGAATCAAGATTGCCAGGGAGAAATATCAACAACCTCAGATATGCAGATGATACCACTCTAATGGCAGAAAGCAAAGAGGAACTAAAGAGTCTCTTGAAGGTGAAAGAGGAGAGTGAAAAGGCTGGCTTAAAACTCAACATTCAAAAAACTAAGATCATGGCATCCAGTCCCATCACTTCATGGCAAATAGATGGGGAAAACTGGAAACAGTGATAGATTTTATTTTCTTGGGTTCCCAAATCACTGCGGACGGTGACTATGGTCACAAAATTAAGACTCTTGCTCCTTAGATTAAAAGTTTATGACAAACCTAGACAGCATATTAAAAGCAGAGACATCACTTTGCCGACAAAGGTCCGTCTAGTCAAAGCTATGGTTTTTCTGGTAGTCATGTACGGATGTGAGAGTTGGACCATAAAGAAGGCTGAGTGCCAAAGAATTGATGTTTTTGAATTGTGGTACTGGAGAAGATGCTTGAGAGTCCCCTGGACAGCAAGGAGATCAAACCAGTCAATCCTAAAGGAAACCAACCCTGAACATTCACTGGAAGGACTGATGCTGAAGCTGAAGCTCCAATACTTTGGCTATCTGATGCAAAGAGTGGACTCATTGGAAAAGAGTTCAATTCCCTTCTTTTGCCAAATACTAAAGGGAAGACTGGGCTTCCCAGGTGGCTTGGTGGTAAAGAATTCACCTGCCAGTGCAGGAGACACGGGTTTGATCCCTGGGTTGGGAAGATCCCCTGGAGAAGAAAATGGCAACCCACTCCAGTATTCTGGCCTGGAGAACCCCATGGACAGAGGAGGTCGGTGGGCTACAGCCCAAACGGTTGCAAAGAGTCAGACATGGCTGAAGCAACTTAGCACGCACGCATACACATAAGACATGACAATGTGAAACTCCTAAAAGATATTATGGGCATAAATTGTACCAATATTTTCTTAGGTCTACCAAGACAATAGAAATAAAAGTAAAAATAAACAAATGAGACCTAATCAAACTTACAAGCTTTTGCACAGCAAAGGAAACCATAAATAAAATGAAAAGACAACCTACAGACTGGGAGAAAATATTTGCAAATGATGAGACCAAAAAGGGCTTAATTTCCAAAATACACAAACAGCTCATACAACTCAATAACAACAAGAACAACAACAACAAACTCAAACAGAAAATGGGCAGAAGACCTAAATAGACATTTGTCCAAAGACATACAAATGGCCAATAGGCACATGAAAAGAGCTACACATCACTAGTTGCTAGGGAAATGTAAATAAAGACTAACATGAGGTACCTACCACCTCACACTGGTCAGAGTGACCATCATTAAAAAGCATACAAATAACAAATGTTGGAGGGGATGTGGAGAAAAGGGAACTTTCTAACACTATTGGTGGGAATGTAAATTAGTGCAGACACTAAGGAAAACAGTATGAGTGAGTGAGAGTCACTCAGTCATGTCCGACTCTTTGTGACCCCATGGACTGTAGCGTGCCAGGCTCTTTTGTCCATGGAATTCTCCAGGCAAGAATGCTGGAGTGGGTTGCCATTTCCTTCTCTAGGAAATCAGTATGGAGACTCATCAAAAAGCTAAAGATAGAGTTGCTATATGATCCAGTAATTCCACTTCTGTGCATATATCTAGTGAAAACTCTAATTTGAAAAGAGGCATGCATCCCTATGTTCATAGCAGCACAGTTTACAGTAGCCAAGACATGGACACAACATAAATGTCCATCAACACATGAACAGATCAAGAAGACATGGTATATATACACAACAGAATACTATTCAGCCATAAAAAAGAACAAAATAATGCCATTTGCAGCAACATGGATGGACCTAGAGATTATCATACTAAGTGAAGTCAGAAAGAGAAAGACAAATACCATATGATATCACTTATATGCAGAATCTAAAAAATAACACAAATGAACTTACTTAGGAAACAAAGATACTCACAGTCATAGAAAACAAACTTAAAGTTACTAAAGGGGGAAGAGGATGGAAGAGGGATATATTAGGAATCTGGGATTAGCAGATACAAACCAATATATATAAAATAGATAAACAATAAGGTCCTACTATATAGCAAAGGGAACTATATTCAATATCCTGTAATAAACCATAATAGAAAAGAATATTAAAAAGAATATGTATATATATGTATATCTGAATCACAATGCTATACAACAGAAGCTAACACAACATTGTAAATCAACGATACATCAATCAGAAAAAAATACAGAAGAACCAATATTAAAAGAGAAAATAAGGATACATAGTAATTATGTGTACTCAAAGATGACAATATATACATGTAAATGCAAAAATAAAAAAATTTAATTTCAAAATATAATTATGCATATTATTCATAATAAAATACTCAGTTTGCTTTTGTGATTCAAATTCTGTTTATATGCACCTATGTAAGAACTGAGTTTCTATCAACTGGTTGCTATACCATCATGATGTTAATTTTTGTAGACATTTAATGATACATTTATTACTTTTAATTTATATCTTATTTTCATAACTTGGAGGCCAATATCTGTTTCTCTCAGGCTCAAATTATGAAATACACCCTTGGAAATCTCAAAGGCACTTATTGTTTGGTCTGTTATGTGTAAGAGATCCAGCACCCCAATGGGCAACCAGATTATGGAATTTACTTTCTAGTGTAGGAGAAAAAATAATTACTTAATTTTCCAATAGTGCACGTATTTTCAATTATGATAAGAGTTAGTAAGGGAATGGACAGAATGTTCTATTGGTATTTAACTCAAAACCTAACTTTGTCTAATGAGAAGGGTCTTAGGGCAAGATTTTCTGAAATAAATGATAAGCTCTGAGCATTGAAGGGTAAGTGGAAACTAGGGGAAGAGCAATGAACTCAAGAAGAATATTCCAGAAAAACAGATCAGCATGCACAATGTCCCAAAGGAGAGACAGAACATGGGATGTACCAGGGTTTGGATTACAATTAGTACGTGGGAGGGGGGTAGCTGGGAGAGTTGGAGAAGAGGTAGAGGGCCTGTGGGTCAGTGGAGGGATACCAGCCTCTATCTTCGGAGCAAAAGAAGTCATAAGAGTGTGTTTTAAGACCAGCAGTAACATGTCCACTTTTGATATTCCCAGATGTGAGTGGCCATGGTGGGAGAGGAGAGAATGAAGAAAGGTACAAATCAACAATGACACCACTGTTCTAACCCAAGTATTACAAGCAGAACAGCCTATGAGAGGAGGGCTCTAATCCACCCAGTTTAGGAGATAACAACTACACTCCAGGCCACTGTCTGCTTCCTGTGGTTCTCAACCGGGGGTGATTTTGATGCTCAGAGGACATCTGGCAATGTTTGGGAACAGCTTTGATTGTCACAACTGGGGAGAGTGATAGAGTAGGTAGAGGCCAGGAATGCTGCAAAACATCCTACAATGTCCAAGACAGGCCCTGCCACAAAGAATCACCCTCTCGACCCCTGCTAAATTGTCGACAGTGTCAAGGTTTACAAACCCTGATAACAGAATAATTATATAATTAAGTAACCATGTATGGTGAGCAACCTTGTCCGATTCATAAGCTGGAACTCTAGGACTATGTGGCCCTCACTCAAAGAATAATCTACTGCTCTTTCTTTTCTATTAAGGGCAGGTAATGATGAGAAAACACAGAAGAACTATGCAAAAAAGATCTGCATGACCCACATAACCACGTTGGTGTGATCACTCACTTAGAGCCAGACATCTGGAATGCAAAGTCAATTCCAGGGCCTTAGGAAACATCACTACGAACAAAGCTAGTGGAGGTGATGGAATTTCAGTTGAGCTATTTCAAATCCTAAAAGATGATGCTGTGAAAGTGCTGCACTCAATATGCCAGCAAATTTAGAAAACCCAGCAGTAGTCACAGGACTGGAAAAGGTCACTTTTCATTCCAAGCCCAAAGAAGGGAAATGCCAAAGAATGTTCAAACTACTGCACAACTGCACTCATCTCACACGCTAGTAAAGTAATGCTCAAAATTCTCCAAGTCAGGCTTCAACAGTACATGAACCGTGAACTTCCAGATGTTCAAGCTGGATTTAGAAAAGGCAGAGGAACCAGAGATCAAACTGCCAACATCCACTGGATCACAGAAAAAGCAAGAGAATTCCAGAAAAACATCTACTTCTGCTTTATTGATTACGCCAAAGCCTTTGACTCCTTCTGACGCAAAGAGTCGGACACGACTGAGCGACTGAACTGAACTGAATTGAACTGAACTGAAAGCCTTTGACTGTGTGGATCACAACAAACTGTGGAAAATTCTTCAAGAGATGGGAATACCAGACCACCTGACCTGCCTCCTGAGAAATCTGTATGCAGGTCAAGAAGCAATGGTTAGAACCAGACATGGAACAATGGACTGGTTCCAAATTGGGAAAGGAGTACATCAAAGTTGTATATTGTCACCCTGCTTATTTAACTTATATGCAGAGTACATCATGAGAAATGCTGGGCTGGATGAAGCACAAGCTGGAATCAAGACTGTCAGGAGAAATGTCAATAACCTCAGATATGCAGATGACACCACCCTTATGGCAGAAAAGGAAGAGGAACTGAAGAGCCTCTTGATGAAAGTAAAAGAGGAGAGTGAAAAAGTCTGGCTTAAAACTCAACATTCAAAAAACTAAGATCATGGCATCTGGTCCCATCACTTCATGGCAAATAGATGGGGAAACAACAGAAACAGTGACAGACTTTATTTTCTTAGGCTCCAAAATCACTGCAGATGGTGACTGCAGCCATGAAATTAAAAGACACTTGCTCCTTGGAAGAAAAGCTATGACAAACCTAGGCAGCATATTAAAAAGCAGAGACATTACTTTGCCGACAAAGGTCCATCTAGTCAAAGCTATGGTTTTTCCAGTAGTCATGTATGGATGTGAGAGTTGGACTGTAAAGAAGGCTGAGCGCTGAAGAATTGATGCTTTTGGGCTGTGGTGTTGGAGAAGACTCTTGAGAGTCCCTTGGACGGCAAGGAGATCCAACCAGTCAGGCCTAAAGGTAATCAGTCCTGCGTATTCACTGGAAGAATTGATGCTGAAGCTGAAACTCCAATACTTTGGCCACCTGATGAGAAGAGCTGACTCACTGGAAAAGACCCTGATGCTGGGAAAGACTGAAGGTGGGAGGAGAAGGGGACGACAGAAGATGAGATGGTTGGATGGCATCACCGACTCAATGGACATGAGTTTGGGTAAATTCCGGGAGTTGGTGATGGACAGGGAAGCCTGGTGTGCTGCAGTCCATGGGGTCACAAAGAGTCAGGCACAACTGAGCAACTGAACTGAACTGAATGATGAGAAATGCTATTTTGCATGGGATAAATTGAAGGAATCAGGAAGAGGAACATTTAAAGAAAAGCAAGCAATGATTTAATTATGCTCTCTGGGTGCATTCCTGCAAGACGACTGGAAACCTGGGCTGAACTATAATCACTAAAGGGGTGGGAATCCTTAGTGAGCATAAAGGCAGGCCATCTTTGTAGTTGTACAGGACATGTACTGCAAAATTTCAGAGGGCATCATTCATATTATATTAATAATAGGTCTGCATATTTGCTCTGAAAATATTCTCATAAATTTTCACTGAAGAAAGTTAACACTGAAGTGTCAGAGGAAAATAAAGTCTTTTCTATTATAATTTTCACTAGGATGTTACAAGGGCTGCTTAGTTTTAGCTATCATATTAAAGTTTTTGATAGTTAATCTCAGGCCCATATATACTTACATCTGAGGACCTGGGCCCTGGAGGCATTAAAGTAAAGAAACTTTCATGTCATGGGTATCGAATTGTTGGTGTCCTCAGTCATTCAGTAATGTCCAATTCTTTGTGAACCCATGGACTGGAGCCCGCTAGGCTCCTGTTTCCATGGGATTTTCCAGGCAAGAATACTGGAGTGGGTTGCCATTCCCTACTGCAGGCGATCTTCCTGACCCAGCGATCGAATGTGTGTCTCTTGCATCTCTTGTAATGGGAGGCAGATTCTTTACCACTGTGCCACCTGCGAATTCCTATCCAATTATTGGTAGACCTCCTAAAGTATCAGCTGATCTGAGAGCTCAGACTCCAGCGATATTCCTACCATCTCCTCATTATCACTTAATATTAAACTCTTTAGAGTGCTCATGTGACTGTTCAGCTCGTCCCTTTTTCCTTCTGGGCAGCTAGACCATATTTCCCAGCATGCCTGGCCATTGGGTGCGGCCACATGAGAGATTAAAAGCCGTGAAATAGAGGTGAAAGTGCTGACTTGGCTTGCGCAGTTTTCCATTATCCTCATTGACTGACTAAAGGTAAAGAATTCCAAGGGCTTGCAGAAAGATGGAGTCACAAGATGGAAAGATCCTGGGTCTCTGAGTGACCATGTGAAAACCTCACCAACCCACTTTGTACTGGAACACAAAGAAACTACTTTTATATGAATCTTCTGTAAATTTTAGGTTGGCTGTTACAGCAGTCAGTCGACCCTGCCCAGTACATTGGAAGAGGAAACTGTAGTCAACAAGACCTTTAACAGCACAGAACCTGGAGCCAAATGATGTGTGTTTGAATCTGACTTTTGCTACTTTTGACCTGTGAGACCTTAACCAAATTTAGCTAAATAGCGTGTCTCAGTTTCCTCTGACATAAAACTGCTGTAATAAGTATACTTAGCTCCCAAGTGTGTTACGAGATTTAATACATATAAATTAGCTAGCCTGACGTCTCACCTGTCATGAGCATCAATAACAGCTATTCTGAGGCTGAGAGTGGAACACCAATTATGCATATGCTGAAATACATACTGATGCTAATGATACAAGGACAGGCTTTGTCACTAAGTCCAGGTCTTCTCCAGGGCCCTCCCCTCAGCATAAAATGTCATCAGTCTTTGACCCAGAGATGAGTAACGCTGGCGAATCCATACAGCACAGGAATGGAATATGTTATGAGGCTTGGATATGATGGTATTGCCTGAGAACCACACACACAGTTCAGTTTCAACTTGTGCCAGATTGAGAGGGTTCCCAAATATCTGTACTCTGTGAGGGATTCATCTCCTGAGGGTCCCACCACCTACCATTATACCATGGCAGAACGAGGGAAAGTTGGAACACGCATGGATCACCTTACTCAAAGTCACTTTGCCAAGGTGAAGTGGTTCTCCAATCATTTTGCTTCAGGACTCCTAATACACTTTTAAAATTACTGAATGACCTAAAAAATCATTTTTTTTTGACCACTCCGAGCAGCATGTGGGATCTTAGTTCTCTAACCAGGAATCAAACTGGAGCCCCTGCAGTGGAAGCACAGGGTCTTAACCGGTGGACTGCCAAGGAAGTTCCTCGGAAGTCTTTTGTTTGTACGAAAACGTGTATTGGTATTTACTATATTAGAAATCAAAACTGGAACGTGTTTAAATATTCATTTTTTAAAATAAGAACAATAAGCCCATTACATGGCAAAAGTGAAAGTCAAAGTCGCTCAGTCATGTCCGACTCTTTGGGCCCCCATGACTATACAGCCCATGGAATTTTTGAGGCCAGAATACTGGAGTGGGTAGACTTTCCCTTCTCCAGGGGATCTTCCCAACCCAGGTCTTCCACATCCAGGCAGATTCTTTACCAGCTGAGCCACAAGGGAAGCCCAAGAACACTGGAGTAGGTAGCCTATCCCTTCTCCAGGGGATCTTCCCCACCCAGGAACTGAACCGGGGTCTCCTGCATTGTAGGCAGATTCTTTACCAACTGAGTTTTAAGGTTACACAAATAATATTTTAAGTGAAAAAGAACTGTATTTCCAAAAGAAAAAATTAATAAAAAGAATAGGACTGTTTTATAGTTTTGAAAATCTCTTTAAGATCTGGCTTAAAGAAGCCAGCTGGATTCTCATATCTGCTTTTGCATTCAATCTGTGAGATATCACACACTATGTAGCCTCCAGAAAACTCCACCAGGCATTCGTGAGAGAATGAGATTGAAAAAAGCAAATAAAATCTTAGTATTACTATAAAAGTAATTTTGACCTTGCAGCCCCCCTGAAGGAGTTTTGGAGACCCTCAGGACCCCAAACGACATTTCAAGTAGAAGTGGTAGGCCATGCCTCAGTGCCCAAGGCTTGCTCAGTTCTAAATGGTTCTCACTATTGGGCTGTAGGACTTGCGATCTGAATTGACTATATTTTCTTGTAAGTAATCATACATTATTGTATCTTGAAGTAGATGAGGTATATACATTGTCTTCATTTGAAGGAGAAATTAAGGCACAAAGAATTTATTTGTTCATCCAAGGTCATACAGTAAAATTCTCTGAAATTCCAGCCTTGAGTTATCTTCCACCCAATCAAAATTCTTACCTGGCCTTGATACTACACTGAAATGTCTACTTAGTTCACTCTTGGGTTGGTAAATACAGATAATTTGAGGATAGTGATAAATACAGATAATCTGAGTAGAGTACATCTTTCACAGGTGACCTCAGCTCTTGTCCAATCAAACTTGAGGCTATACTTAGCATTTTCTATGCATCCTAACAGAGATCCAATTCCCTGACTCAATAACAGAGACAGATACTTGGTGACAATTTTCTGGCGAAATCTTGAGGGAGGGGGTTGATAAAGATGACTCACACTACACATTACTTACAGGAAAGTCTGTTAATTCCTCTAACTGAAATTTCCATCATTATTTCCACCTTTCTGGTCACTTCATCTGTCCTTCTCTCTTTTCTCACCTTGTCACTAGAATCTAACTCACTTCATTATGAAGGAAAATTTAGCTTTCACCCTTAGTTCATAATTCCCACTCTACAAAAGAAAACTCAGTTATTGGTGACTATTGCTGCTCCTTTGAATGCCCCTTAGAGAGCACAATTCATTTGGCCACATCTGGAATCATTCACTAAGAAAAATATGATGACAAAAGTTTTTTTACTTCTGTCTTTCATTTCAACTGAGTTTCACAAAACTAACCTTAGGCTCATAGAGCTTGAGGCAATCTCAACAAAGTCCTCTAATTTATACTCCTGTGAGTATGATACCACATATCTGCTCCTATAAATACATTTATGAAAAGTGAAAAAGAAAGTGAAAGTCGCTCAGTCATGTCCAACACCATGGACTATACAGTCCATGGAATTCTCCAGGCCAGAATACTGGAGTGGGGAGCCTTTCCCTTCTCCAGGGGATCGTCCCAACCCAAGGATCGAAACCAGGTCTCCCGCATGGAGACCTGGCTGATCTTTACCAGCTGAGCCACAAGGGAAGCCCAAATACCTTTATACATCTTATATAAATAGAGACCATGAATTTCTGCGAGCCTAAAAGGTTGAGTTTATGCTGTCATGAAAATCTATATTCTATTGCATATTATATCAGGGCAATAGAGGTGATCTCACTATATCTCTATTTCACCTTCACATGTTTGGAGAAATTCTCACATCATTAGTATCTTCTCTAGGCTAAATAAGCATTAATTTGAAACTCACATGCTATTTTATTTCTCTTTTATAATTTCCTCAGTTTTGCATTGTTGTTGTTCAGTTGCTAAGTTGTGTCTGACTCTTTGTGACCCCATGGACTGCAGCACTCCAGGCTTCCTTGTTCTTCACCATCTCCCTGAGTTTGCTCAAACTCATGCCCACTGAGCCAGTGATGTCATCCAATCATCTCATTCTCTGTCATCCCCTTCTGCTGCCTTCAGTCTAGACCCCCTCAACTTCTTCCATACGCTCTTTTAAATTTGTAGGCCAAAATTGCACTGAACTTCTAATAAGGTTGATTTTTTAACCATGTAATATATGATATATATGACTGTAAGAACTAGTTCATAATTTTTCCTCATTTTCTATTGATGATATCAGTAACATGACAATTTTAAGATTAATGATTCTTTTTCCATATCATAGTGAACTAGCTATTAAAATTAGAAGAAGGCAAAGGAACAGCCCTGGGGTGTTATTCTTTTTTTATATTACTCAATGAAGATTCTCAAATATATATATAACACTCAACTTTTTTACAGTGGAAGCTTGGGGACCTATGTGTGACTCACTCAAAACATCCTTGAACAAACAGCACCAAGTGTTTATTTTTATAATGTGTGCCCCCAGCCCCACAGTGCTGTGGACCAAGGATGTACACTTGGCCTAATGTCAACCATCATATCAAATTCAAAGTTTAGCCAAATGCCTTCCCTTGAAAATCTGCAATCAGCCAACAGTGGATGATGGATTAAGTCAGTAAAGTCATGTGAATTGGGCCCCTTTAAGCCCTTTACAAGTAGTAAGCATCTTTGGAGAGCAGAGACCAAGAAAAGCAGAGATGGGACTCTGCGGCGGCCACAGCGCAGACCAGACTTCGCTCGCTCGCAGCTCGCTCCGCGCCCTCTGCAACAATGTCTGACAAGCCCGATATGGCTGAGATTGAGAAGTTCGATAAGTCGAAATTGAAGAAAACGGAAACGCAAGAGAAAAACCCACTGCCTTCGAAAGAAACGATTGAACAGGAGAAGCAAGCAGGCGAGTCGTAATGAAGCGTGCGCCGCCAGTATGCACTGTACATTCCACAAGCATTGCCTTCTTATTTTACTTCTTTTAGCTGTTTAACTTTGTAAGATGCAAAGAGGTTGGATCGAGTTTAAATGACTGTGCTACCCCTTTTCACATCAAAGAATGGAGAACTACTGACAACGTAGGCCGCGCCTGCCTCTCCCATCTGCCTATGTGGCTGGCAGGGAAGGAAAAGAACTTGCATGTTGGTGAAGGAGGAAGCTGGGTGGGACGACAGTGAAATCTAGAGTTAAAAAGCTGGTCCAAGGTGTTCTGCGGGCTGTAAAATGCAGTTTAATCAGAGTGCCATTTTTTTTGTTGTTGTTCAAATGGTTTTAATTATTGGAATGCACAATTTTTTTAATATGCAAATAAAAAGTTTTAAAACCTGAAAAAAAAAAAAAGAAAAGCAGAGATGGGAGAGGTGTTGCAGTTGTTGATAAAGAGTTAAAGAGAGTTCGATCGGTAGCGGGAGCGGAGAGCGGACCCCAGAGAGCCCTGAGCAGCCCCACCGCCGCCGCCGGCCTAGTTACCATCACACCCCGGGAGGAGCCGCAGCTGCCGCAGCCGGCCCCAGTCACCATCACCGCAACTATGAGCAGCGAGGCCGAGACCCAGCAGCCGCCCGCCGCCCCCGCCCTCAGCGCTGCCGACACCAAGCCCGGCACGACGGGCAGCGGCGCAGGGAGCGGCGGCCCGGGCGGCCTCACATCGGCGGCGCCTGCCGGCGGGGACAAGAAGGTCATCGCAACGAAGGTTTTGGGAACAGTAAAATGGTTCAATGTAAGGAACGGATATGGTTTCATCAACAGGAATGACACCAAGGAAGATGTATTTGTACACCAGACTGCCATAAAGAAGAATAACCCCAGGAAGTACCTTCGCAGTGTAGGAGATGGAGAGACTGTGGAGTTTGATGTTGTTGAAGGAGAAAAGGGTGCGGAGGCAGCAAATGTTACAGGCCCTGGTGGAGTTCCAGTGCAAGGCAGTAAATACGCAGCAGACCGTAACCATTATAGGCGCTATCCACGTCGCAGGGGTCCTCCACGCAATTACCAGCAGAATTACCAGAATAGTGAGAGTGGGGAAAAGAATGAGGGATCGGAGAGCGCTCCCGAAGGCCAGGCCCAACAGCGCCGGCCCTACCGCAGGCGGAGGTTCCCACCTTACTACATGCGGAGACCCTATGGGCGTCGACCACAGTACTCCAACCCTCCTGTGCAGGGAGAAGTGATGGAGGGTGCTGACAACCAGGGTGCAGGAGAACAAGGTAGACCAGTGAGACAGAATATGTATCGGGGTTATAGACCAAGATTCCGCAGGGGCCCTCCTCGCCAAAGACAGCCCAGAGAGGACGGCAATGAAGAAGATAAGGAAAATCAAGGAGATGAGACCCAAGGTCAGCAACCACCTCAACGTCGGTACCGCCGCAACTTCAATTACCGACGCAGACGCCCAGAAAACCCTAAACCACAAGATGGCAAAGAGACAAAAGCAGCCGATCCACCAGCTGAGAATTCGTCCGCTCCCGAGGCTGAGCAGGGCGGGGCTGAGTAAATGCCGGCTTACCATCTCTACCATCATCCGGTTTAGTCATCCAACAAGAAGAAATGAATATGAAATTCCAGCAATAAGAAATGAACAAAAGATTGGAGCTGAAGACCTTAAGTGCTTGCTTTTTGCCTGTTGACCAGATAACTAGAACTATCTGCATTATCTATGCAGCATGGGGTTTTTATTATTTTTACCTAAAGACGTCTCTTTTTGGTAATGACAAACGTGTTTTTTTAAAAAAAAGCCTGTTTTTTCTCAATACACCTTTAAAGGTTTTTAAATTGTTTCATATCTGGTCAAGTTGAGATTTTTAAGAACCTCATTTTTAATTTGTAATAAAAGTTTACAGCTTGATTTTTTCAAAAAAAAAAGTCAACAAACTGCAAGCACCTGTTAATAAAGGTCTTAAATAATTAAAAAAAAAAAAAAAAAGAGTTAAAGAGAAAAAAAGATATTTCAATCTCAGCATCTTCTTCCATTCTCAAGAAGCTTGGCCACTTTCTGACTCCTGTGCCTGAGTGATTGCATAGTATAAATGTACTACAACTCCCTTCTTTCCATGAGCTAGTCTGAGGTTTCTAGCTCTTGCAACCAAACAATTCCTAGCCAAGACCATATTTGCCATCCAATGAAGACTTAGGTTTGCCCTGGAAATGAACAGAGATCATTGTGTCATTTTTGAGATTGCATCCAAGTACTGCATTTCAGACTCTTTTGTTGACTGTGATGGCTACTCCATTTCTTCTAAAGGATTCCTGCCCACAGTAGTAGATATAATGGTCATCTGAGTTAAATTCACCCATTCCAGTCCATCTTAGTTCACTGATTCCTAGAATGTCGATGTTCACTCTTGTCATCTCCTGTTTGATCACTTCCAATTTGCCCTTGATTCATGGACCTAACATTCCAGGTTCCTATGCAATATTGTTCTTTACAGCATCGAACCTTGCTTCTATCACCAGTCCCATCCACAACTGGGTGTTGTTTTTGCTTTGGCTCCATCCCTTCATTCTTTCTGGAGTTATTTCTCCACTGATCTCCAGTAGCACATTGGGCACCTACCGACCTGGGGAGTTCATCTTTGAGTGCCCTGTCTTTTGCCTTTGACTGTGTGGATCACAATAAACTGTGGAAAATTCTGAAAGAGATGGGAATACCAGACCACCTGACCTGCCTCTTGAGAAACCTGTATGCAGGTCAGGAACCAACAGTTAGAACTGGACATGGAACAACAGACTGGTTCCAAACAGGAAAAGGAGTACGTCAAGGCTGTATATTGTCACCCTGCTTATTTAACTTATATGCGGAGTACATCATGAGAAATGCTGGGCTGGATGAAGCACAAGCTGGAATCAAGATTGCCAGGAGAAATATCAATAACCTCAGATATGCAGATGACACCACCCTTATGGCAGAAAGTGAAGAAGAACTAAAGAGCCTCTTGATGAAAGTGAAAGAGGAGACTGAAAAAGTTGGCTTAAAGCCAACTTAGATCTTAGATCTTAGAAAACTAAGATCATGGCATCTGGTCCCATCACCTCATGGGAAATAGATGGAGAGACAGTGGAAACAGTGGCTGACTTTATTTTTCTGGACTCCAAAATCACTGCAGATGGTGATTGCAGCCATGAAATTAAAAGACGCTTACTCCTTGGAAGGAAAGTTATGATCAACCTAGATAGCATATTAAAAAGCAGAGACATTACTTTGTCAACAAAGGTCCATCTAGTCAAGGCTATGGTTTTTCCAGTGGTCATGTATGGATGTGAGAGTTGGACTGTGAAGAAAGCTGAGTGCCAAAGAATTGATGCTTTTGAACTGTGGTGTTGAAGACTCTTGAGAGTCCCTTGGACTGCAAGGAGATCCAACCAGTCCATCCTAAAGGAAATCAGTCCTGAATATTCATTGGAAGGACTGATGTTGAAACTGAAACTCCAATACTTTGGCCATCTGATGCAAAGAGCTGACTCATTTGAAAAGACCCCAATGCTGGGAAAGATTGAGGGTAGGAGGAGAAGGGGATGACAGAGGATGAGATGGTTGGATGGCATCACCGACTCAATGGACATGGGTTTGGGTAGACTCCAGGAGTTGGTGATGGACAGGGAGGCCTGGTGTGCTGTGGTTCATGGGGTCACAAAGAGTTGGACACAACTGAGTGACTGAATGAACTGAACTGAAGACTTAGGTAAGGTAGGCACGATGCTCCAAGTGTGACACAGCCCTGGACATCCAAGCCAACCCTGCTCCACCTCCACTCCTCAGTGGCAGATGGTCTCAGACACACAAGAGGCCTTTCTGCTTCCAATGACAATGCCGATGCTCCATCACCATCTTGGAAATGGTTTTGCTTGTTACTAAGTTTTTTTCCAGTAGTCATGTATGGATGTGAGAGTTGGACTGTAAAGAAAGCTGAGCATCGAAGAATTGATGCTTTTGAATTGTGGTGTTGGAGAAGACTCTTGAGAGTCCCTTGGACTGCAAGGAGATCCAACCAGTCCATTCTAAAGGAAATCAGTCCTGAATGTTCATTGGAAGGACTGATGTTGAAGCTGAAACTCCAATACTTTGGCCACCTGATATGAAGAGCTGACTCATTTGAAAAGACCCTGATGCTGGGAAAGATTGAGGACAGAGAGAGAAGGGGACGACAGAGGATGAGATGGTTGGATAGCATCACTGACTCGATGGACATGGGTTTGGGTAAACTCCGGGAGTTGGTGATGGACAGGGAGGCCTGGCATGCTGCAGTCCATGGGGTTGCAAAGAGTTGGACATGACTGACTGACTGAACTGAACTGAAGTTTGTTAATAGCCAGCAGTGACCTACTGTGAACCTTTATATTTTTTAAAATAAAAAGTATTCAGCAATTCGGTATAAAAAAGGGAAAGAAGGTGGAGGTAAGAATACTTCTTGTCTTCCTTGCTGTCCACTCAAGTGTATACTTAACAGGCTAATTATTGGTTCTTGATGAGGAGAGTCCCAGTGGATAATTCCACTTACTAGTATGGGGACAAGGCAATAATGGACTGTAAGAATGAGAATTAGGAAAGAGTGAGTATTTAGGTTAAAGAGAGTCAAGCAGACTTTTGGAAGGAGGTAGATTTTGAAGTGGTACTAGGGGTTTGAGAAATCAATAATAATTAAGAAAAAAAGTGAACACTGTAATTCACTGTTTGCTTACTCTTCCTAACCACTGTATGTGGGCTTTATTGAGAATAAGAGTATTTAAAACATGAAAAAAAGAATTATCCAGGTGAAATGTGATGTGGGGAGCAGGAAAAGCAGTAAATATGGCTTACGATGTTCAGGAAACAAAATAATTGGAACGTGCATATTGGGAGGATCATTTGGTAAGATCTGACAATGAATTTTTTAAGTCAGTAATACAGGTTGCAGCGAGGGAAGGGTGGTAGGTATAGCACAAGAAACAGAGCATGTCCAGAAGAGCACCATCTCTGAGTGCAGTGAAGGAGGCGTGCTGGATTGAGACTATGGGGCCAAACTATGGGAGACCTGGAGTGCTAGGCTCATGAGGTTAACTTAACCTCAAAGCCAGTTGGTATGATATTTATAAGAGGAATGATAATGTGTCCTTCTGTTTTGGGTAAAAATTGATCTGGGTTCAGTATCATTTAAGGGGAGAGCATGAAAGAGGCAGCATGAAGAGATGACTACAGGAATGAGGGCTGAGATGATAAAATACTAGACGAGGAGGGTGGGCATGAAATGTAAAGAAAGGAGAGTCTGAGTGATGCTGAAAATAAAGACTGATGTGTGTGGTGACTCTTTTGATACAGGGAAAAAAGAAAATGGACAAATTTCAAAGGTTATTCATCTGATTAATCATTCAACAAACATATACAGCAATAAATACATACTCTCTGGTACTGTATTAGTAGAGCACGGTCTTATTTGCTAGCACCCAAAACTGAATCTAGCTATCTCAGGTGTAGAAGGAATGGATCATAATGCCAGGGGCTCACAGCATCAGTGAGAACTCAGAGAATGAGGCTTAGAAATTTGGCAGATCCAAAATTGCCTTGTAGCAGTCTTTCTAACCTGAGTTTCATGAGAAAATTAAGTTCTACCACCCTAGAGCATGCATTATATACAGTATAGTGACTTAACTCCTCTCCTATGCATCTAAAATGGCACTAGTCATAGAGTATCTTTGGCAGAATTGAGAAATCTGTGACTCAAATCAGTTTCACTTTCTCTGCCTCAAATGAGGTACCCTACTTGAGAAATCACAATGGTGTGATCACTCACCTAGAGCCAGACATCCTGGAAGGTGAATTCAAGTGGGCCTTCGAATGGATCACTATGAACAAAGCTCATGGAGGTGGTGGAATTCCAGTTGAGCTATTTCAAATCCTGAAAAGATGATGCTGTGAAAGTGCTGCACTCAATATGCCAGCAAATTTGGAAAACTCAGCAGTGGCCACAGGACTGGAAAAGGTCAGTTTTCATTCCAATCCCTAAGAAAGGCAATGCCAAAGAATGCTCAAACTACCGCACAATTGCACTCATCTCACACGCTAGTAAAGTAATGCTCAAAATTCTCCAAGCCAGGCTTCAGCAATACGTGAACTGAGAACTTCCAGATGTTCAAGCTGGTTTTTAGAAAAGGCAGAGGAACCAGAGATCAAATTGCCAACATCTGCTGGATCATCGAAAAAGCAAGAGAGTTCCAGAAAAACATCTATTTCTGCTTTATTGACTATACCAAAGCCTTTGACTGTGTGGATCACAATAAACTGTGGAAAATTCTGAAAGAGATGGGAATACCAGACCACCTGACCTGCCTCTTGAGAAACCTGTATGCAAGTCAGGAAGCAACAGTTAGAACTGGACATGGAACAACAGATTGGTTCCAAATAGGAAAAGGAGTACGTCAAGGCTGTATATTGTCACCCTGCTTATTTAACTTATATGCAGAGTACATCATGAGAAATACTGGGCTGGATGAAGCACAAGCTGGAATCAAGATTGCCGGGAGAAATATCAATAACCTCAGATATGCAGATGACACCACCCTTATGGCAGAAAGTGAAGAGGAACTAAAGAGCTTCTTGATGAAAGTGAAAGAGGAGAGTGAAAAAGCTGGCTTAAAACTCAACATTCAAAAAACTAAGATCATGGCATCTGGTCCCATCACTTCATGGCAAATAGATGGGGAGACAGTGGAAATAGTGTCAGACTTTATTTTTTTGGGCTCCAAAATCACTGCAGATGGTGATTGCAGCCATGAAATTAAAAGACGCTTACTCCCTGGAAGGAAAGTTATGACCAACCTAGATAGCATATTAAAAAGCAGAGACGTTACTTTGCCAACAAAGGTCCATCTGGTCAAGGCTATGGTTTTTCCAGTGGCCATGTATGGATGTGAGAGTTGGACTGTGAAGAAAGCTGAGCACTGAAAAATTGATGCTTTTGAACTATGGTGTTGGAGAAGACTCTTGAGAGTCTCTTAGACTGCAAGGAGATCCAACCAGTCCATCCTGAAGGAGGTAAGTCCTGGGTGTTCATTGGAAGGACTGATGCTGAAGCTGAAACTCCAGTACTTTGGCCACCTCATGCAAAGAGTTGACTCGTTGGAAAAGACCCTGATGCTGGGAGGGATTGGGGGCAGGAGGAGAAGGGGACGACAGAGGATGAGATGGCTGGATGGCATCACCGACTCGATGGGCATGAGTTTGAGTAAACTCCGGGAGTTTGTGATGGACAGGGAGGCCTGGCGTGCTGCGATTCATGGGGTCACAAAGAGTTGGACACGACTGAGTGACTGAACTGAACTGAACTTGAGAAAGCCTGGCTGGGGGCTGAGCAGAAGTCACCACAAGATGGTCTTGGCCACACACTATTCATTGCCTTTGTTCCCATGTGTGCTTAGTCACTCAACTGTGTCTGATTCTTTGTGACCCCATGGACTGTAGCCCACCAGGCTCCTCTGTCCATGGGAATTCTCCAGGCAAGAATACTGGAGTGGGTTGCCATGCCTTCCTCCAGGGGATCTTCCCAACCCAGGGATCAAACCCAGGTCTCTCTGCATTGCAGGCAGATTCTTTACCATCTAAGCCACAAGGGAAGCCCTTTGTTCCCATATTATTACTCGTTTGCTTAAGATTTAAAATTCCAGGAGCATGGAGAGAGTTCAAGTATATGGGAAGGCTTTTAAAAAAATTTATTTATTTTAATTGGAGGCTAATTACTTTACAGTATTGTAGTGGTTTTTGCCATACATTGACATGAATCAGCCATGGGTGTACATGTGTCCCCCATCCTGAACCCCCTTCCCACCTCCCTCCCCATCCCATCCCTCTGGGTCATCCCAGTGCACCAGCCCTGAGCACCTGTCTCATGCATCCAACCTGGACTGGCTATCTGTTTCACATATGATAATATACATGTTTCAACGCTATTCTTTCGAATCATCCCACCCTCACCTTCTCCCACAGAGTCCAAAAGTCTGTTTTTTTATCTCTGTGTCTCTTTTGCTGTCTCGCATATAAGGTCATCATTACCATCTTTCTAAATTCCATATATATGCATTAATATACTGTATTGGTGTTTTTCTTTCTGACTTACTTCACTCTGTATAATAGGCTCCAGTTTCATCCACCTCATTAGAACTGATTCAAATGCATTCTTTTTAATGGCTGAGTAATATTCCATTGTGTATATGTACCACAGCTTTCTTATCCATTCATCTGTCAATGGACATCTAGGTTGCTTCCATGTCCTGACTATTATAAACAGCACTACGATGAACACTGGGGTACACGTGTCTCTTTCATTTCTGGTTTCCTTGGTGTGTATGCCCAGCAGTGGGATTGCTGGGTCATATGGCAGTTCTCTTTGCAGTTTTTTAGGGAATCTCCACACTGTTCTCCATAGTGGCTGTACTAGTTTACATTCTCACCAACAGTGTAAGAGGGTTCCCTTTTCTCTACACCCTCTCCAGCATTTATTGTTTGTAGACTTTTTGATAGCAGCCATTCTGACCAGTGTGAGATGGTACCTCATTATGGTTTTGATTTGCATTTCTCTGATAATGAGTGATGTTGAGCATCTTTTCATGTGTTTGTTAGCCATCTGTATGTCTTCTTTGGAGAAATGTCTGTTTAGTTCTTTGGCCCATTTTATGATTGGGTCATTTATTTTTCTGGAATTGAGCTGCAGGAGCTGCTTGTATATTTTTGAGATTAATTCTTTGTCAGTTGGGGAAGGCTTTTTTAAAAGATGCTTTAAAATTGATCTTGAAAAAAATCAGTGGGGGCTTGCAAGTCCTGCCAAAAGGAGATCATCAAGTGGAAAGTCAGAAGGTTGAAAGGGCTTGGTTGACCTGTTTTGGAGATGACATCACGGGCAAAGTGGCTGGGGATGTGAGACTGGGGCTGAGGGCAGAAGATGAGATGGGAAATGTGAGCAGGCCTTGAAGGTCTGTTCTAACAAAGAGTTTAGACTTTATCCTCTAGGTCCTGAAAAATTACTGAAGTTAGCAAAGTTTTAGAGTGACAAGATCAGACTTTGTTTGTCACAATAGGAATACTGATGAGGGATAAGTTATAAGAAGGAAAGACTCAAAGAGTAAGGAAACTACTATATACATGATATGTCAGCAGCAGCGGGCTATTCATCGCTGAGCCAAAGTACATAAATCAAGACCCAGAAATGTTTAAATGACTACTGTAGACTAGCACAACTTGCAAGGGCAGAGTGAGGATTGAAATTGCCAGGGAGCAAGGACACCATCCAGGAATGAATTGAAATCATCCAGGTGATAAACGATAAGGTTTCACAACAAAGGAGTGGGAGTGGCAGTGGGGAAAAGACATTGTAGGAATGATACCAGGCTAAGGAACTGGTCAAGAGTTAACCTTGAGCCAAGAGCATGACTGGGTTACGTGCGACAAAAAGGCACTATCTGAAGTCAGTGGGGAAGAGAGCAAAGGGGCCAGCATTGGAGGATACTCAGAGTTAGGGGATGGAAAGAGGAAAGGCGTCAACAGAAGGATGGGGCAAAAAGAAAATGTCACAACACCATGGGGTTGGGGGGCAACACTGGAGGAAGGGGACACTTAAGATAGAGAAAGGAATCTCAAAAACAAGAAACAACTATCCCAAAGGGGATACATCTCTTCTCCCTGAAATCCCTCAGAGCCCAGGCTCACTAAAAACAAAACCAAACCACTTCTTCAATCTTGTTCATATGACAGAGAATAACCTCATCTTTCTTTTTCTTTGTGCTAGCTTCTTTTCATCAAAGTCTTATTTACTCTCTGGGGTATTTATTCTTACATTGTGAAAAGTATACTGGAGATAATTAGTTATAACCATATTGCTTGGCCTCGTCTACTACCTTTAGGAATATATTCCAAGGAATCACTTAAAAATGTGTTCAAGACTGGTTATACCCATAGTGCCATAGTGTAAACAAACAGAGCAAAATCAAACAGAAAAGACACCCAGTAAGTGAGCACAGCTGGGACATGGTTCCATGTACTATGCTCCAACATTTTACTGCACTGTGGATCCAGCAGATACACAGAAAATTTACATGGATTAAAGGAAAAGAAAAAAATAAACCTTGAATGTACCAGCACAAGAATTGGAAAGGGATCATAGAATCTTACAGAAAAAATAAGATTACATTCTAAAGTTATTTTGGACTTTGATTATCTATTAACATAGTTAAAAGGTGCATGCTCAGTCAGGTGTGACTCTGTGTGACCCCATGGACTGTAACCCACTGGACTCCTCTGTCCATGGGATTTTCCAGGCAAGAATACTGGAGTAGGTTGCCATTTCCTACTCCAGGGGATCTTCCTGACCCAGGGATTGAACCCACATCTCCTGTGTCTCCTGCATTGGCAGGCAGGGGATTCTTTACCACTGACCCACCAGGGAAGCCATTAACATAGTTATTTGTGTTTATTTTAAAGATGGCTAGATGGTGAAATATAAACCAGTTATTTGTCATATGTTAGTACATTGAGAAAAGAAATTTCATTCGTTGGATTAAATTGCCACAGATAATATAGTTAAATGTAATTGATTAAAAAAAGATCTTGTATAATGTACTTGATGGGGTTTGGACAAACTACGGGGTACTATTACCAGGTACTACCGGGTACTACCGTGCACTATAGTACTACTAGGTACTATTTACTACCCGAAAATATGGCACCTTGGTAGATTGACTGTTTTAACCTGAAGGAATTTGAGCAACTCCTGGCAGAAGCAGGAAGGTGACTATGGCCTCCGCCTGAAACAGGTCATAAGATGCTCATGTCAGAGGCCCCCTCCTCATATTTCAAGGAAAGGAACACTCTGATCCTCTAAAAGCTGAAAAGAATCTGAACAAACGGGCCTTGCTAAGCTCCCCTAGCTTACTACAATTACTTCTTGCACCTTTAACCAGTCATATTTCTCCATGACTGTCCAATCTTCATCAAGGCTAGCAACCAAATACACAGGTCTAATTATTTCTTTGGTTTTTCATTTCCTTATGAAGGCTCTTGTATCATGTAAAACTTACACCAAATAAATTTGGAGGATGTTTTCCTGTTCATTTGTCTGTCTCAGTTTACTTTTCAGGCCCAGCCAGGGACACTGAGAGGGTTAAGGAAAACTTTTTTCTCCCCTACATATTCTTACAAGCACAAAGTCAAAATGCCCTGGTGCAAAAATATTTCAATTTTAAAAAGAGGAGATTAAAATAAGAATGAGTACTTAAAGACTAAAAATATCCTTTTCTAAGCTTTTCAGGAAAGTAATATAGGGAAACAGCAAAGAATAAGAACTACTCTGAAAGCGAGAGATTTATTTATTCATTTATTGTGAAATGGGAATTCATGTTTATTTGATACTAGCCATGAGAACTATAACAAAACATTCTCTAGAACAGCAGAAGCACACAATTAAAAAAAAAAAAAAGCTTTGAGCCTATTTCCTATTCCCAAACACATACAGAAAAAAAAAATTCACAGAAACAGTGAACAAGGGAAAACAGTTCAAATTTAAGAAAGACAAAGATGAATATTCTGAAAAACAAGAAGAGTGACAGTTGAGCGGAAGGAAGAAAAATGAATAACAGGAGGAAAAAACACTGCAGAAAGTCTCTGTAGCATATAATAGGCTGTAGGAAAGAAGATATTTTAAAGGTGAACTTGACTGAGAACAAGAGTATGTGAAAGAGAATTCCCAGTTGGTAGTATAACAAAAGTGAAAAAAAGTGTTTTAAAAAGGTACAAAGAGATTAAAGGACAGGAAAATATTGGAGTCATTTAAAGTTATATGTATAATTTACTGTTCTCTGCACAATTTTTCATATTTCCAAAAATGCTTTATAATTCCAAATATCTATATAAAATGTTCTTAAATTGCTCCTGAAAATCATTTTCTTTAATACAGTATTTTTCAAGATTCTTAGTTGCAAATAACAGTATTCCAACTCAGACCAGCCTAAATCAAAAAGGAATAATTCATTCATTGTGGCAGGTCCCCAAAGATGTCCATGTCCTAGTCCCCAGAATTGGAAAATACGCCTCCTTACAGGGCATAGGGGACTTCTGCTGGTGTGATTAAGTCAAGGATTCTGAGATCGGGTGATTATCTTAGATTACTTCAGGGGATCCAAAATAATCACAAAGGGCCTTGTAAGGGAAAAGAGTGGAAAGAGTCAAAGAAAGATGTGATGGCAGAAGCAGAAGTCAGAGTGATGAGAAGCTATAAACCAAGGAAGGCAGGCAGCCCCTAGGAGGTAGAAAAGGCAGAGCCATTTTAGACTTCTGACCTACAAATTATAAGACAATGAATGCACACACGTGTGCTAAATCACTTCAGTCATGTCTGACTCTTTGCGACCCTATGGACTGTAGACCCACCAGGCTCCTCTGTCCATGGAATTCTCCAGGCAAGAATACTGGAGTGGGTTGCCATGCCCTCCTCCAGGGGATCTTCCCTGACCCAGGGATCGAACCCAAGTCTCTTATGTCTCCTGTGTTGGCAGGCAGGCTCTTTACCACTAGCACCACTTGGGAAGCTCTTTTTTCATACTGGAGTGGGTAGCCTATACCTTCTCCAGGGGAACCTCCTGACCCAGGAATCTCCCACATTGCAGGCAGATTCTTTACCAGCTGAGCTACCCAGGAAGCCCCTGATAATTTGTTACACCAGCAATAGGGAATGAAGACACTCAGGCAACTAAGAAGTTACAGGAGTATAACTAACTTCCAGCCCATTTTAATCCAAAGATTTAGCTGACATTGAGAATCTATTACAATAAGTACTAAGCAATGCTTTCTTCTGTACTGTCTCATTTTCAGGCAGTTCCTCCTCACATCATAGAAAAGAAGACCACTGGTAGTTCAAGGCTCTCTTAATCCTCAATGAATGAGGATCCCTTGAGCTACACTGTGTGGCAGCCCTGCTTAAATCTAGCAGCCTCAGAAGAAAAGCAAAAGCTCCCTGCCTCAGCTCCAGAAAAGCCCAGAGGCAAGAATCTGACCTGGGTGCTATAGGCCACACCCATTTCTTGAACCAATTATAGCCAAGGGTTTACTCTGGATATATACATGCAGCCCAGTGTTCACTGCAGCACTATTTACAATACCCAGGACATGGAAGCAACCCAAATGTCCAGTGACAGCGGAGTGGATAAAGAAGATGTGATCCATATATACAACGGAATATTACTCAACCATAGAAACAAATGAAATAATGCCAATTGCAGCAACATGGATGAAACTAGAGATTGTCATACTGAGTGAAGTAAGTCAGACAAAGGCAAGTATCGCTCACACATGGAATCTAAAACAACAACAACAAAATGGTACAAATGAACTTATCTACAAAACAGAAATAGAGTCACAGATGCAGAAAACAAACACGGTTACCAAGGGAGAAAGGGGGAGAGAGAAACTGGAAGGTGGGAAGTGATATATACACTCTCCTATATATAGAAAATAAATAACTAGTAAGGACCTACTGTAGAGCACAGGGAAGCACTACTCAACACTCTGTAATGATCTATATGAGAACAGAATCTAAAAAGAGTGGATATATGTATATGTATAACTGATTCACTTTGCTATACAGCAGAAACTAACACAATATTGTAAATCAACTATACTACAATAAAAATTTAAAAAAGACATTTCCTAAGAAACATTGTATTTGAAATAAAACAATAAATTGATAAATGTGGGTTAAAGGTAGCAAAAGTATAGTGAAGTGGGGGGTGAACTTGAAGTCAAGAGTCCAGAATTTAAAGTTTAGTTCCATCACCAAACATTGAGGCCACCTTGGGCAACCCCTTAACTCTAATGACTGTGTTTCTTCAGCCCTAAAATGGAAATAAAACTAAATTGTCTTCTCCCATCCCTCTTAAAAATTTCTATCTGAATAAGTGAAGCTGGCAGTTCAGCATTAAGGAGGACAATTATTACATTAATAACAGGTAAAACAATTGCAAAATGCAATGTCTCAGTGGCATTGTTTTCAACCTGAGCTGAGGTTGCCCCTTTAAGGACATGGTCACTGTTCAAAGGGGGCTTGAGATGCCAGGGTGTAAGAATTCCAAAGAGTTGATGGTTGGTAGAATCAGATGGCAGATCATCAGGACTCTGATTATTTGGCTTCCTCCTTTTTATTGACCTGTTATAATCATGTCCTCCCTTCCTGTTCTGATGAGCCTGGTTGTGCCCAAGGCCAAGTGGTGGGTGTGGAATCCGGGAAGGTGAAATGACCCCTCGGGGTGTAGCTCTCGGAAAATTGTCTTAGAAAACATCAAAAATATGTTCACACTTTCCAAGATATCTTTAAATCTCAGGTGAAAGGAACCAACTCTGGAGTGAATATGGCAGTGGGAAAGGATTTTGATTTACTTTAAAGACTTACCGGGTAGCATGAAAGTTGATCTAGAGGTCAGGAGGGGCTCACTAAATACATACTGAATGAATGAACTGGTTTCAAAGTGCTGTTGTTCATCACTTGCTGAATATAGTTTTAATTTCGAAAGTGAAAGTGTTAGTAGCTCAGAAGTGTCTGCTTCTTTGTGACCCCATGGACTGTAACTTTTGTCCGTGGAATTCTCCAGGCAAGAATATTGGAGTGGGTTACCATTCCCTTCTCCAGGGGATCTTCCCAACCCTGGGATCAAGCCCAGGTCTCCCACACTGCAGGCAGATTCTTCACCATCTGAGCCAGCAATGAAGCCCTAGACTTTAAGTTTATATAAAAGAGGCAAAACTCTTGTTTTTCTTTCTGGTTCTGTATCTTTATTATCATCAGCAAACATTTGCTATTTACTTCTTTGAGACATTACTTTTGTGTTAAAGAGCCTGAAGTCAGGGGTTAAGTGAAAGTTTAAGGAAGCTATACACAGAGATGATTCCGATGTTACTAAAACCACAAATAAATACACAACATACACACATACGAAGGATATTTAAGTTAATGCAAAATCTCCATGTCTAAGATAATGCAGACTGGAATGCGGCCAGCAAAAATGTCATTTTCTGACTTAATGGAGAGATTAATAAATCAAAACCATGAATTATATATGAAGTCTCAGCCAGGGTCTCAGTTATTTTTAGCACAGGAGAGTAACATGATGCTGCAGGTATGGTCTGTGCCAACACCATAAAGGGGGGAGCAAGTACCAAACAAAGCAGGACTGAGATGTTCCAATCAACAAAAGCAGAGACAAAAACTCAGCATCCTCCAGAAGAGAAAGATGGCTTTTCTCCTGTGCAAGACCTAATGGTGAACAAGAAGGAAGGAATCACGAGTGTGAAGGGGGGGCTTCACTAGCACATAACAGCTGATGCAAATAACTGACACTGTCTTCAATGTCTCTGCCTATCAAGTGATAAAAGTAATTTGTGATGGAATTGTAACTTACCCTATGCTAAAGAAGGCCACTGTCTGAAATAAAATTAAACAGGGACAATTAGCACCAGACAAAGATACATTACGTACACAGACTTAAAAAGGAGTCTACAGACTTGAGTTCAAATCCTGGGTCTCTGTTGTCTTGAACAAGTAATTCAACCTATAGAAGCCTTAATTTACTTGTTTGTAAAACGAAAGCAGTTTGTCTGTATCATAAAGTTTGGGAAGGACTCAATTTATGACACATGTAAAGTGCTTAGCATGGTGTCCAGTATATAGAAAGTGCTCAATAGTTAATATTTCTCAGAGATACGTCTGCCAGTCACAAAGGTAAGCGCATGTGTGTAACTCCGTATTAACTTTTATAATCATCAATAAATGTAGCTATTTATATATAAAACTTAAGGGATATGGTTTAAAAGGTTTTAGTCGATGTGTCACAAAATGAAACAAGTCCAGGCCCCACAGATACTGAAGAGTTTGGGAGCACCTAGTGTGACAATCACACAAGGGAGTTTGCTCTTCAGTGAAGAGGGAAGACGACTCGGGAAAAGAGGAAACCTATAATATGTTATGTCAACAGCACTTCCCTGGCCTTTAGTGCCATGGGTACTAGACCCAGAGAGCAGTCCCACCCACTAATGACCATATTTAAGCCTTAGTGCTAAGGAAATCACACATAAACCAAGCTCTGGGAGACTTCTAAGCAGGAGAGATTAAGAATATCTTTTTACTGGATGAACATTTATCAAATATTCACCAAAACGTAAACTCCGGTTATTGCTGGGTGGTAAACTTCACACAATTTTTAATTTTCAACATGTTTTTCGGTTTGTAGAAAATTTATAAATTTTCTAACATGTTTATCTTAACATATGCATTAAGAACCAGAAGATATTTAAGTAGTATCTTCTTATTTTATCTAAGGCAGGGAATAGGCAGGGGCCTGCAAACTCCCATCTGATGATCCCCTGCTTCTGTAAATGAAGTTTTGCTATAACCTAGCCACACTCCTTTGTTTGTGTACTCTCCATGGCTGCTTTGGCATCACAATGGCAGAGGTGAGCAGGAGAACGGAGACCTCAATGACCACAAAGCCTAACATATTTACCATTTGGCCCTTTAGAGACAGTTTACTGAGCCCAGAGTGTCAGTGTGAAGGAAATTCTCAACATGGCTTGCCCATTCTGGAATACCTACTGCAAGTGGGCCCCTCCCGACCTATGATGGTTCGGACAAGGCATTAAACTCATAAGTTGCCCTATTTATAGAGATAAATAAACATAAACCTTTACTGAGTGTTTACTATGCACCAGGCACTCTTCGGAGTGCCTCACATATTAACTAATTTAGTCTGCATGACTTCCTCGGTGGTTCATTTGGTAACGAAGCTGCCTGCAGTGCAGAGCACAGTGACTCTGACATGGTCAGTTCAGCTTGACATGGGGATGGCCTCTGTCAGTCAGACTTCAAAAGGGACCCAGATCAGTTTCTGCATGACCATACAACAGAGTGAAATGCAGTCATTAAGAACAACATTCATGAACACTATGGTAAACCCACAGTATTCCCTCACACACAGACTGGAAAATTATGGACTACAGTTTCTGAGGGGGTTTCCCAGGCGGTACTAGTGGTAAAGAACCCACCTGCCAATGCGAGAGACATAAGAGATGCAAGTTCGGTCCCTGGGTCCGTAAGATTCCCCTGGAGAAAGAAATGGCAGCCCACTCCAGTATTCTTGCCTGGGGAATCCCATGGACAGAGGAGCCTGGTAGGCTACAGTCCATGGGGTTGCAAAGAGTCAGACACGACTGAAGCAACTTAGCACGCAGGCAGTTTCTGAAGTATTTATTTGGGCAGTGGAATAATGGGGTTACTTTTTCCCTTTCTCCCTTCCTTCTGTTCTTCCTTTCCTTTCTTTCTTTTGGAGGTATATATTGTCCCAGATTTTTATAATTAATATTTGTTACCTTTGAAATCAGAAAAAAAGTTACACTTGGAAAAGAAAACCTTGATGCACTAGAATAGATCAATATAAGCAACCCCCAAATAATAAAAGGTCAGAATCTTGTCTTAGGAGAAACATCTGAAGGGCTGTGCAATTTTTATCATCGGAAAAAATGAAGGCTTTGAAGGGTGAGATAAAACTTAGCAAATACTGTGAAGAGCAACCATGTAGAGGAGAGATGAAACTTTATTCCGGGAAGTTTCAGAGAAGAGAAACTAGGACCAACAGACAGAAGAGGAAAGGAAGGTTCAGTAGAGGAGGAAATCCTTTCCCATAATGATAGTGTGCTAAAAAGCTTGACAGCACTCCCTCTCTGTGGAGGCACACCCTCAGATGATCAACTATAGGAACACACACCCAGGTGCAGGGTGATTATCTATAAAAACGCCCAGATGCTGGATGACCATACATGAAAACACTCCCAGATACTAATGACAATACATGGAATTCTACGTCCAGATCCCAATGAACAAAAAGGCACACACCCTGATGCTGAATGTCCTTCCTGCTCACAACCCTTCATAAATGACCATGAACTTGGCTTTCTATCCTTAAGATACTTCAGGGCTGGAAGACATGGCCTAAAACAAGTTATGAAGTCAGTAGCATGTCTTTAGGGACAGAGTGCTTCATGAATATGAAGAATGCTTTGGAATCAACAGCACGGTGACAATTAGCTGCAGAAGAGTTGCATGGTAATACTCAGCTGCTCCTCCTTTCAACCACCTGCTCTATGGCTTCACAGATGCAGGGGACACTCATTACCCTCCCTTACAAAATGCTCTCAATTAAGAAAAAAAGAGGGGAGCTTCAAAGTGGAAGGAAGGAAACACAGATTAAAGAGTAGAAACAAGGGATGATCAAGGATGGAGAACAAGGAAGACAGCAACAACAAGTCAATACAAATATTAAACTGTTTAGAGAGCAACTAAGAGCGAACACTGAAAATACAGTTAGAAAATAAATAAATAAACTCACATTCTGGCCTTTGAGGTTTATTCACCTGCTTAAATCATGACCTACTTTTGTAGATGTTTCAAAAACTGTCCTGAAAGAAGTTTTACAGGGTTGTTTAAATAGAAGGAAAAAGAAAAACCAAAACATCTGTGGTATCTGTATTTTTATCACCAAGTCTCCTACTTAGCTCTATAACCTGGAGAAAGTTAATCTCTCTGAAACTCCACTTGTTCATATACAAAATGAGAATTATACCTACTTGGACTGTTGTAAGAATTAAATATCTTCTTATATGTAGGGATATACTCATTAGATGTTGAATGAATCCTAGCTTTAGTGTTATTATTGTTGTCAGAAACAATTTATTTGGTCTAGAAAGGAATAGGTATTATTATTTTCCAAGATTCAATACGACATGAGATTTACATATAGCAACTCTATTTAAGTCCATCAACTCTTTGAGAGTTGTGGTTGACAAACGTTTTCTGTAACAGGCCAAATAGTAAATATTTTAGGTTTTGCAGACCTATAGTCTCTGTCCAAACTACTCAACCTTGCCTCAGTAACAAAAGCAATTTTAGACAATATGTAAATGAATGGTCACGGCTGTGTCCCAATAAAGCTTTATTTACAAAAGCAAGCCAGATTTGGCTAGTGGGTACTAGTCAGTCTGCCTCTAAGCTAGCTAGTATTCCCAAATTACAAATAGAAAAACTGTTACTCAGAGTGCTTAGGCAACTTTTCCTGGGTCACTTAGCACCTAAGTGGCAGGCCTGGGATCTCAATGTAGGACCATCTGTCCCAGAGCTCATGTTCTTTCCTCCATGCTTAGTCGTGATTGACATGGTAGCATTTAAAAGCAGAATTTATAGTTCAGAGGAGAAATTCTGCTCAACTAAACACACAATTGCTCAATAACACAAGCCATGCCCAAATAACTCAAATAGAGCACATCAAAATTCCAGGCCTCGTGCTCATTGTAAAATGTACAGTCTCAAAAGGATTTGTTGGTATTATGTCAGTGAGAAGCTGGTCTTGCTAAAATCAAGGGAAAAATTATTATATGAATGCCATAAAATAACTTTGACCTCAGTTTTCTGGAAAACACTAAAAAACATTTTCCTGTTTGAGCTTTGATAACCCAAAGATTTGCCCCAGACATCCAATGCATCATCACAGAGAAAGAAACTGAATGACTGATCCTTTACAGAACAAGAAATGGGAATAAGAAGATATCTATTCTTCCAATTACTTATGATAAACATTAAGTTCTTTTAAGGATGGGCCATAGGCACTTACAAAGTATTGAGCATCCTAATACATAGAATCAGTTTTCAATTGGGTTGCAAAGAGAAGGAATGGAGAAAGAGTAGCAGAATCAACTGGAGATTATCATCACGAATACATCACACCCACCCCCTCGATTTAGGACACCATGTGTGAAGTCACGGAATAATGTGGCATCTGCTTGTAGGAAGCAAAATAATGGGAAACAAACATTTCAAGAGACTGTAATTATTCTACCTTTGGGAACACTGGTTAAAGCAGAAATTCTCCACTTTAGCGCTATTGGCCCTTTGAGCTGGAGAATTGATGTTGAGGCAGCTTCCTGTGCGTGGTAGGGTGTACAGTAGTAGTCCTGGCCTCTACCCACTAGATGTCAGTAACATCCTTCCCCCAGTCATGACAATAAAAAAGTGTCTCCAGACATTATCAACTGTTCCCTTAGGGGCATCGGGTCCCATCACTTCATGGCAAATAGATGGGGAAACAATGGAAACAGTGACAGACTTTATTTTCTTGGGCTCCAAAATCACTGCAGATGGTGACTGCAGCCATGAAATTAAGATGCTTGCTCCTTGGAAGAAAAGCTATGACCAACCTAGGCAGCATATTAAAAAGCAGAGACGTTACTTTTCCAACAAAGGTCTGTCTAGTCAAAGCTATTGTTTTTAGGTTTTTGAATGTTGAGTTTTAAGTCAGTTTTTTCACTCTTTTCTTTCCCCTCATCAAGAGCCTCTTCAGTTCCTTAGCTCTTTAGTTTAGTCATTTATTTTATTTTTGGCTGTGGTGGGTCTTGGTTGCTGCGCAGGCTTTTCTCTAGTTGCGACTGGGGCTGCTCTCTGATCGAGGTGCGCAGGTTTCTCACTGCAGTGGGCTCTCCTGTGGAGCATGCGCTCTAGGGCGTGCGGGCTTCAGCCGTTGCAGTCTGTGGCCTCAGTAGTTGCAGCTCTTGGACTCTGGAGCGCAGGTTCAGTTGTCAGAGTCCATGGGATCTTCCTGGATCAGGGATCGAATCTGTGTCTCTGGCAATGGCAGGTGGATTCTTTACCACAGAGTCACCAGGGAAGCCCCAAGGCATGTCCCTTTAAGCTCATCAGAATTTCCCAATAATTCTTACGATAGGAAATGCTGAGACCAAAGCATAGAGAATGTTTCACAGCAACAAAGTGGTGAACTGGGATTTGAACCCAGACAGCCTGGCCCCAGAATCATTTTTCTGTGTATTCTTTCATTTAATGTATGCAACAAACCTAGAAGGCAAGCAGTCTGGTTATGCCTGTGTTAATAATATGTGGGGAAATGGGCACAGAATTGTTAAGTAACCCACCCATATGCACAAGGTGATGAATGCTGGCAGCAGAGTTCAATCTGACCCGGAGGCTAGACACTTAACACCTAACACCCCCAGCCCTACCCCTGATTATGAAGTCAGTTGAACAGATGAGCTGGGCTCTGCCACAGGTAAGGTCAAGATGGGCAGCTCATTGACTGGCAAGTCTGGGAAATGGTGGTGGGCACAGCGTTGAGCCTCTGGAAGTGAGGATATACCAGGTGAACATGGAAAGGTACGAAGACGGAATTCAAAGGGGAATCTAGAAAACCAGGGAAACTCCACTGTGCCTGTCCCAGAGTTGGGGCTAGGGGCGAGCTCTACTCCAGTCTGTCTTCTGTAAAATGTGGGGTAGTATTGATACTCACCGGTCTCACTCAAACTTGTTGAGTGAATTAATTAATGCCAATACACTGTTTGAGGTGTGCAGAGGGAAACAGAAAAGTCAACGACAGGGAAGTTGATTTGTATTTATTGTTGCATTTGTTAAATTGCTACTCTCCTGGTCTTTCAGAGACTTTCTGAATAAACAGCATTATATTAATTATTCTCAGAACTATCCCTACCACCCTCTAGAAAACCAAGTCTGGATGCCAGGTGGTGATGGCCACTGCAATGGACAAGTTTTGGAGAGCCAAAGGGCTATAATCTTTGAAGTCTCTTTATTACTCCTCTCAATCTATGACTCTGTCACAGGAATGACAGGACCAATTTCAGCTTCTGAGCTGCCTTTTCTCTAAGAAACAGGAGCATAAACTCTCAGTGTTTAGGATTTCTTGCCACATGAATGTAGTTTTCTGCCTCCTAGAAGGTACCATGTTATAGAAAGGAGAGGACTCAACAGATGAGGCAGGGGAGCTGGCTAGGCTGAGGTCCCAGTACAGAATTGAAACAGGACACTGATTTCTGGTTCCCTCATCCAGGAAGACTTCCCTGATATCCAGCATGAGTTGGGTGTCTCTTCTCTGTACCTCAGGAGTACCAAGTGCACCTCTATTATACTACATACGCCCTTTCAGAATTGTCGGTTTGCTCATCTGGTAGACTTCTTTTGTCAAGCTTTTGTCTGCAACTACTGCAAAGCTGAGCAGACTGTGGGCTCCCAGTAAACATTCAATAACAATAAAATGTCTTTGGTTTTCTACCAGGAAAATGGGAGAACAGGTTGAGAGGGTTGTTAATGTCTCTCCTGGTCTTGAGATTTGGATAAAGACCACTGTTCTAAGTCCCAAATCGACTCTCAAAGAGGTGATTGTTTTTTGGTTTGGCAGGTAAAAGGAGACAGAGTCTCAAAGGAGAAAGACATTGATATAACTAGAGCCTTCTCTTCCCATGAAATGGACATTCTCAACTCAGCATCTGGAAGGATCCATTTTTCAAAGAATTCAGCACTTATCACTCCTCTGCTCATAACCCTCCAAATGATTTCCCATCTTGCCCAGAGTAAAAGCCTCAACCCTGCACATCAACAGATGAATGGATGAGGAAGGTGTGATCCATATACACAATGGAATACTACTTGGCCATAAAAAAGAATGAGATAATGCCACTTGCAGCAACATGGATGGACCTAGAGATTAATCATACTAAGTGAAGTAAGTCAAAGACAAATATCATATGATATCACTTATATGTGGAATCCAAAGAAAATAATATAAACTCACTAAACAGAAACAGATTCATAGACAAAGAAAACAAACTTATGGTTACCAAAGTGGGAAGGAGGGGGAGGAATAAATAAGGAGCTTGGGATTCAGTTCAGTTCAGTTACTCAGTTGTGTCCGACTCTTTGCGACCCCATGGACAGCACACCAGGCTTCCCTGTCCATCACCAACTCCTGGAGCTTGCTCAAACTCATGTCCATTGAGTCAGTGATGCCATCCAACCATCTCATCCTCTGTCATCCCCTTCTCCTTCTGCCTTCAATCTTTCTCAGCATCAGGGTCTTTCCCAATGAGTCAGTTCTTCACATCAGGTGGCCAAAGTACTGGAGCCTCAGCTTTAGCATCAGTTCTTCCAATGAATATTGAAAGTTGACTGGTTGGATCTCCCTGCAGTCCAAGGGACCCTCAAGAGTCTTCTCCAACATTACAGTTCAAAAACACATATTCCTTGGCACTCAGCTTTCTTTATGGTCCAACTCTCACATCCATACATGACTACTGGAAAAACCATAGCTTTGACTAGATGGACCTTTGTCAGCAAAGTGATGTCTCTGCTTTTTAATATGCTGTCTAGGTTTGTCATAGCTTTTCTTCCAAGGAGCAAGTGTCTTTTAATTTCATGGCTGCAGTCACCATCTGCAGTGATTTTGGAGCCCAAGAAAATAAAGTCTGTCACTGTTTCCATTGTTTCCCCATCTATTTGCCATGAAGTGATGGGACTGGATGCCATGATCTTAGTTTTTTGAATACTGAGTTTTAAGTCAGCCAATGCAAACTAGAATACATACAATGAATAAACAACAAGGTCCTACTGCATAACACAAGCAACTATATTCAGTATCCTGTAATAAACTATGATGGAAAAGAAAAAAAGCCACCACTCTTTCCATGACCTATAAATAGTATACTGGCTGGTCTTTTCCTCACTCACCTCTCTGACCTTTTTCCCTGGCTTACTCCATTCCAGCCTCCTTACTGCTCCTCCAATTTACCATGTACTATTCATTCTCAGGGTCTAAACCCATGTGGTTCCCTCCTCTGGAACTTTCCCCCTAGATATCCCAATGGCTTGCTCTCTCACCTCCTCCAAATTTGCCAGAAGTCAGCTTTACAAGAAGACTTATTCTGACCACCTCACTGGCAACCTGTAGTCTCCCTTCCAGCACTCTGCATCCTTTGTGCTGATTTATTTTTCTCCATAATTCTTGTTGCCTTTCTTATACTATACAAGCTACTTCTACTTCATCGGCTCTTTGAGTCTGTGCTTTTGTCTGTCTTGGTCACTGCTGTGTCCCAGCACCTAGAAGCCTGCCAGGCATGCAGCATGGGACTCAATGAATGTTTGCTGGATGAATGGACACAACTAAGGCAGCACAATGAGATGGGAGTGAGGCTCATAAGCCTCAAGCTGCATTGCCTTTCCTGTTTGGCCTTCGGGCTGTTGCTCTAATCTCATGTTTATGCCTCCTCCTGGGTTCATATTTGCTCTGCTCTTCAGCTCTCTTTCTCTTTTCAACCTGTGTCCACAGGTTACTCCCTTTCTGGTCAGCGGGAGCTCGATCCCAAGGCAAATTAAGCAGGAGATAAAGCAATGGAAAGGGAAAATGCCTGCATGTACTAATGGAAGGCAAAAAGCTATTATCAACAGAGAAGGCATGGGGTTGACCATTGACCTTATTTCCTGATGTGGAAAAAGGAGGCAAACATCCATTTTTCAATCCCAGACTTTCACCAAAGCTATTTTCGAGTTAATGATGGTTAGAAAAGAGATCTTACAAATAAAAACTGAAGACACAAAACCTAGCACTGTTTTCTAGGCACAGCTGGTGCTCATGGGGGCTGTCCAAATCTTGAAATCCTATTTCCAAAGATGTAATTCATTATAAGAATGAGGCAGTGAGGCAGAATGGAAAGAGCCAGGCTTTGCATATAAGCATTTGTATTTCTTAGTGAAGAAACAAAATCATAATCCCTACTTATGAATTTATTTTAGAGTGAAACAGGATATTTTAAAAGCAGCATATTATATGTATAATTATCCAATCCATAATGGGTGCTCAATAGATGTCAGCTGTCACCGCCACTGCCACCACCACCACCATCATCATTGCTGTTATTTGCAAGGGTTGATCTATCAATACCTAGGGGGCAGTAAGAGAGAAGCGTATTATCATGCTGAGAGAAACAGAGAAGAAGGAACACTCTATAGGCTGAAAGATGGACTTGATTAGTTGAGGGTTTCTCAAGCTCGGCACAGTTGACATCCAGGGCCACGTAATTCTTTACTCTAGGTGGCTACCCTACACATTTTGAACATTATCCATGGCCTGTACAGATGAGACAAACAGCAATCCCCCAGCTGTGATAAACAAAAATGTCTGTAGACATTGCCAAATATCCTCAGGAAGGAACAATCACCCCAAGTGGAGAACCACTGATGTCTGACCAGGAAACAGGAAATAGCAGTAAAAGCAGACCTGACTTAAAACATTTGTGTACATCTCCTTATTTATCTTTGTGCTGTGTAGTTTACCGTAGACGTTTGGCAAATCATGGTGCATGTGTGTGTGCTAAGTCACTTCAGTTGTGTCCGACTCTGTGTGACCCCGTGGACTGTAGCCCACCAGGCTCCCCTGTCCATGGGATTCTCCAGGCAAGGATACTGGAGTGGGTTGCCATGCCCTCCTCCAGGGGATCTTCCTGACCCAAGGATCAAACCCACATCTCTTATGTCTCCTGCATTAGCCAGATGGGTTCTTTACCACTAGCGCCACCTGGGAAGCTCAGGCAAATCATGGTTCATGGGTCAAATCCATCCCTTGCTTTTGTAAATTAAGTTTTGTCAAAACACAGACATGGTCATCATTTCCATGTTATCTACACCTGCTTTCACACTACAAAGGCTGAGTTGAGTAGTTGTGGCAGAGATTGTATGGCCCACCAAGCCTAAAATGTGTACTATCTGGCCTTTTGTAGACAAAGCTGTGAGATACCTGGTTTATAGCACAGATAGATTCTGGAGTCAGGCTTCTTGTTTTTAAATTCTAGTTCAGCTTATCACCAGTACATTTTGCAGCAAGGTCCTTGAACCTCCTGGTGCTTCACCTTCCTAATCTGTCAGTAGGGCTGATGATAATGGTGCCAAACTCCCAGGGTTGTTGTGAGGATTAAATGAATAAAGACATGGGATGTGCTCTGAACAGTTCTGTGAATGTTGTAGGCACTCAATACGTGTTTGCCATTATAATACTCTTCAAGGAGAAACAAAGAAGACATGGTGATCTTACCTTTTAAGGGACTGATTTATATATCAGTAAAGTCTGCCCAGAAAAGAATAAAATCTCTCATATCTCAATAAACTTATTAGTCTCCTTCCTTAAATAATCTCTCACTAATACTTGATGAGCTAATTTCAAAGAAAGGAGAGAATCAAAGGCCATTGCAAAATGTGAGCTTAAAGTATCTGATGGAAAACCCAGCAAGAGAAATACAAATCTGTAGTAAAACTGATTGAGTACTTTGTGGTCACTTCAGATGAAGGAAGGCTATGCTTTCTTTTTTTCATTGCCTCCTTCCTTGTCTTATTTTTTAAACTCCTAAAAAGGAAGGCTTTCAGGTAATAAAACACATTCAAGTGGGCCTGGATGTGTATACAGCCCCATCACAAATCCCTCACTGTGACTAGACTTGGAGCCTCATTTTACAGGAGTAAATGAAATTCTTGCCTGCCTGCTAGCATGTGCTAGGGTTGTTTGAGATTCTCCAATTCGTGTTTATTCTCCAGGTATTAGCACCAGTTCAGTTCAGTTCAGTTCAGTCGCTCAATCGTGTCCGACTCTTTGTGACCCCATGGACTGCAGCACGCCAGGCTTCCCTGTCCATCACCAACTCCCAGAGCTTACTCAAACTCATGTCCATCGAGTCAGTGATGCCATCCAACCATCTCATCCTCTGTTGTCCCCTTCTCCTCCTGCCTTCAATCTTTCCCAGCATCAGGGTCTTTTCCAATGAGTCAGTTCTTCGCATCAGGTGGCCAAAGTATTGGAGTTTCAGCTTCAGCATCAGTCCTTCCAATGAATATTCAGGACTGATTTCCTTTAGGATGGACTGGTTGGATCTCCTTGCAGTCCAAGGGACTCTCAAGAGTCTTCTCCAACACCACAGTTCAAAAGCATCAGTTCTTCAGTGCTCAGCTTTTTTATAGTCCAACTCTCACATCCATACATGACTACTGGAAAAACCATAGCTTTGACTAGACAGACCTTTTTGTTGGCAAAGTAATCAGCATAGGTACTTCTTTTCTTCTCATGACCCTTGGCATGTTCTCCAAACTACTTCTTCAAATTCCAGAAGGGTTCAGAGGACTTCATGTCTCAACAAGGCTTTTCACACCATACCCACTGCAGCTGTTACTCAATGCCTGCTCATGTGGCTGCCTTGTTTCCCAATCAAATGTTAAATGATTTGTGGCAATGACCTTACCTTGTGTTTCTCATGTGTATCTCCTTTTGCACTATGCTTAGAGAAGCCTGTAGTAGGCACCAAACTAATTAATTAAAAATTACACTGTTTACAGTACCTATATTCAATAAAGGACTCCCATAATTAAATTATGTATCCACACAACCCTATGAGGCAGTCCCCTGGAGAAGGAAATGGCCACCCACTCCAGTATTCTTGCCTGGAAAATCCCATGGACAGAGGAGCCTGGCAGGCTACAGTCCATGGGGTGGCAAAGAGTTGGACATGACTGAGCAACTGAGCACATGAGGTAGAAAGTACTATGAAACCAACTTAAAGGTAAGGAAATTGAGGGTTACAAAGATTAAGCAACTTGTCCAAGGTCACATTTCTAGTAAGTGGTGGAGGCAGGATTTAAATTCATACAGTCTCTCTCCAGAAACTGTATGTTTAGCTGCTACATTATGCTGCAATTAGAATAATTGTTCAATGCCAAAAAAAAAGAAAGAAGGATTAATGTAAACAGATATAGATATAATTCTACAAATCGTTGAAGAAGCAAACAACATCATGGTTAAACAGATGAAAAACTTAAACAAATAGCTCACAGGAGTTTATCCAAATGGTCAACAAACATATGAGAAAATACTCAACTGCATGAGTTATCAGGGAAATGCACATTAAAACCTTATGTTGCTATCATGACTTACCCATCGGAATGTCTAAAACAAAAAAGATGAAGAGCAAGGAGTACAGCAACTGAATTTTCACACACACTGGACAGGACCACAGATTGATAGAACTATTTTGTAAAACTGTTCAGCAGTATCTATAAAATCTCAACAAAAGTACATCCCATGACTCAGCAATCCACTTTTTGGTTTATTTTCCACAGAAATACACACACAGATTAATCAAAGGTAAGAATTAGAATACTTATAGTAACACCATTCATAATAGCCCAAAGCTGGAAACCACCTAAATGTTGATACATAGCAGAATGAATCAAGAAACACCTATATTCTTCTTATAGAATATGACACGACAAAGAAAAGGAACAACATATAATATCTCATTAATACGGATGAATTTCACAATGTCGAGTGAGGGAAGCCAGTCGGAGAAGGTACTTAGCATCTGATCCAGTATAATATAGCACAGATCCTAGTGAAACAAACCTATGCTGTTAGAAGTTAAGAAAACTGTTATTCTTGGAGAGGGGAGTATGAGTGGGTCTTCTCAGAGAAGACTGCTAATATTCTATTTTTTAATCTGAGTGTTGGTGAATGTGTTCAATTTGTGAAAATTCATTGAGCTATGTGATTAAAATATACTCCCTCTTCAATACGTAGACTGTTCTTCCATATCAAGTTAAAATTAATTTGGTTGATTTAAAAAGGAGTAAAGTATCAATATTCTCCTTTATTTCCAGACACTGCTTTTTGTTTTGTACATGGTATTTAGATAACAAAAGTCACCATTTCCTGGAGAGACCAACTCATAACCCATAAGAACCATTTTTCTGCTTGCACTGTCACAAACCCTTTCATTCTCCAGATCAGTTCACCACCTCCAGTCTTTTGCTAAACACACTAGAACATGTCATTCTTTACACAGAGCTCAGCACCTGAGAATTGGAAAGAACTTCACAAGAAAGAAAATTGATGCTTAAGAGTCAAGCTGTTGGTCTGACACCATGCAGCCAATTCACAGTTAAGGCGAGAGCGTGGTCCCAGAGCCCCTGACTCCCAGCTGCACTCCTGTCCCCTATGTTGGTTAGGAGTTAGTAGGCTCCACAGGGAAGGTCCAGAGTTTACACTCTCCTAGGGCAGCTGACCATCACTGGAGTACAAAAAAAGATGGATGCCTGCAGCAAAGGCCCCAGGAGTTCGCTATCCATACACTTCTCCATGAAAACTTGGCAGGAATCCAATAGGAGAGGATACATTTCTTAATTTTCTTTGCAGCCAATTGTTTCTCTCAGATTATATGTACATGCTAATTTCTGTAGCTGAACAGAAGAATCCTAACCTAGTACTGGTTAGTAATTACATGGTACATTGTGCTATAGGACTGTTAACGTGCTTTGGGGGAAAGAATGAGAAAAATTTTACAAGCAGCAGTTTTTTGCCTTGTCATTTTGAAGGCCAAAAAAATCTATATTTTTGTATTCAAGGAAAACATGTTTAAATTAACGATGTGGGTATTTTTTGTTTCTCCTTGAACAAGGCTTTTGTATCTCTTCCCTGCTTAGTGCATACTGATGCCAGAAGGAGGTGAAGCTACAAAAGAGGCCAAAGTATTACATAACCCAGCCTGGGTAAACAAATCCGTCTACCTGGGAGGCCTCCTGAATCTCGATGCTGACCCTGGGTGATAACAACAATGAGCAAGGAATTCTAAGAGGAGAGCGCTGAGTGCATAAACTTGTACATTAAATACAAGCTTCAGAGCAGCATAGATCTGAGTTCAGTTATAAAAGAGGGGAATTGGCCTGGAAAGCCTGTTGTGCCATATTCTGAACTTCTCTTTTCTCTCTGATTTTGCCCTAGCCGCTTAGCCCCTCACCACTCACCCTGACCTCCCATCCTTAGGCCCTTGGTGCTTTTGCTGGACATACCCTAAGGTGACCCTCAAAGACTCACACCTTTGCATAACACCCTCCTGGGTACAAGTAGGACTTATGATTTGCTTCTAACCAACGGAATGTGGCAAAGATAGTGAGATGTCACTCCTTTCAGTTACGTTACAAGGCAAAGGTGATGGGATATTCAATAAGAGTCCATCTTAGAAGGTTGGAGTGACAGACTTTCCCTTCTTGGCCTTGAAAAAGTAAGCTGCCATGTTGTGAGATGGCCTCATGGCAAGGAATGCAAGCAGCCTCTGAAAGTGAGCTGGCATCAGTAAGAAATTTGGCAACCTCAGTTCCACAGTACCAAGAAATAATTCTGCCAACAACTAGGTGAGTT
Source organism: Odocoileus virginianus (assembly GCF_023699985.2). NCBI lineage: Eukaryota > Metazoa > Chordata > Mammalia > Artiodactyla > Cervidae > Odocoileus > Odocoileus virginianus. The sequence goes on from NW_027224268.1 coordinate 4,222,130, forward strand.
TGGAAGAGGACTTCAGCAAGGTAAGGCAGCCCAGCTGATATACAATGGCAGCCTCGTGAGACAATGAGCAGAGGACAGAGCTTATCCACACCTAGACTCTGGATCCACAGAAACTGTAAGATAACACAGGTGTATTGTTTTAAGCCACTAAGTTTGTGGTAATTTGTTACAAAGCAATAGAAAAAAAAAAACATTCTAATTGGAGGAAAGCTGAACAATTCATGAATATGTTGAGATTAAATTACATGCCCCTGAACAGCCAAAGGTCAAAGAAGAAATCCAAAGAAAATTCAAGAAATATCTTAAAAGAAATGAAAATGGAAGTATACCATATTAAAACCTATGGGATAGGAGAAATACTGCATGAAATCCCTTATATGTAGAATCTAAAAAGAAACGATACAAAAAAAACTTACTTACAAAACAGACACTCATAGTTTAGAGAAAGTATTTATGATTGTAGGGGGTGGGAGGAGGGATGGAGGGAGGGATGGTTAGGGACTTTGGGAAGGTGATGTACTCACTGCTATATTTCAAATGGATAACCAACAAAGACCTACTGTATAGTACATGGAACTCTGCTCAATGTCATGTGGCAGCTTGGATGGGATGAGAGACTGTGGGAGAATGGATACATGTATATGTATGGCTGAGTCCCTTTGCTGTTCACCTGAAACTATCACAACACTGTTAATCAGCTATACCCCAATACAAAATAAAAAGCTAAAAAAATGAAAAATAAAACCTATGGGATGCTGCAAAAGCAGTTCTAAGATGGAATTTTATAATTATAAATGCCTACATAAAGAAAAAAATCATCAAATAAACAACCTACCTTTATACCTCAAGGAACTAGAAAAACAAGAACAAACTTGGTCCAAAGATAGCAGAAGGAATAAAATAGCAAAAGATCAGAACAGAAATAAGTGAAATAGAGGCCAGAAAAAAACATTAGAAAGATCAGCAAAAATAAGAACTTTTTTAAAAAAGATAAAGTTGAAAAACTTTTAGCTAGCCTAACTCAGAAGAAAAGAGATGATTCAAGATCAGAAATGAAAAAGGAGACTTTACAACTGATACTACAGAAATACAAAGGATCACAAGAGATTACTACAAACAATTATATGCCAATAAAATGGATAATCTAGAAGAAATGGATAAATTCCTAGAAACATATAGCCTACCAAGACTGAATCATGAAGAAAGAAAATTTGAACAGATCTATACTGAATAAGGAAATTTGATCAGTAATATAAAAAAAAACCTCCCAGAACAGAAAATTCCAAGACCAGATGATTTCACTGGAGAATTCTACCAAATATTTAAAGAAGAATTAATGCCAATCCTTCTCAAACTCTTCCAAAAAACTGAAGAGGAGGGAACATTTCCAAACTTATTAATAAGGCTAGCACTTACCCTGATAGCAAAGTCAGGTAAAGACATTACAAGAAAAATATATATATAGATATCCCTGATGAATATAAATGCAAAAATTTTCAACAAAATATTCTCAAATTGAACCCAACAGGACATTAAAAGGATCACATACCATGATAAAGTGGGATTTATCCCTGGGATGCAAGGATGTTCAACACATTCAAATCAATAAATATGATATACCACATTAATAGAATGAAAGACAAAAAGCATGTATCTTAGTAGAAGCAGAAAAATAATTAGACAAAGTTCAACATCTTTCATTATAAAAAATCTCAACAGATTGGATATAGAAGACACATGTGCTCAGTCACTTCAGTCATGCCCAACACTTTGCGACTCCATGGACTGTAGCCTTTCAGGTTCGTCTGTCCATGAGATTTTACTGACATGAATACTGGAGTGGATTGCCATACCCTCCTCCAGGGGATCTTCCTGACCCAGGGATCAAACCTGCATCTCCTGTGTCTCCTGCATTACAGGCAGATTCTTTACCACTGAGCCACTGGGCAAGCCCTTAAAAGACACACACCTCAACATAATAAAGGCCATATATGACAAGCCCACAACTAATATCATATTTAATGGTGAAATGTGGAAAGCTTTCTAAGGTTAGGAACAAGGCAAGGGTGCCCACTCTCATCAGTCAGTCAGTCAGTCAGTCAGTTCAGTCGCTCAGTTGTGTCCGACTCTTTGTGACCCCATGAATCGCAGCACGCCAGGCCTCCCTGTCCATCACCAACTCCCAGAGTTTACTCAAACTCATGTCCATTGAGTCGGTGATGCCATCCAGCCATCTCATCCTCTGTCGTCCCCTTCTCCTCCTGCCCCCAATCCCTCCCAGCATCAGGGTCTTTTCCAATGAGTCAACTCTTTGCATTGTGAGGTGGCCAAAGTATTGGAGTTTCAGATTCAGCATCAGTCCTTCCAATGAACACCCAGGACTTACCTCCTTTAGGATGGACTGGTTGGATCTCCTTGCAGTCCAAGGGACTCTCAAGAGTCTCCTCCAACACCACAGTTCAAAAGCATCAATTTTTCAGCACTCAGCTTTCCTCACAGTCCAACTCTCACATCCATACCTGACCACTGGAAAAACCACAGCCTTGACCAGACAGACCTTTGTTGGCAAAGTAACGTCTCTGCTTTTTAATATGCTATCTAGGTTGGTCATAACTTTCCTTCCAAGGGGTAAGCGTCTTTTAATTTCATGGCTGCAATCACCATCTGCAGTGATTTTGGAGCCCAAAAAATGAAGTCTGACACTATTTCCACTGTCTCCCCATCTATTTCCCATGAGGTGATGGGACCAGATGCCATGATCTTAGTTTTCTGAATGTTAAGCTTTAAGCCAACTTTTTCAATCTCCTCTTTCACTTTCATCAAGAGGCTTTTAGTTCCTCTTCACTCTATGCCATAAGGGTGGTGTCATCTGCATATCTGATGGTATTGATATTTCTCCTGGCAATCTTGATTCCAGCTTGTGCTTCTTCCAGCCCAGTGTTTCTCATGATGTATTCTGCATAGAAGTTAAATAAGCAGGGTGACAATATACAACCTTGACGTACTCCTTTTCCTATTTGGAACCAGTCTGTTGTTCCATGTCCAGTTCTAACTGTTGCTTCCTGACCTGCATACAGGTTTCTCAAGAGGCAAGTCAGGTGGTCTGGTATTCCCATCTCCTTCAGAATTTTCCACAGTTTATTGTGATCCACACAGTCGAAGGCTTTGGTATAGTCAATAAAGCAGAAATAGATGTTTTCTGGAACTCTCTTGCTTTTTCGATGATCCAGTGGATATTGGCAATTTGATCTCTGGTTCCTCTGCCTTTTCTAAATCCAGCTTGAACATCTGGAAGTTCTCGGTTCACATATTGCTGAGAAGCCTGGCTTGGAGAATTTTGAGCATTACTTTACTAGCGTGTGAGATGAGTGCAATTGTGCGGTAGTTTGAGCATTCTTTTGCCTTTCTTAGGGATTGGAATGAAAACTGACCTTTTCCAGTCCTGTGGCCACTGCTGAGTTTTCCAAATTTGCTGGCATATTGAGTGCAGCACTTTCACAGCATCATCTTTCAGGATTTGAAATAGCTCAACTGGAATTCCATCACATCCACTAGCTTTGTTCGTAGTGATGCTTTCTAAGGCCCACTTGACTTCACATTCCAGGATGTCTGGCTCTAGGTGAGTGATCACACCATTGTGATTATCTGGCTCGTGAAGATCTTTTTTGTACAGTTCTTCTGTGTATTCTTGCCACCTCTTCTTATCTTCTGCTTCTGTTAGGTCCATACCATTTCTGTTCTTTATCGAACCCATCTTTGCCTGAAATGTTCCCTTGATATCTCTAATTTTCTTGAAGAGATCTCTAGTCTTTCCCAATTCTGTTGTTTTCCTCTATTTCTTTGCATTGATTGCTGAGGAAGGCTTTCTTATCTCTCCTGGCTATTCTTTGGAACTCTGCATTCAAATAGGAATATCTTTCCTTTTCTCCTTTGCTTTTCGCTTCTCTTCTTTTCACAGCTATTTGTAAGGCCTCCTCAGACAACCATTTTGCTTTTTGCATTTCTTTTCCATGGGGATGGTCTTGATCCCTGCCTCTTGTACAATGTCACGAACCTCCGTCCATAGTTCATCAGGCTCTCTGTCTATCAGATCTAGTCCCTTAAATCTATTTCTCACTTCCACTGTATAGTCATAAGGGATTTGATTTAGGTCATACCTGAATGGTCTAGTGGTTTTCCCTGCTTTCTTCAGTTTAAGTCTGAATTTGGCAATAAGGAGTTCATGATCTGAGCCACAGTCAGCTCCTGGTCTTGTTTTTGCTGACTGTATAGAGCTTCTCCATCTTTGGCTGCAAAGAATATAATCAATCTGATTGTCAGTGTTGACCATCTGGTGATGTCCATGTGTAGAGTCTTCTCTTGTGTTGTTGAAAGAGGGTGTTTGCTATGACCAGTGTGTTCTCTTGGCAAAACTCTATTAGCCTTTGTCCTGCTTCATTCTGTACTCCAAGGCCAAATTTGCCTGTTACTCCAGGTGTTTCTTGACTTCCTACTTTTGCATTCCAGTCCCCTATAATGAAAAGGACATCTTTTTTGGGTGTTAGTTCTAAAAGGTCTTGTAGGTCTTCATAGAACCGTTCAACTTCAGCTTCTTCAGTGTTACTGGTTGGGGCATAGGCTTGGATTACCGTGATATTGAATGGTTTGCCTTGGAAACGAACAGAGATCATTCTGTCGTTTTTGAGATTGCATCCAAGTACTGCATTTCAGACTCTTTTGTTGACTATGATGGTTACTCCATTTCTTCTAAGGGATTTCTGCCCACAGTATTAGATATAATGGTCATCTGAGCTAAATTCACCCACTCTCATCACTCCTACTCAATACAGTACTGGAAGTCCTAGTCAGAATAATCATGTGAAAAAAAGAAATAAAGGCATCCAAACAGTAAAAGAAGGAATAAAATTACCTTTATTTGCAGGTAGTATGATCTTATGTATAGAAAACCCTAAAGATGTCACCAAAAAACTGTTAGAACTAAACAATGAATTCAGCAAAGTTGTGGGATAAAAAAATCAACATATGGAAAACAGCTGCATTTCTATATACTAACAACAAAGTATGTGAAAAAGAAACAAAACAATCCCATTCACAATAGCATCAAAAACAATCAAATACTTAGGAATAAATTTAACCAAGGAGATAAAAGATCTGTACACTGAAAATTTTGATGAGAGAAACTGAAGAAGACACAAGTGGAAACATATCCCAAGCTCATGGATCAGAATAATTAATATTGCTAAAATGTCTTTACTACCCAAAGGCATCCATAGATTCAATGCAATCCCTATAAAAGTTCTACTAACATTTTCCACAGAAATATAAAAACAATCCAAAAATGTGTATGGAGTCACAAAAGACCCCCAAATAGCTGAAGCAATCTTGAGAAAGAAGAACAAAGCTGGGGGCATCACATTTCCTGATTTCAGACCATACTGCAAAGCTACAGTAATCCAAACAGTGTGATATTGGCATAAAAATTTGACACATACACCAATGGAACAGAATTAAGAGCCCATAAGTAAACCCTTGCATACATGATTAACTAATATTTGATAAGGAGGCTAAAAATACTAGATGAGGAAAGAAGTGTCTCTTCAATAAATGGTGCTGGGAAGCTGGGGAAACTGGGTAATCATATGTAGAAGAATGAAGTTGGACTGCTATCTTATAGCACTCACAAAAATTAACTTGGAATGCATTAAATGCAAACATGAGACCTGAAACTATAAAATTCCTAGGAAAAAAGCATAGGAGAAAAGCTCCTTGACATTTATCTTTGGCAGCAATTTCATAGATATGACACCAAAAGCACAAGCAACAAAAGCAAAAATAAATAAGTGGGACTATATCAGTAAATAAGCGGGACTAAAAAGTTCTGCACAGCAAAGAGGCTCTCGACAAAATCAAATGGCAATCTATGGAATGGGAGAACAATTTGTAAATCATATACCTGATAAGGGGTTAATAACCAAAATATAAAAATAACTCATACAACTCAATAAGCAGAAAACAAATAGACCATTTTAAACCTGGGCAAAGGACCTGAATAGACATTTCTCCAAAAAAGATACATGGTCAACAGGTACATTAAAAAGTGCTTGACATAGCAAATTGTAAGGGAAATAAATGCATATCAAAACCAGAATGAGATATGACCTCACATCTGCTAGAATGACTATCTTTGAAAAGACAAGAGATGACAAGTATTGGTGAGGATGTGGAGAAGAGGGGATACTATGCACTGTTGGTGGGAATGTAAATTGGTGCAGCCACTGTGAAGAACAGTATGGAGGTTTCTCAAAAAAATTAAAAAAGAACTATCATATGTTCCAGCAATCCCACTTCTTGGACATGTATCCATAGAGAATGGAAACAGAATCTCAAAGAGATATTGGCACACCCATATTCAATGAAGGATTATTCACAATAGCCAATGTATGGAAACAACTTAAGTGTTCATCCACAACAGATGAACCAATAAAGATGATGTGGAGATGTATATGTCTGTATATGTATACACACACACAAGTAGGCATTTGTTGTTGCTTAGTTGCTAAGTCATGTCTGACTCTTTGTGATCCCATGGACTATAGCCTGCCAGCCTCCTCTGTCCATGCGATTTCCCAGGCAAGAATACTGGAGTGGGTTGACATGTCCTCCTCCAGGGGCTCTTCTTGACCCAGGGATTGAATCCATATGTCCTGCACTGGCAGGCTGATTCTTTATCACTGAACCACCAAGGAAGTCTACAAATAGGCATACACAGAGGTGTTGTGGTTCTGGCTCCAAACCACTGCAATAAAGCAAATATCACAGTAAAGTGAGTCACATGAATGTTTTTGTTCTCCATTGCATTCAAAACTTAAGTTTACACTATACTGTAGTCTGTTAAGTGTGCAATAGCATTATGCATTTTAAAATGTAAACATACCTTAATTAAAATACTTTATTGCTAATAGCCAAAACATGGAAACAGCCTAAATGTCCATTAATGGATGGATAAAGAAGATGTGGTACATATATATACAACAGAATGCTACTTGGCCATAGAAAAGAATGAAATAATGCCATTTGCAGCAACATGGATGGACCTAGAGATTATCATACTAAGTGAAGTAAATCAAAGACAAATATTATATGATATCACTTATATGTGGAATCTAAAATATGACACAAATGAAATATCTATGAAACAGAAACAGACTCACAGACACAGAGAACAGACTTGTGGTTGCCAAGGGGCAGGGGGGGGAGAGGGATAGATTGGGAGTTTGGGATTAGCAGATGCAAACTATTATATATAGAATGAATAGGGAATTCCCTGGTGGTCCAGTGGTTAGGACTTGGCACTGTCACTGCCATGGCCCAGGTTCAATCTCTGGTCAGGGAACTAAGATCCTACAAGTTGTGTGGCATGGCCAAAAAAAAAAAAAAGGATAAATCAACAAGGTCCTACAATATAGCACAAGTCTATATTCAATATCCTGTAATAAACCATAATGAAAAAATATGAAAAATAATACATATATATGTGTAACTAAATCACTTTGCTATACACCAGAAACTAGTACATTGTAAATCAATTATACTTCAATTAAAAATACATTTAAAAAGAAAGAAGTTATTGCTAAAAAATGGCAAAACAATTACAATAATTAACATCAAAGGTCACTGATTATAGATAACAATACAATAATAATGAAAAAGTATGAAACATTGTGACAATTACCAAAATATGACATAGATACAAAAAGTGAGCAAATGTTGTTGGAAAAATGATGTTGATAAATTTGCTTGACACAGGGCTGCCACAAACCCTCAATTTGTAAAAAACAGAAAATGTGCAAAGCACAATAAAGCAAAGTATAATAAAATAAGGTGTGCCTGCATAATGGACTATTATCCAGTGACAAGAAAGAAGGAATCCTACCATTTGTGACAAACAGGGTGAAACTTGAGAACATTATGCTAAGTGAAGTAAGTCAGAGAAAGACAAATACTGCATGATATCACTTATATGTGCAACCTTAAAAAGTTGAAGTCGGAGAAACAGAGAGTAGAGTGGTAGTTACCAGGGGCTGGGGGCGGGGGGTGTGGGGAGAAATGTTGAGATATTGGTCAAGGGGAATAAACTTTTAGTTATAAGATCAACAAGTTCTGGGATCTATTGCACAGAATAGGGATTATAACTAATAATGTTATATACTCAAAAGTTGCTAAGAGAGTTGATATTAAATTTTCTCAACACAAAATAGAAATGATGATTATGTGGTGGGATGACATATGAGCTAATGTTATACTGGTAATCATTCTGCAATATATTAACATATCAATATATTGTACATGTTTAACTTATACAATGTTATATGTCAATTACATGTCAGTAAATCTGGAGGAAAAAAGAAAACAAATACAGCACCCTCAGGATTTGCCTAAATTTTCAGGGCCCCTCAAGTCACATCCCACTCAGACCTCCCTCTTTGTCCCATCTTTGAAAGAGTTTCTTCCTCAAACATCCAAACTATCTGATTTTTCCAGACCCTTAAAAGAAATTAATCATTAATCTGTAATAGGCTATTAATTAGACATTCATCAACCCTGTCATCTGTTCACTCAAAAACTTCAGAATTTTTCCAGATGTAGTCTCTGACTTATCAACTACTATAGAACAAAACAAAACAGCAAAAAAAAACTAGTTCTGTGGTCAAATATCTTTGGGAAACGCTGAGCAAAGCAAAATTAAGCAAATTCCTTCATTTACAAGAGGAAGATAAGCATATGGCATTTCTGTAACTTATTTAACTACAGAGCCATTTCCTTGTTCACTTTTTGGTGTGTATGAGTGGAATTTCACAGGATACCAACCCAGAGTGCACACACACACACACACACAAAATGATGAGAATATACTCAAATAGAAAATCTATAAATGATAATAGTTATAGCAGAAGTTCTTCTACAATAATGGGTTTTTAAGGGTGTTTTCTTTTCTCTATAATTTTTATTGCTTGCAAATAGTTTTTAAAAGGTAAAAAAATTAGGAATAATAGCTAACATTAATCATCTCAACCTAGAAATTCTTTTTACAAAATTAAGGGGTGATTATTCATAAAACAGATCAATTAATTTTTTTTCAGTATTCAAAAGATGCCCACTGGAGAATTCCTTGATTCTCCAGTAGTTGGAACTCCACATTTTTACTGTCAAGGGCTGGAGTTCGACCTCTGGTCGGGGAACTACAAGATCCTACAAGCCACGCAGTGCAGCCAAAACAAACAAAAAGCAAAGGATGCTCACTGGTTTTTATAAAAAATGAATCTCCTCATATATTTAAACTATGCTTCAACTCTTATAAATTGAAATACACATGTTTAGGGGAATAATTGCTGTATGGTAGACCCACAAGAAGGTTTCATTTAATTGAGCTCTTTGGAGCTACATTTACTGGGTAAAATTTACCATCTGGTGGTATATCTGCTATTGTGGGACATAAGCAAACACCATTAACAGAGTTAGTTATTTAACTGAGATTACTATCTCATGATTTCTTTTATCCCCTGCCCCAAGTATTAAAATATAAGGGTGGAGACCATAAGCATTTTATCCACTGTTTTTAATTTTCTATTCTTCCATTATTTGTGATCCCCTGATGAAAAGTTATGACCAACCTAGACAGCATATTAAAAAGCAGAGACATTACTTTGTCAACAAAGGTCTGTCTAGTCAAGGCTATGGTTTTTCCAGTAGTCATGTATGGATGTGAGAATTGGACTATAAAGAAAGCTGAGCACCGAAGAATTGATGCTTTTGAACTGTGGTATTGGAAAAGACTCTTGAGAGTCCCTTGGACAGCAAAGAGATCCAACCAGTCCATCCTAAAGGAAATCAGTCCTGGGTGTTCATTGGAAGGACTGATGTTGAAGCTGAAACTCCAATACTTTGGCCACCTTATGCGAAGGTGGAAAAGACCTTCGTTTTGGAAAATACTCATTGGAAAAGACCCTGATGCTGGGAAAGATTGAAGGCAGGAGGAGAAGGTGACGACAGAGAATGAGATGGTTGGATGGCATCACCAACTTGATGGACATGGGTCTGGGGCAGTTGATGATGGACAGGGAGGCCTGGCATGCTGCAGTTCATGGGGTCGCAAAGAGTCTGACATGACTGAGCAACTGAACCGAACTGAACTGATGATATACAAACAGCAACACTTTCCCCCAACATTCTTCTGGCTCTGCTTAAATTCAAGGTATCTTACAGAGGAACCTGGCAGGCTATAGTCCATGGGATTGCAAAGAGTTGGACATGACTGAGCAACTAACACTACTATGTGAGCTTGTCATAAGGCTCTCATGTTGCCAATCTGCATGCTCTCCTCTCTGAATCTGGGTGCCACCGAGTCCTCCACACACACAGGTGTGCTGTGCTGTGCTCAGTCATGTCTGACTCGGGGTGAGCACATGGACTGTAGCCCGCCAGGTTCCACTGTCCATGGGATTCTCCAGGCAAGAATACTGGAGTGGGTTGCTATGCCCGCCTCCAGGGGATCTTCCCCACCCAGGAGTTGAACCCATGTCTCCTGCATCTCCTGCACTGCAGGCGGATTCTTTGCTGCTGAGCCACTGGGGACATCCCTACACACAAGTGTATCTCATGCTAAAGCCACTGGTCTTTCCAAAGCTTCCACAATGTGGCTTCTCTCTCCTGCAAGTTTCCTATGCCAGAAGAAGATTCATTTAAGTACACATTATACCATTCTACCTTCATTCACAGTGAGGCAGGAAAATTTTAAGCCCATTGCTTATTTGTTTTTCTGATATGTCAGAAATTGTTCATTATTTTATACAGTGAACCACCAAAATGTCTAACTCTCTTTTGATGATCAAAAATAAGACTCAATATTAACATCAGAAACTCCTCATCACTCCTTCAGAGTACAGTCATTGTCTGAAATTTTCATATATTTCATCACGGTGAAATATAAGCTTTCTGCAAAAGGAAGGGTGCTTCAGAATGCACACACACACAAAACTACATATAAATCAATTAGCTTTGCTCAAAGAAACAACAAACAGTAAATAAGGAATTAACTGCATTTCATACTATCATTCCATGTGGTTAAAATCTCATTCTGCTTTAACAATTAATTAATCTCTAGAAAATGACTTGTGTTTGATTCCTGGAAAAAACAAATAAAAAAAATCATGAATTGGGCTACATCAGGTAATTTCACAAGTATAACTCACCCACTGTCTGAATAATGTCACAGTGAGAGGGAAGAATATTTATGGTGGCTCCTTCTTCGCATCATAAATTTCACAGGAACGAGGAAATTTGTCTCATACACAGTGAAGAATACTGATGAAATTTTCGAAGGTAGGCTCTGTCAATTCTAGTGACATTAGGGGATTTCAAATGTAATAAAAAATGAAAAGCACAAGTCCACAGTCATATTTTTCTCCCTCGCCATTAGAATCTAAAATTATACTGAAAGCATTAAGTACAAGAAACTGGCATTCTAAAAGCAGCAATCCAAGTGACATCAGGCATAGGAAAGGTTTAGGGCAGCTCTGCTGTTCTTTCTCAGCCTGTTACTAAACGTGTGAGCCTTCTTCCTCTGCGTTAAGTACTTAGAAGTAGCTAAGACAATGGTCACATTCACAGCTGTGAAAGAAGCCCTGAAAAACAGAAATCACCAGTAGTGACAAGTTCACCACTCAGAGAAACCACGAAGACTGCCTGCCTAAGGCCACCCTGCTGGTATCACACTCTAAGTCTTCCAACAGTATTGCTTCTGGGAAAATCTTTAAAAGAGAAAGATATCTTGCATATAGGGTTATCGTTACTGTCTTTCTAAATTCCATATATATGCATTAGTATACTGTATTGGTGTTTATCTTTCTGGCTTACTTCACTGGAAAAGATGGTAACGATAACCCTATATGCAAGACAGAAAAAGAGACACAGATGTATAGAACAGACTTTTGGACTCTATGGGAGAAGGCAAGGGTGGGATGATCTGAGAGAACAGCATTGAAACATGTATATTATCAAGTGTGAAACAGATCGCCAGCCCAGGTTGGATGCATGAGACAAGTGCTCAGGGCTGGTGCACTGGGATGACCCAGAGGGATGGGATGGGGAGGGAGGTGGGAGGGGGTTCAGGATGGGGAACACGTGTACACCCATGGCTGATTCATGTCAATGTATGGCAAAAACCACTATAATACTGTAAAGTAATTAGCCTCCAACTAACAAAAAATAAAGGAAAAAAAGAATATGTAAAGGTAAAAAAAAAAGAAAGAAAGCTATCATTACCCTAGAGGGAAGGAAATGTTGTCAGCATTAACCTTAACCGAGTGATGCCATGCAGGCTGTACCCACACACCAAGACAAAAATAAATGCAAGCCAGGAAAGCTTGTTTCGTCCTCTGCGCTCAGCGTGCGGGGGGCGGAGCAGCAGGCCCTGGCCCACCAGAACAACTTCGCCTTCTGGTCACGTGCGAGTCCGCTCTGTCTAAGGGGATTTCGCTTGTGAGAAGAACCAGTGTGAGAAAACCAGGGGAGATTTGCCATGATAAAGCCTCCTGTGGGGAACTTTAAATAAGCAGCCATTTAAATGGGAGGCAAGGAAAGCAAATAGGTAAATAATTCACACGAGTGAAGTCTGACACATTTTCAGAAGGTAATAAAATGCAATATATATGCCTATATAAAGAAACAATTCAGCTTTGCATTGTTTTAGCTCAAGAAATCTATGATGATACTGCCTTGACCTTGTACAATTACCTAGAAAAGCAACTGTAATCACTACTAAAAGGGAAGTGCTCATAAATTCCTTTTGAATTATAATTCCCAAATAATCACACCATAAAAAATATTTAGAATTCTAGATTCTTCCTCTTATCTCATTCTTCTCTCAGCAATAACTGTCTTCTATTCCTTCTTCAGGGTCTGATATTTTCTGATGTTTTCAGCATAGACTGTGTTTTTATTTTTGGCTTCCAAGTTTTTGAAGTGCTACTGAGAGCTTTCTGCCCAACTGACGTCTTCTCACAGATACCCACAAGTTTGCTTCTCTTCTCTTTTTCTTACAATCTGCTAGAAGGAAAAAAAAAATCTCCTCTGGCTGAAGAATGTAAGCCAGAAACAAGAGCACTCCCTGGTGGACATGTATGGTGATACCGCCTGAAAAGAAACATGGAGCCCTTTTCCTCCAGTCTCAATCGAGAAGGGATGGTTAAGAGGAGGACCATATGTGTTACTGACCAAATCGGAATTCTTTTGAGAGTAAGTGGAGGTTGTGGAGATAAGGACACCGAAAAACAGATGTAAACCAGGGATGTTCTGGGCAAATATTCTATGGCCATTCTAGATATTAAAGTTAGAAATAGTGAATTTGTTCCTTGGGTAGCTGAAGTGAAGCAAGAAACAGAATTTGCTAACTTGTGGAGGGGAGGGGAAAGAGAGGCATAGTTGGTAAATAATATGATTATCCTCTCCTCATTGGGGAGGAAGTCCTCATTCTAGCTGCGCTCAAAGAATAAAACACATTACTGATTGAAAGGATATGGTGCCTGATCTCCCAGAGTTTTCAAAAGTCATCAGTTCAGTAACAGTTTAAGATATAAGAACTTAATTTCTGCATCAATGTGTTAATGATCCAAAAGGCACATTAAGGTACAATATATCTTTGATTTTACTCTGTATTTAACTCTGGAATGTAAAGAGATATTCATGTTTCCAGCCAGTTTATATTGTAGTCATGGTTATTAACAGGCTTTCTCTATTTTAAGAAGCTGGTTGTGGAATATATTTAAATTAACACTGCCAGTAGCAGAATGACATGAAGAGGTGGGCTCAAGACCACAGATTCTTACAAAACAAATGAAATCATCAGGTTATATCTGTACAATTGGCAGGACTTAAAACTACCTCAGCTTGAATGAAAAATATTACATAATAAAACAAAGTAAATGGAAATAATCTTTCCTGAGTGCCAAAAATTTAGATTTTATGGGGTCATCTATACAAATCACAATTTCTAAAGGATTACCAAACATGTGTCTGAGGACTTTCATTTCCAGTTGTGTACATTTTATTATCATTTGAAGGGCTGGAAAATTGGAGTCTTAAAGTGTGAAAATGGGGACATAAACAAACATTTGTAAAATGGATAGTGTGCAGAGATTCAATAAGCAAACTGTATCTTTCACAAGAGGTTTTATTACAGTTTAATTATATAAGTTGTGAAATTTCATTCTTTCTTCAGCTCAAAGAAATATCCCGAGACTGTAAATGGTAAATACAGATATTTCAACTGCCAGGCGCACTGTTGAGGGGGAAGCATTCAATGGATACAGCAGCACTTTTCAAATCAAAGTACCATTTCTAGGATTACAATACCTATATTTTATAGAGGTGTGAAGACTCAGCTAATGTTACAGATGAAGTGACCTGGGTATAGAGAATTAGTCCAAATGAGGCCTGCAACCCTTTAGAACCTATTAAGCTGCCTGAAGCAGGACTCTGAATTTCCCACTGCCTTACATCATTAGTTGTAATGCAGCTGGATAGACTCACAGCTGTGTTCATACCAATTTCATCCTAATTACATTTCCATGAAATTACACTGCATGGATTTTATTGCAATCAGGAGATGCCCACTGACTCCTTAATGGAAACCTGGGGGAAAGACCCAAGTTTGGTGGATCTCAATTGGGGTTGGTTATGTTCCCCCCAACAAGGGACACTTTTGGCAATATCTGAAGACATTTTCAGTTGATACACCCTGGGCCTGGGGGTAGATGTAGGCAGGTGCCTTTGGCATCTAGTGAGAAGAGACCAAGGATGCTGCCAAACACCCTACAATGCACAGAACAGTCTCCAACAATAATTATCTAGCTGCAAATGTCAATAGTGTTATAGTTGAGCAGTTCTGCCCTAAACATTAGCAGTGTATTTTGAAGTGACTTCCTAGGATGGATCCCTCCATTTGATAAGTCACCCAATCCAATTTAGGTTGATGCTTATGGGCTGTAAAATCAGATACTTTTCAATTAGTTTCCCAACTACTGGAATGTAATGCATCTGGAGCTTGGTGCTCTTTATTCAAAGGGTTGCAGGACCTTTAGAATGTGTTTCTGGCACAGGAAGGAAAGGAGGAAATTCTGAGCTGCCCAGGTAAGAAGAAATGGCAAGTGTCTCATTCTTCATAGCCTAAGATGATCTCCAATGAGTCACATCCCTGTAGAATCCCATCCTCTGGAAAGTGACTGGGACCTATGAGTTGCTTGAACATGGAAAAGTAGATGGGACATTATTCTCATGATGATGCTACACTGTATAAAACTCTTAGAAGATTGGAGTAAGACATTATCCTGCTGGCCTTAAAGAATTAAGCTTCCATGTTGTGAACTGTCTATGAAGTGGGTCATGTATCTAGGAGCTATAGGAGGTTTCTACGATGTGAGGATAGCCTCCAGTTGACAGCCAGTGAGCAACCAGGAACCTCAGTCCTACAATCTCAAGGAGATAACTTGCCAACAATCTGGGGGATCTTGGGAGAGGATCTTGCCCCAGTTGACCTTCAGATGACACTGCAGCTCTGGCTGAGCCCAGAACTGCATGCAGACTTGTGAGACCCTGAGCAGAGGGCCTAGTTAGGCTGTGTTTCAATGTGATCCACAGAAACAGTGAGATAATAGAATGTGTGTTGTTTTAAGCATCTTGAGTTGTGGTAATGTGTTACTCAGTGCCAGGATGAACTCACAATGGAAGAGCACTGTCTGCGGCGCTGAAGAGAAAGTATGCACCGTGTGCTACTCTTTATTAATCTGACTTCCTAACACACAGAGAGTCTGGGGTGATGTCGGGATTAGTATCACTGTGAAATGGCATCTAAAGGCCAATTGGCAGCAGTGAATCAAAGGGGGCCACATATTGAAAAGTCCATACTGTTTCACCAAACCAATTATGGAAAGCCTCCAGATTTCAACTTCACTTATTTTCTCTCCAAAGTGACCAGGTCACCCAACCCTAAGTGGAAAGAAACATGAGATTCTTTTCCGTGAGAAACAACCACGTGTTGGCCTGCCATAGGAACCCTTGATAGAGTTTTACTAGGTGGGGAGGGCGATTTCAAGGAGAAGAAATTCTCCATTTCCAGCTGCAAAAATCCCACAGCCCACCTCCTGCCCTTAGAGGGACTGAACATAGATTAATAAGCAGGGGTGCCCAGTCCTTCATCTAGGGTTTCAGGAGGAAGATTCAAATAGAGTTCAGGTGAAAGTAGAAGTGAATCAAAGAACCTCTGTCAGTGACGCTCACTAGGGATAAAGGGGGATGGATGCAAACAGAACTGTCCCAATTCAAAGTATGTTCACATGCATGGGCACACACACACAACAAATGTGGGATCTAAACAAAAGTGCTTGTAATGGAAAGAATAAATTTTGGATGGAGAAAGCAAGTGACATGAATAATCAGAGGAAGATTTATTCAAGTAAACACAAGAATATTTTAAGTGACTGATGGAAATGAAAGAAAACAGGTTCTATAAAATAATAAAAAAAAATGAATTAATAAAAAAACAGAATGAGAAGAAAAGGGTGCTGGCAGAGCTGAGGAAATAAATTAAGAAGAAAAATGATACACTGTGTAACTAAAAGAGCGCTAGAGACAGGGGCAGCAATGGTAATGTTTGAGATAACATACATGAGGTGATAGGAACTTATCTAAGGCCGGAGGCAGTGTGGACAGAAAAGAATGAGCACAGATTTAGGGGAGAGAGAAGGGATGCAGAAAAAAAGGTCTATTTAGTAAGCAGGAAGTGAATGAATACAGAACTACTTTGAGGAATTTGAGCAAGGGATTTCTAGATCCAAGGGCAGTCAGAGTCAAGTGCTAAGTGCTAAGGAAAGGTCATCAATGAGTAGACCAAGAGGGGGGAAATTTTCTCTCTACAAAGGAATAAAAATCACAGGACTTTCCATTGTGGTGCCTTGCGGGCCCTTGATCTTGACGGGCTGCCAAGGGGAAATCTGAACTTCCCAGATCAAAATGAGAACAGCAGGGGTGTATTTGATCATCTGTAGTTTTCAACTTGGAGTCTTAAGCTGCTAAGAGCAGTCTTTGCCAACCATCCTTCCTTTTGACAAAGGGACTTTTGATTTGAGAGTAATTCTTAGAGTCTTTTAGATGAGATTTCTGCCTTGAGATAGTAAGCTGTCTTGGGAATCCTGGCAACAGGTCAGGAGGCTTCTCTCTGTCTGTCTCTCTGTCTCTGTCTCTCTCAAGAATTTAAGCTGCAGCTGCTGCTTTTCCCCAGTATCATCCCATCTAAGGACTACTAACTTGCCAATGGAAAATGGTGCTACTCTCCACAGGGAAGTGGAGCCAGTGAGGAGGAACCAAAATGCTTTATTCATGTGTTAGATATACTTTAGCCAACCTCCTACAGAACTGAGTGATGTTCTTAATTCTCTGCCCTAAGTGTCTATTCCTAATACAGTACAGAAAAGAAAGCAATGAAAAACATTCCTTACAGTGATGTTTTTTAAAAAAAGACAAATCACAGTTCCAAAAAGAATTCATAGAATAATTTTCTGAAATATTTATTATGAAGTAGAGGCCAGAGTTTGGGGTTAAAGTACTACTAACAACACTGTAGGGAAAGAAGAGGATTAGCCAAGTAGGATATGTCTTATTTTGCAATTTCAGATTCAATCTCCAGTGCTCTTTGCAATCAAGACCCATGGGAAGCTCAGTTCAGTACAGGCAAATTAATTCAGCAACCACTGTGGTCATTGGCTATTTTTCTGCTAATTTGCTATTTGAAACAAAGTCTGAAAAGTGACTTGCTGCTCTGCAATTATCATTTAGTTCTGGCTAAGAAAGCTAACTTCCCCACAATGCTGGTTGGCTGGCAGCAGGGAGACCCAGGACACCTGTGGCATCACTGGTGCTATAGCATTTTAGAGCAATTAGATACAGATCTGCAACTCTGACCACCACTAGCTGTGTTTTCTTCAACAAGTCTCTTAAACTGACTATGCCTCCTTTTCCTCGCCTTTTGAAAACAAAGAGAGTAAAATGAGTGAGGGATAAAGTTAAGAGGTATCACTGGGCCTGCTTTAAAACATGAAAGGATTAAATGGCAGACTTTAAGTGCAGCACTGGGCAAATTATTAGTACTTTACTATATTAGTCAAAACTGTTATTTCCTTATAGATGTAACTGCTTATGTTGATAACGTGATTGAATTTTACAAAAGAAGATCATCAGGGCTTTCAAAAAATCTTCCTAACCTGACTATTTTGGCCAATGGTAGGATCTATGAGGAAAGAATCACTTGTCACATGGGTGTGTATGGTGGGGTAGGGAGTGCTTTAGAAGAGAGGAGCAAGAGAAAATTTAGGAGTAAAGCCCAACAGCAGGCTCCTATCCAGCACCTGTACCACTGGACTGTCGTTGCGCATCTCTTTATCTCTCTCCTCTTCTAGACTATGAGTTCACGAAGGGACAGGACTCTGTCTTTCTCTCCTAGCTTTCTTAATAACAGCAAGTTAATGGACTGAATGGGAAGGAAGCATAATTTTGGTGAAGAAGTGACAAGTCTCCATTTCAAAACCATATCTGATGACATCACTTGTGTTGAACATTTCTCTTATGAAATCCCTGGGTCGCTAGTATAGGTCCTATCTTTCCAGGCACAGCTACTCTTTATTTCATTCTCAGCACTTTTGGTACTATATTTTCTGTGTAGCTGTAAGGTCTTGCACATCCTCCCTTGGAAGTCCTCATTTACAACCACCAATAGCATCCACTGTATCACCACCAGCACCAGGCCACTGATACAGACATTAAACTTAGAGAAGGCTAAAGGTTTCCAGTTCCACTTCCCTGCCATGTGACTGCCATTGCAAGGAGTGGTTTCCTTCTT
Organism: Odocoileus virginianus; assembly: GCF_023699985.2. Taxonomy (NCBI): domain Eukaryota; kingdom Metazoa; phylum Chordata; class Mammalia; order Artiodactyla; family Cervidae; genus Odocoileus; species Odocoileus virginianus. The sequence continues at coordinate 4,241,076 of NW_027224268.1, forward strand.
CCCTGGGTCCTCATGTAGTTTTTACCATGAACATTTGTATCTTGTTCTGACCTTTCAGTTCAGGCTGCTGAGCTGACTGTTTCTCTCCTTCGTTCTATGATTCAGGCTGGACAGTCCTGCTGCTCTCATTCCTCGAGGTTGCTTGGTGGTATCCAGAACTTCCTTGACCCAAGAGGAGAGAATCTGTTTAGATCTGTTCTTGTTTTTTCCCCAGACTTCCATTTTTTCTTCTCTCCACTCTGTGGTCCTTAAGTGTGTTATTCTTCTTTCCTTGTGGGCAGAAAGAAAGATACTTCGAGAGTTCTCAGGAAGGTGTCTTTGATTTCTTCACATATCTCATCATTACCATTCCTGCTCTCTTTTTAGAAACCTCCAGGTAACAGCCCGAGTATTCCCACAGCAGCCTGTGCCCTCCCAAAGTTGCATATCATTGACAGCTCAGTTGCTCCAATGTTCCTCCTCTCCAGAATTCCCTGTATTTTGACCTCCAGACACTTCTCACATGCTCAGTGGGCATAGGCAGATAAAAATAATAATTTGGGGGACTTCCTTGGTAGTCTAGCAGTTAAAACTCTGCACTTCCATTGCAGGGAGCATGGGTTCCATTCCTGATTGGGATCCCACATGCCCTGCAGCATGGCCAGTAATATCAATAATTTCCAACCCAAAAGATAAAAGAGCAAAGGGAAGCATGGGCTGGTTCACCTTGTGCCCAGGCAAAGCCATGGACTGCCTCCAGGTTGTAACTATCCCTGATCACTGGGCTCAAAGAGGGATTCGAATCACAGCCTGCATAGGCATCAGATCGATTCACTCAGTTTCTGACACAATGTGGCCAGCTAAATTGCCTCTGTCTTCTGCAAGCTTATTACTCTTCAGCTTCTTTATCACTGGTTACAACCTGCTTCCTGCACAGGCTGCTAGCTCCTTCCCCCCTTTACAAATACTGCACTTCTCTTTCAGAAAACCATAATTTAAAGCATTTGGGGAAGAATAACTCTGAACATTGTTGCAAGAATTATAGGATAAAAGAGATTATCTTAATTATGTTACTCAACATGGTGCAAGACTCATGCAGAGCAAATACAGTTTCAATCTCTCATCACGGGAGAAAAGCTAGCAAAACATGTAATACACTTTTGGAACATTTACACATTCTTGTTATCTCAAATCTCATTAATAGAATACAAGAACCATATGTTGAATCAATAATATGCTGTGTGGAAGGAATAATCTCATTTATCTTGCGATGGGAAGGCAGGTCTACAGCAGTCCAACTTGCCTGATTTCAGGGAGTTAAGAAAACTCTTTTTGTACTGACTGAGGCTTGAAATTTTACATTATTCAATTATCCCTTTAGCTTAAGACATTGATCTCTTTGGAAAAATCTCTAAACAGGTATCAGGGATTTGTATCTAAGTGGGAGCCTGGTGGCTCAGGGGTAAAGAATCTGCCTGCAATGCAGGAGACACAGGAGATGCAGGTACAATCCTAAGATCCCATGGAGGAGGAAATGACAACCCACTCCAGTATTCTGGCCTGGAAAATCCCATGGACAGAGGAGCCTGGCGGGCTCCATGGAGTTGCACAGAGTCAGACACGACTGAGCAACTAACACTTCTTCTTCTGGGAACCTGGGAGCAGGATTTAATAGGACACATAAGAGAAGCGGCACAGAAGACTGAGAGGAAGGGGCCATTCTGGGAGATGGGGACTGGAGGGAAGATACAAGTGGAAAATCAGGAGGCTGGGCTCAGCTCAGACAAGCGTGAGCAAGGGTCAGCAAATCATTACTTTGGTCAAATTAGGCCCAAAGCTTGTTTTTGTATGGCCCACTGCTCAAAATGCTTTTTTGAATATTCATAAGGAGGAAAGAAAATCAAAGGAAATAATCAAGCGGAATTCATGTCAGCATCTGTAAACAGTTTCCTTGGTACACAGTCATGCCTGCCGGTTCACATACTGTGATTGTGTCCATGCTACTACAACAGAGCTCAATAGTTGTGACAGAGGCCATCTGACCTGCAAAGCTGACAATATTTACTATCTGGCACTTTACAGGAAGTAATTTGCAGACCCTGCCCCTGGAGAAACTCTTTTGGATGTACACAAGGAAGATGTGCAAGAGTGTTCACTGAAGTGTTGTATATAACAGAAAGAAATGGGGAGCAATGTGAATACCCATTAAGATGTAACCACATGCACTATTTACAATAGCCAAGACATGGGAGCAACCTAGATGTCCAGCAACAGATGAATGGATAAAGAACACATCCATATGGGACATATACACAATGGAATATTAGCCACAGAAAGGAATGAATTTGAGTCAGCTGAACTGAGGTGGATGAACCTAGAGCCTGTTATACAGAGTGAAGGAAAGTCAGAAAGAGAAAAACAAATATCATATTAATGCATATATATGGAATCTAGAAAAATGGTACTGATGAACCTATTTGCAGGGCAGGAATAGAGACACAGATGTAGAGAATGGACTTGTGGACACAGCAGGGGAAGGAGAGGGTGGAAGGAGACGGTAAGGAGTAGCACCGAAATATGCGCCTTCCCATGTGTAAAACAGACAGCTAGTGGGAAGCTGCTGAACAGGGAGCTCAGCTCAGCGCTCCGTGATGACCTCGAGGGGTGGGATGGGGGTGGGGTCGAGGGAGGCGCAAGAGAGAGGGGATACATTTATACTCGGGGCCGATTCACACTGACATATGGCAGAAGCCAACACAACACTGTAAAGCAATTATCCTCCAACTTAAATACAAATTAAAACTTAAAAAAAATGTTTACTAAAGAATTCAAAGCAGGACCTCAAAGAGAAAAAAAAAGTGGGGGGAATAACTCAATGCCCAGTTTTTTACACATTTGAACTTTTTTTTAAAAATAAAGCCTTTCCTTTTGTACAACTTAAATAAAAATTCAAACACTTGAGGGTTTTAAAAGGGGGGAAAAAAAGGTGCAAAAGGTTTTGCAGTATAAAAACCCATTTAAAACCTTTTGAAAAAAAACCCCTTTAAACCATTATATATTTGTATAGATAAATACATAAAGAGAGATACAGAATAAAATATAAAAGATGAGAAGGAGAAATACACAGCCTCAGGATGCCAATTATTTCTGCAGAGGAAGAGAGAGGAGTGGGACAGAGGCCTTCATCTGTGACTATAATATTCTATTGCCTTCAAAACAAGTATTGGTAGGAAATAAAGAAACTCAATGTGTTGCTATATGTATATGTGTGTTGATTGCAATGTAGTCTATATCTTTGAAATATAGGAAGTATTTTCACAATTTAAAATAATATTTCAAAGTTACAAAACTATTCCAATAGCTGTTATTTCTAATTGTTCACATTTTCAGCTGGTCACAGCCTTTTCTATAAATGCCCTTTGAATTAGACAACACTTGGGAAAGGAAGTCATGCAGGTTTGGTCAGCATTAGCCCTGTGTTGTTGGATGCTAGGAGAAGCACAGCAGCGGGCATGATTAATTACATAGTCCGTAAACCTTGTTCTTTGGGCTTCCCCCCAATTATGGTGACACTTGGGTTGGGTGACAAAAAAATTTTTTAAAACCCCAGGAAAAAATGTTTTTTTTAAACAAATTGAACAGAGATTTTTAATGGAAAAGAATTCAAAAAGCAATGTATTTTATGAGGAGTGAGCCATCCCCCCCAATTACCCTCTTTTAAATAAAGGGGTTCTTTTTCCCAAAACAGTGAGGGGAAGAAACGCTTCGTTTCCAACACATATCGGGGAAAAAAAAACGGGAAAGGGGGCTGTTCCTGTCTTAATTCCGAGGGCCCTTTTCCTACGAAGCATGATCGAATTAACAGGAATGAGTCGAGGTTTGGGGGGGAAAACGTTGCAGCTCTGTTTTAAAACATGGGAGTGAGGTTTTGGGGGCCAGAAAGCTTTTCCAAAGAAAACCCATTTGTTTGGGTCTTTAAATCCCTCATGCGGGGTAATGCCCCCGGGCGGCCCTCCCCTTGGTAGAAAAGGGGTGGGTTTGGGAGTACCCGAAAAAGTTCCCACCATTCGTTGGAAAATGTTTTTTGGAAAAAGGGGGGAAGGGGGGAAACAGGGGGTTCTGTCAGGTCTTAAACCCTTTCATGGGAGCCCTGTCTGCCTTCCCGGGAACTGGAGGAAGGGCCAGGGGGACTGGGTTATGCAGAAATTTAGGCGGAGGATTGGGGCCCATGTAAACCTGCATTTCGTGAAAAGCATTCCCCACTTGCTGTTGTGCCCCCCCCGGGTAAGCATCTTGCCCTTTTCCAAGCCCCAAAGAATAAAATCGAAAGGGGAAAAAAAGGCTAAGTCCTTTTCTCACGGGAATTTTTGGTAATGTTTTAAAGGAAAATTTGCAAGTGCTTCAAAAAGGTTTAAGGTTTCTTTAAAGAATTAGATATTTTTCCAATGCTTTGATTTGTTTTCCCCGGCACCCTCAGTGAAGCCCCCCCCCCACTGACCCTTGGGGGGTTTAATATCCCATGGTTTTTTTAGGTTTTCCCAAAATTTAAGGGGGTGGAAGGGGGGAAAAGAAGAGGGGGGAAAGGGGCGGGAAAAAGATCCCCAGCGAGGAAAGGAGGTGGAGGAGGGCAGGAAGGGGGGGGAAGGGAAACAGGAAGAAGGTTGAGGGGCCCAGGGTTGGGAAGGAAGCAGGGAAGGAGGGGGAAAGGGGAGAAGGGCGGGGGGGGAAGGGAGACGGGGAAAAAGGGGAAAAAGCAAACCCCTCCCTAAGGCCCCCAAAAGGGAAAAAATTTTGCCCAGGCCCTCATCAATAACGAGGGAAAACCCATTCTTTCACTTGTTTAGGGGTTTTGGGCGGGAAAACTAAACCCCTTACTATTGGTTTCATTTCAATGTATGAAAAAAAACCCTGCAATGATGTAAAGTAATTAGTCTCCAACTAATAAAAATAAAGGGAAAAAAAAACCCAAAAAAACCCAAAAAAAAATAAAAGGGTTGTTTCATTACATTGACAATTAAATTTCCAAAAATTTTAATCGTTTTTTGGCCTAAAGGACATTTTTTATTTTAGCAAATGGTGCTGTTTAAACTGTCTTTGGACCTGTTTTTTTCCCCCCAGTAGTGAAAAAGGCTACTGAAATAATCAGCCCCATTCCATTCCCCCCCTAAAGCTTTATTTATTTTTGGCCGTTTTAGGGGTACAATTCACAGCTCCAGAAAAATCACTTCTTGTTTAAACCCCAGCAAAACTTTACTGGTTGGAGCCTAAAACCTGGCCTAAACTTAACATTTAGCAAAAGGAGTTAAAAAAATCGGAAAGGATTTTAATAACTAGCTCAAAAAAGATATTTTGCCATAAATATAAATTTTTCTTGAAATCCCCAGGTTTTTTAAAAAAAGGTTGTCCTTTGCCCCTCTAAACCCAAAAATCTCCAGAAATTCCAAATTTTTCCCCTTTTTTTGATAAAAACCCACATATTTTGAAATGTCCCCAACACAAAAATTTTGTAAAAAATTCTTTTTTAAATAATTTCCCCCTTCACCAAAAGGCCCTCTGTATCCCAGGGGGACCCTTACTCAATACCCTGAAAATAACCTAAAAGGGGAAAAGACTCTTAAAAAGAATATGCATATATACATATAAATGTATAATTGAATCACTTTGTTGTACACCTGAAACTACCACAACATTGTAAATCAACTATATTTCAATTAATATATATATGTCCCTATCAATTGTTCAGAAAATATTTGACCTGTCTATTTACCATTTTTAAGACCAAGCTTTTCACAGGATCCTTGGGCTTCATCCCTCCCTTTTTTTTTCTTTCTTTTTTACTTTTTAAATTATGAAAGTATGATAACACATTTACAAGGAGACTTGGAAAATACAGAACAAAGTTACATATAGTTCCACTATATATTACAATTATTTTTTAAGTAGATAAATTAAGATTTTTAGTTGGAGTTTTCAATATCAAACTCTCAAAAATTAATAGAATGAATAGACAGAAAAGTAGAAGGATATAGTAGACCTGAAAAGCACTATGAACCAATTCAACATAATTAAGATTTATACAATTTTCACACAACAGCAGGATACAAATTCTATTCAAGTTCCCATAGACTATAAACCAGGAGACACTGGAACATATCCAGGGACATAAAACAAGGTGCAAAAATTTCATGGTCTAAAGGTATTGAAATCATACAGAGTCTGTTCTCTTATCACTGTGGAATTATGTTAGAAATCAATATCAAAAGATATTTGAAAATAACCCACATATTTTCAAGTGCAATGTGACATTTACCAAGAGAGATCTTTGACTTAGCCATTGAAAGCCTCAATAAAGTTAAAAGACTGAAAAAAACAGAGGGTGATTGCAGAGAAGAAAGCACTTAAATGAGAAATTAATATCAAAATGAGAAATTAAATCAAAGATACTTTAAAAAAACTCCACATAATTGGAAATTAAATGTCCACTTTTAAACGATGGGTGTATCTAAGAAGCCATAACAGTAAAAATTAGAAAATATTTACAACAGAATAAAAATGAAAAGAGAATTTACCAGAATTTGTTGCATGCAGCTGAAGCTGCTCAATGCAACTAAATACAATGTGGAATCTTGAATAAGGTATGAAAACAAATAATGGACACTAGCATAAAATTTTGTGAAATTTGAACAAAATCTGTACTTTAGTTAATAATACTGTGTCACCAAAAATAAACTCAAAATGGATTAAAGATCTAAATATAAGACCAGAAACTATAAAACTCCTAGAGGAGAACATAGGCAAAATACTCTCCAACATAAATCACAGCAGGATCCTCTATGACCCACCTCCCAGAATATTGGAAATAAAAGCAAAAATAAACAAATGGGACCTAATGAAACTTAAAAGCTTTTGCACAACAAAGGAAACTATAAGCAAGGTGAAAAGACAGCCCTCAGATTGGGAGAAAATAATAGCAAACGAAAAGCAACAGACAAAGGATTAATCTCAAAAATATACAAGCAACTCCTGCAGCTCAATTCCAGAAAAATAAATGACCCAATCAAAAAATGGGCCAAAGAACTAAACAGACATTTCTCCAAAGAAGACATACAGATGGCTAACAAACACATGAAAAGATGCTCAACATCACTCATTATCAGAGAAATGCAAATCAAAACCACAACAAGGTACCATTACACGCCAGTCAGGATGGCTGCTATCCAAAAGTCTACAAGCAATAAATGCTGGAGAGGGTGTGGAGAAAAGGGAACCCTCTTACACTGTTGGTGGGAATGCAAACTAGTACAGCCGCTATGGAGAACAGTGTGGAGATTCCTTAAAAAACTGGAATTAGAACTGCCATATGACCCAGCAATCCCATACACACTGAGGAAACCAGATCTGAAAGAGACATGTGCACCCCAATGTTCATCGCAGCACTGTTTATAATAGCAAGAACATGGAAGCAACCTAGATGCCCATCAGCAGACGAATGGATGAGGAAGCTGTGGTACATATACACCATGGAATATTACTCAGCTATTAAAAAGAATTCATCTCAATCAGTTCTAATGATATGGATGAAACTGGAGCCCATTATACAGAGTGAAGTAAGCCAGAGAGATAAAGGCCAATACAGTATACTACCACATATATATGGAATTTAGATAACGATAACCCTATATGCAAAACAGAAAAAGAGACACAGATGTATAGAACAGACTTTTGGACTCTGTGGGAGAAGGCGAGGGTGGGATGTTTTGAGAGAACAGCATCGAAACATGTATATTATCTAGGGTGAAACAGATCACCAGCCCAGGCTGGATGCATGAGACAAGTGCTCGGGCCTGGTGTACTGGGAAGGCCCAGAGGGATCGGGTGGAGAGGGAGGTGGGAGGGGGGATCGGGATGAGGAATACGTGTAAATCCATGGCTGATTCATGTAAATGTATGACAAAAACCACTACAATATTGTAAAGTAATTAGCCTCCAACTAATACAAATAAATGGAAAAAATAATACTGTGTCACATGTTAATTTCCTGGTTTTATTTTTTAAATACAGCATTTTGTATTCTCAGAATTGGATTAGAAGTGTCAAGCCTCATTCAAAATATTTTTAAAAATCACTAAGAAAATAAGCTTTCTAGACTTTGAGCAGTAATACTAGCCCCATCCCACTTTTTGATCACTCAAGCACATCACTTTAGTAATTGTCACCCATCTCTCCTGTGTCTTCAATCCCCCCTCTCTATTTTATCATTGCCATCCACATTCAAACATCCTGTAATATTTCCAGTATCAAAAGTAAAGCTTTCCTAGGAATTCTGTGGCAGTTTAGTGACCACCCTGAGGCCAATTCCCATAATCAACACTCCCCTCCCATCTTTGCCATTTGATCCACAGATTTGACATGGGGATCCCTCTCTGTTCTGAACACTTTCCTCACAGACTTCGGGGACTCTATGCTTGGTTTTCCTCTCCCTTGTGGCCAACCTCTTAATCTCTTGACCTCTTAATTTCCTCTACCTCCAAACATCAGGATGCTCTGCGCCCAGAGACCTCTTTATTCTGCATGCTTACTCCTTAGGTAAACTCATGAAATCTTCTGAATTGAAACCACATCTATCCACTGACCTTGCCAAAATTTGTGTCTTCAGATTGGACCTCTTCTCAGAAATCCAGATTCGCATCCCATATCTCAAACTCAATCCATGAGAAAATCCTACTTGTACTTTCTTAGACATATATCCATAACACAGCAACTTCTCACTAGCTTGGTCATGGCAACTGGGTTCTAAACTCCCGTTATTGCTAGGCTGTATTCCTATTCTGCTTCTACCTTTGCCACCTACAGCCCAATTTCCATTTGGAAGCCAGAATGCTATTTCTAGACTGTCAGCTCACGATGCCTCCTGAAGTTTCCCATCACACTCAGGGTGAAAGTCCAAGTTCTAGCCATAGCCCTCAGGACCAACCCAATGTACCTCTCTGATCTCACTGCCAGCAGTCCTCTAACTGTTCACTGGGCTCTATCCACAGGCATCTCTCTGTATCTCATTGAACATGCCAAACATCCTTGCTCAGGGCTCTCACTCCTAGCTGAGATGGTGGCAGTGCTCACTTCCTCATTTTCTTCAGGTTCTACTCAAATGTCACCCAGCTGGTATGGCTTTTTTGCTTCCCTATATAAACAGCACCAACCCAACACTCTCCATCTCACATGTCATTTATTTTTCCTTGAAGTACTGGTCACTGCTGGAAACACTGTATATTCACTTGTTTTGTTTCTTTCTTTGTTGTCTATATATCGCCTCTTAACATAAACATTTCAGGGGCAGGGACTTTTTTTATAGAGTGGCTGAGATTGACTCCATCACCTAATAGATACTCAATAGTTATCATTAGATTTATAGAGTACAACATTTTAATGGCATTCCATCAATTAATCAACTAATCAATGAGTTTGGCAATTACTGATTGTGAACTTACTGCATGTAAAGAATTTTGCTAAAAGTCAAGAACTCATAGTTAAAGTTAGAAAAATAAGCAGTCTAGTTCCATAACTAAAATCCATTATGGCATAATGTGTTCATTAGACTTTGACAGTAAGGACTGGGGGGAAGTTGAGGATCAGAAGGTCTGGACACAGATCAGTCATCAGTAGGACTGCTGTGTTCTCCAAGTGATGGCTTCCTTCCTCCCTTTATACTTTTCTGAAGAATAAATATTTCTAAAAAATCTGAGCTTGTTATTATAATCGGAAAAAATCAATGAATCTCTTTTTCTCTTGCTCTTTTTCTCTCTCTCTCACTCTCTCTGTCCTTCCTCTGTCATCACATTTCCTTCTCTGACTGACCCTCATGCATTCTTATAAAACCCTTGTGGATATACTGGGTCTATCCACATAATTCAAGATAATCTCCCATCTCAAAATTCTTAACTTAATCACACTGCAGAGTCCTTATGGCATCTGAAATAACATTCAGGATTATGACATGGACATCTTTTGGGGAGGGACCTTATACTGCCTAAAATAGTCATTCACTATGAAAATAATAGGAAAAGATGTAGTATTTTGACTCATCAGATCAGTAACTTATGCATGCCAAAACTACAGCAGAACTTAAGAATATTAGAAATTATTAAAATAAAACATGCTTCACTTGGTGCTTGGCTTTGAGTGGCCAATGCCAGAAAGGGTGAACACTGGCAGCCCTAACTGGTCATGAGCATTGCTGGGACCTGGTCAATGTCTGCAAACCAGTGGAGGAAAGGAGACGAGGATGTGAGCTGATCTTCTCATCTCATGTGAAGAAAGTTCACTGTGCAAGAAACTTGTTATGGCCAGTCAGGATGGCTGCTCTCCAAAAGTCTACGAGCAATAAATGCTGGAGAGGGTGTGGAGAAAAGGGAACCCTCTTACACTGTTGGTGGGAATGCAAACTAGTACAGCCGCTATGGAGAACAGTGTGGAGATTTCTTTAAAAAGCTGGAAATAGAACTGCCATATGACCCAGCAATCCCACTTCTGGGCATACACACCGAGGAAACCAGATCTGAAAGAGACACGTGCACCCCAATGTTCATCGCAGCACTGTTTATAATAGCCAGGACATGGAAGCAACCTAGATGCCCATCAGCAGACGAATGGATAAGGAAGCTGTGGTACATATACACCATGGAATATTACTCAGCCGTTAAAAAGAATTCATTTGAATCAGTTCTAATGAGATGGATGAAACTGGAGCCCATTACACAGAGTGAAGTAAGCCAGAAAGATAAAGAACATTACAGCATACTAACACATATATATGGAATTTAGAAAGATGGTAATGATAACCCTATATGCAAAACAGAAAAAGAGACACAGATGTACAGAACAGACTTTTGGACTCTGTGGGAGAAGGCGAGGGTGGGATGTTTCAAAAGAACAGCATGTATATTATCTATAGTGAAACAGATCACCAGCCCAGGTGGGATGCATGAGACAAGTGCTCGGACCTAGTGCACTAGGGAGACCCAGAGGAATCGGGCGGAGAGGGAGCTGGGAGGGGGGATCAGGATGGGGAATACATGTAACTCCATGGCTGATTCATGTCAATGTATGACAAAACCCACTGAAATATTGTGAAGTAGTTAGCCTCCAACTAATAAAAATAAATAAAAAAAAAAAAAAAAGAAAATTGTTATGGAGCTAAGTGCTTCTTCAAAATCTTGGGGCTGCTGTGTTTTATACTGTTTTTCTCTGTAAGATTCCTGGAGTTATAAACTGTAGGAACTAGAGTTTGACTTTTACAATAGTGTTTCCCCTCAAATAATGCTTCCTTTATGCTGCTTCTGTAAAAAAATCCAGAATTTTGAAAATTATAACAAAGCATTATTTTAGGACCTTAGGTCATCTATAACATATGAATCCCACATCTTTATTGCTCTTCAAGCATCTCAAATATTAAAAAAAACCTAAATGTTCCAAAATTAATTTTTCTTTCCCTGTGAACAAGCCCAAAGTAGTTACATTTGTTAAAGGTCAAACAGAACTCAAGTTGTTTAAAGGGCAAAAAAGCAGAAAAGAAACACTGAATATCTCACCAAATATATTTGCTTAATTGATCCTTTCAATTGTTTCTGTGTACATCATGCTCACAAAAAAGACACATTCCTGGGAAGTTAAATTTCAAGGGTTCGTCTCCAATCATGGACGATTATAGAAAAGACAGTCTTAGAATTTGATTTGTTTCCTAGGTAACACCTCTTCAAATCTGGTGTCTGTGTCTCATCATTTTGCTCCTACACATGGATAAAGATCCTGAAACTATATAGTGTAAATTTCAGGGACAGAAGATGACTTGAGCAGGCATCCTAAAAGAAAGATCTGGGGTGGATGTTATTCTTTGGCAGGGAATTTAATTTCTTTAAGTTAATATAAATAGCAGGAAAAAGAAACAAATTTGGAAATTTGCTGAAACTTGATTCTCTGCAGGATATTGTTATTCTAGCAGGTTAATCTTGGACCCAAACCAAATGATTTAAATTTCTGAAACACATGAAATATCTCCTAGTTTAACCCAATGGCTGTGGCATAATATAGCTCCCAGGGGATGAATATAGTTAGATTTAGTTAGATTTATATGTTTAAACAACTGTGGCTGATTTACAAACCTTAACAATGAGTTTGAGACTAGAAATATAGCATAAATGAGATTCATATAGACTGAAAAAAATGAATAATCTCTCACATGGTCTCAGGGTACAAATTTGGATTATTAAACACAAATAGTAAAATTACTTTGACACAAAAAGAGCCATCCCTCAAGGTATAAGAACAAAGGGCAAACCAGAAATTGTGTCTATGTCCCCATCTTCTGCTGTAATATAGTATTCAGGAAATATTTTGTTTAAAATAATCATCAAACGTAGCCTCGAACCACAAAGCCAAAAACAGAAACAAGAGCAGCCACAGTAGGTAGACTGCTGCAGCTCTACGTATACAAAGTGAGAAGAGATACTCACGTTCAGTATGCCACCACAAGGTAGGTATGGAAGTGGAGAGGTAGGAAGACGGCCAGGGCCTGATCCATCTACACAGCTAGCCTGCCAGCCTACACCTTTTGAATGGACCTGTCCAAGGTCCTGAAATAGGCATCGGAACAAGCCTTGATTCCCCTGATTACAATATGAAATTGTTACCAGTCACTGGCATTGGCTGAAGACACACTCTCTTTGTCTTCTGCCACCATGAGTCACTGTGCATTTCCAGCTACTCGCTTCTCATGGAAGCTCAGTACCTGAGCCTGGCCAAGGATAGCTCTGTTTGAAAGGGATAAACCAGAATACCTGGAGGTCACACAGAAATCTGTTTAAAGATGTAATGATTTATTTCCTTCCAATATTCACTAGCTTCTTATAAGTCACACCCACTCAATTTGCCAATTGAGAATGATTTAAAATTCAACAGTATTTGCAAATAGGAATCGTTATGGCCTTTTACAAACTACAGAAGCCTAATTACTCTATTTTCATGTTAAGTGTCTAATCTTCATTTAGTAAACGGAGATTATTAATTACGCACACTGACATTTAAAAACAGTATGAATTCTGTGTACTTATTACTAACTTGAAGCATTCAAATCATGCAACTTCCTGCACAAATTAGCTCATTTATGTTAAACCGGACAGAAAAATCTTAGTGATCTTTATTAAAAACAGACTAATCCACTGAAGTTAACTTTTTTTTTCAATTTTTAAAGGGTCTTGCTAATTACTACATCAAGCCCTAGAATAAATTTTTTCCTGGGATATACTGTCTGGAATTCTTAAGACTGATTTTCACTCAAAAATTATATATTTATTTTTGGCTGTGCTGGCTCTTCTTTGCTGTGCCCAAGCTTTCTCTAGTTGCAGGGAGAGAGGACTACTCTCTAGTTGCAGTGCATGAGCTTCTCATTGCAGTGGCTTCTCCTTGTTGCAGAGTAGGGGCTCTAGGATGTGAGAGCTCTAGGGTGCAAGGCAGATTCTTAACCACTGGACCACCAGGGAAGACCACTTTTCACTTTTTTTTAAGTACTGGAGAAATCACCTAACAAGGTAGATGATGGATTTCTTATTCCTGCATAAGTTAGCACCACCATTCCTGACTCCATTCTTCTGCATCTGACTGTGATGATCAACAGTTCCCAACTTATACATTTAAGGATTTTCAGTGATAGACTTAAAACATGCTTTGATTCAGGTCCAGAAAAAGACACCTGACCAGTAATTCACACATTAGACATATTTCTTGGTCATGTGCTCGTCAGGTTTGAAATGGGAACAGGGAGGTATATTCTGAGAATATTGATTTATCTAGATCCCTAAAAAAATTCAATCACAATTCAAATCTGTGCCAGAGACATGGTACTGGGAGGTACCAGATTATGCTACCCCAAAATATGCCTCTTTGACACATGGATTATTTTGAGCTAAAGGCCACTGAGAACCAGTCCAAGTTCTAAAAACAGGGCATAAATTTTCCTTTTGTGAAACAAATGTCCATTTATAAAGGAAATTTCCATTCATAGAGATGTCTCCCTCTCCCTTACCAGTTGTTAAGGACTCTTACCAACACCTATCCAGAGAGAAGGCTCCAAACTAAATCTGCTGAACAAACCTTATTAAACAGCCTTTGTTCACCATACCTCCCCTGGTCATGCTTCCTTAACTTGCCTCTCCTACACAGAAGCCCCAAACACCTTTCTGTTGGTATTTAAACACAAATTCTAACCACTCTTCTGGATTATTCACAACTGACTGCTCCCTTGTGTACACCACAAGTCACACATTAATAAACTCCTGTTTGTTTTGTCTTGTTAATTTGTTTTTGGCCAGTCTCATTTATGGGGCCCCAACTGCAGAACCAAAAATAGGTAGAGGAAGAGATTATTCCTTCTATACAGTACTGTCTCATAAATTTTCTCCTGTAACCACAGAATTCGGTCAGAACCTGAACTCTCATACAAACTTGTCCTGGAATGTTGAGCAAATGCAATCATCTCAGAAGTCTAAACTTAATCATCAGCATAATATCAATGTGATTTTCTACTTTATAGGGTTGTTTAGAGGACTAAATGAGATTGTTTACATAAAGCATCTAGAACAAAAAAATGCCTGGATTAAGTGGATAGTCAAGTAACAATATGGTCTGCCAGATCGGTATAAAACAGAGAGAAAGCTTAACTAATCATTCATCCTGATCTTTGATCACTCTCTAATATTTGAGACAATAGCACATTGTGCATACTAAAATAGCACTATGGTATCAATAGTCATCATCATCAACAATAAAGAAAATGTTATACATGTAATAGTCTGGGTGGAATTCAGATGTCTTTATTGAAACAAAAGTAAATCCATTTAGTTTTTCACTATACATATCACTATACATAACAAAAGTGATATGTATCTTCAAACACCCTCTTCCAACAACACAAGAGAAGATTCTACACATGGACATCACCAGATGGCCAACACTGAAATCAGATTGATTATATTCTTTGCAGCCAAAGATGGAGAAGCTCTATACAGTCAGCAAAAACAAGACCAGGAGCTGACTGTGGCTCAGATCATGAACTCTTATTGCCAAATTCAGACTTAAATTGAAGAAAGTAGGGAAAACCACTGGGCCATTCAGGTATGACCTAAATGAAATCCCTTATGCTTATACAGTGGAAGTCAGAAATAGATATAAGGGACTAGATCTGATAGACAGAGAGCCTGATGAACTATGGATGGAGGTTTGTGACATTATACAGGAGACAGGGAGCGAGACCATCCCCAAGAGAAAAGTGCAAAAAAGCAAAATGGCTGTCTGAGGAGGTCTTACAAATAGCTGTGAAAAGAAGAGAAGTGAAAAGCAAAGGAGAAAAGGAAAGATATACCCATTTGAATGCAGAGTTCCAAAGAAGAACAAGGAGAGATAAGAAAGCCTTCCTCAGTGATCAGTTGCAAAGAAATAGAGGAAAACAATAGAATGGGAAAGACTAGAGATCTCTTCAAGAAAATTAGAGCTACCAAGGGAACATTTCATGCAAAGATGGGATCAATAAAGGACAGAAGTGGTATGGACCTAACGAAGCAGAAGATATTAAGAGGAGGTGGCAACCTCCCAGAGTAATGGAGATAAAAGCAAAAATAAACAAATGGGACCTAATTAAACTTAAAAACTTTTGCACAATGAAGGAAACTATAAGCAAGGTGAAAAGTCAGCCCTCAGAATGGGAGAAAATAATAGCAAATGATGAAGAAACTGACAAAGAATTAATCTCAAAAGTATACAAGCAACTCCTTCAGCTCAATTCCAGAAAAATAAGCGACCCAGTCAAAAAATGT
Source organism: Odocoileus virginianus (assembly GCF_023699985.2). Classification (NCBI taxonomy): domain Eukaryota; kingdom Metazoa; phylum Chordata; class Mammalia; order Artiodactyla; family Cervidae; genus Odocoileus; species Odocoileus virginianus. The sequence continues at coordinate 4,256,918 of NW_027224268.1, forward strand.
GCCAAAGAACTAAACAGACATTTCTCCAAAGAAGACATACAGATGGCTAACAAACACATGAAAAGATGCTCAACATCACTCATTATCAGAGAAATGCAAATCAAAACCACAATGGAGGTACATCTCATGCTGGTCAGAATGGCTGCTATCAAAAAGTCTACAAACAATAAATGCTGGAGAGGGTGTGGAGAAAAGGGAACCCTCTTACACTGTTGGTGGGAATGCAAACTAGTACAGCCACTATGGAGAACAGTGTGGAGATTCCTTAAAAAACTGGAAATAGAACTGCCATACAACCCAGCAATCCCACTACTGGGCATACACACCGAGGAAACCAGAAATGAAAGAGACACGTGCACCCCAATGTTCACTGCAGCACTGTGTACAATAGCCAGGACATGGAAGCAACCTAGATATCCATCGGCAGACAAATGGATAAGAAAGCTGTGGTACATATACACAATGGAATATTACTCAGCTATTAAAAAGAATGCATTTGAATCAGTTCTAATGAGGTGGATGAAACTGGAGCCTATTATACAGAGTGAAGTAACTCAGAAAGAAAAACACCAATATAGTATATTAATGCATATATATGGAATTTAGAAACATGGTAATGATGACCCTATATGCGAGACAGCAAAAGAGACACAGATGTAAAGAACAGACTGTTGGACTCTGTGGGAGAAGGCAAGGGTGGGATGATTTGAGAGAATAGCATTGAAACATGTATGTTATCATATGTGAAACAGATCTCCAGTCCAGATTCAATGCATGAGGCAGGGGGCTCAGGGCTGGTGCGCTGGGATGACCTTGAGGGATGGCTAGGGAGTGAGTGGGGAAGCGGTTCAGGATGGGGAACACATGTACGCCCATGGCTGATTCATGTGAATGTATGGCAAAAACCACCACAATATTGTAAAGCAATTAGCCTCCAATTAAAATAAAAAATTAAAAAAAAGAAGAGGTGGCAAGAATACACAGAAGAACTGTACAAAAAATATCTTCACAACCCAGATAATCACGATGGTGTGATCACTCATCTAGAACCAGACATCCTGGAATGTGAAGTCAAGTGAGTCTTAAGAAGCATCACTATGAACAAAGCTAGTGGAAGTGATGGAACTCCAGTTGAGCTATTTTAAATCCTAAAAGATGATGCTGTGAAAGTGCTGCACTCAAAATTCCAGGAAATATGGAAAACTCAGCAGTGGCCACATGATGGGCAAAAGTCCGTTTTCATTCGAATCCCAAAGAAAGGCAATGCTAAAGAATGCTCAAACTACCGCACAATTGCACTCATCTCACACGCTAATAAAGTAATGCTCAAAATTCTCCAAGCCAGGCTTCAGCAATATGTGAACCGTGAACTTCTAGATGTTCAAGCTGGTTTTAGAAAAGGCAGAGGAACCAGAGGTCAAATTGCCAATATCAGCTGGATCATCGAAAAAGCAAGAGACTTACAGAAAAATATCTACTTCTGCTTTACTGACTATGCCAAACCCTTTGACTGTGTGGATCACAATAAACTGTGGAAAATTCTGAAAAAGATGGAAATACCAGACCACCTGACCTGCCTCTTGAGAAATCTGTATGCAGGTCATGAAGCAACAGTTTGAACTGGACATGGAACAACAGACTGGTTCCAAGTAGATAAAGGGGTATGTCAAGACTGTATATTGTCACCCTGCTTATTTAACTTATATGCAGAGTACATCATGAGAAACGCTGGGCTGGAGGAAGCACAAGCTGTAATCTAAAGCACTAGGAGAAATATCAATAACCTCAGATATGCAGATGACACCACCGTTATGGCAGAAAGCAAAGAACAACTAAAGAGCCTCTTGATGAAAGTGAAAGAGGAGAGTGAGAAAGTTGGCTTAAAACTCAACATTCAGAAAACTAAGATCATGGCATCTGGTCCCATCACCTCATGGGGGGCAGACTGGGAAACAGTGGAAACAGGGGCTGACTTTATTTTCTTGGGCTCCAAAATCACTGCAGATGGAAAAGGGGGAGGAGCCAAGATGGCGGAGGAATAGGACGGAGAGACCACTTTCTCTCCTACAAATTCATCAAAAGAACATTTGAATGCTGAGCAAATTTCACAAAAGAACTTCTGATCGCTAGCAGAGGACATCAGGCGCCCAGAAAAGCAGCCCATTGCCTTCGAAGGGAGGTAGGACAAAATATAAACGATAATAAGGGAGTCAAAAGAGCTACGGACGGAGACCCGTCCCGGGAAGGGAGTCTTAATAGAGGAAGTTTCCAATCACCAGGAAACCCTCTCACTGGCGGGACTGGGGGAAGTTTTCGGCACTGTAACTGGGAGGAAAAATTAAACAAGGCCCACAGATTACGTGCCTAAAAGCAACTCCCAGCAGAAAAGTACCCCAGACGCCCGTACCCGCCAGGAACAAGCAGGGCGGAACGGAGAGGAGCGGGCGGCATTGCTTAGGGTGAGGTCCGGCCCGAAGACCCTGAGAGCAATCGGAGGGAGCTTTTTTAAACTGTGGGATAGCAAGGGACAAAATTAACCGGCCCGAACACACTGCTGGCGGTTCGCAAAACAAAGGGACTGAGAATCTCCAGAGAAGAGCCGGCCCATCCCCGCTGGAGGTAGGAGGCAGAGGGGAGGGGAAAAGGGCAAATTCAGCCCCTGAGAAGCCACCCCCTCCCACACTGCAAACAGGCCTCCGGGTTCTAGCTAAAGACTTCCTGAGACCCGACTGGCGGTGCGTGCTGGGGCCGCGGAGGGAAAAAGCGCGCCGTACCCGGGGAGAGAGGGCGCCCAAGCCTCTGGCTGCCTGGGCCGCTCGCCGCGGAGGGAAAAGGCGCGCCGCACCCGGGAGAGTACGCCCAAGCCTCTGGCTGCCTGAACCGCTCAGGCCGGGGAAGGCACAAAACGCAGGAGCAACCGAATCTGCGCTTTTGTGGAGTACCCGAAAACTGGAACCGCACTCAACGCAGGGCCCGCTCCATATAGAGCAGCCGGGAGCCTGAGCAGTGTAGACGGCGAAAACAGAGACACCCGTGAGCGGGGCAAACCCAGTGTGGCCGGAACACGGTGAGCGCTATCCACACAGAGCGGTGTCTGTCTGCAGCGCCACCGCCCTCCCCGTAGCAGGACTGAACTGAACTAGAGAACCTAAATAAGAGATCACCTCCGCCCGCCTGTGTCAGGGCGGAAATTAGACACCAAAGAGACAGCAAACAGAAGCCAAATAAACAAAGGGAACCGCTTCAGAAAGGACCGGTGCAACAGATTAAAATCCCTGAAGGTAACACCGAATACACGGGAAGGGGCCTACAGATATCGAGAAGTGTAAGCTGGAAAGAGGAGCTATCTGAAATTGAACTGAACCTACGCTGACCGCAACAACCTCAGAGAAATTCCTAGATATATATGTACATTTTTTTTTTTTAATTAAAAAAAAAAAATTTTTTTTTTCTTTCCCTTTCTTTTTTTTTTTTTTTTTTTTTAATTTTTTATTTTTTCTCTTTCATTTTCTTTTATAATTCCCTATTACTCCCCCATTACTCCTCAACTTTCATTTTCATATATTTTTACGATTTTTTTATTTGGGAAAAAAAAAATTTTTTTTTTTTCTTTTCCTTTTTTTTTTTTTTTTTTTTTTTTTTCTTTTTCTTGTTTTTCTCTCCTATTTCCTTTTAGAGTCCTCTAATACTCCTCTATTATTCCTTAACTTTCACTTTCATTTCACTATAGCCACACAAAAAAAAAAGAGAGAGAGAAACCCTATTTTAAAACTGAACTTCATATACAGTTCTAAATTTTTTTGTGTGTTTTTGTTTTTAAATATTGTATTTCAAAGAGTCTAACCTCTACACTAGATTTTCAATCTTTGTTATTCTTCCTCAGAACACCTCTACTTCCTCCATTCCCCTTCTCTTCCCAATCCAACTCTGTGAATCTTTGTGGGTGTCTGGGCTACAGAGAACACTTTGGGAACAGATAACTGCGTAGATCTGTCTCTCTCCTCTTGAGTTCCCTTTTTCTCCTCCTGCTCACCTCTATCTCCTTCCTCCCTCTCCTATTCTTCATGTAACTCTGTGAACCTCTCTGGTTGTCTCTCACGGTGGAGAATCTTTTCACCATTAACCTAGAACTTTTATTATCAGTACTGTATAGTTGGAGAAGCCTTGTGACTATTAGAAGAATAAAACTGAAATCCAGAAGCAGGAGACTTGAGCCCAAATCCTGAGAAAACCAGAAAACTCCTGACCACATGGAACATTAAGGAATAAGAGACCATCCAAAAGCTTCCATACCTACACCAAAACCAACCACCACCCAAGAGCCAATAAGCTCCAGTACAAGACATACCACGCAAATTCTTTAGCAACGCAGGAACATAGACCTGAGTGTCAACATACAGGCTCTCCAAAGTCACACCTAACACAGAGACCCATCGCAAAGCTCATTACTGGACACTCCATTGCACTCCAGAGAGAAGAAATCCAATTCCACGCACCAGAACGCTGACACAAGCTTCCCTAACCAGGAAACCTTGACAAACCAATCGTCCAACCCCACCCACTGGGTGAAACCTCCACAATAAAAAGGAACCTCAAACCACAAGAATACAGAAAGCCCACTCCAGACACAGCAATCTAAACATGATGAAAAGGCAGAGAAATACCCAACAGCTAAAGGAACATGAAAAAAGCCCACCAAGTCAAACAAAAGAGGAGGAAATAGGGAATCTACCTGAAAAAGAATTTAGAATAATGATAATAAAAATGATCCAAAATCTTGAAAACAAAATGGAGTTACAAATAAATAGCCTGGAGACAAAGATTGAGAAGATGCAAGAAATGTTTAACAAGGACCTAGAAGAAATAAAAAAAAATCAATTAAAAATTAATAATGAAATAAATGAGATCAAAAACACTCTGGAGGGAACCATGAGTAGAATAACAGAGACAGAAGATAGGATAAGTGAGTTAGAAGATAAAATGGTGGAAATAAATGAAGCAGAGAGGAAAAAAGAAAAAAGAATCAAAAAAAATGAGGACAACCTCAGGGACCTCTGGGACTATGTGAAACGCCCCAACATTCGAATCATAGGAGTCCCAGAAGAAGAAGACAAAAAGAAAGGCCATGAGAAGATACTCGAGGAGATAATTGCTGAAAACTTCCCTAAAATGGGGAAGGAAATAGCCAACCAAGTTCAAGAAACCCAGAGAGTCCCAAACAGGATAAACCCAAGACGAAACACCCCAAGACACATATTAATCAAATTAACAAAGATCAAACACAAAGAACAAATATTAAAAGCAGCAAGGGAGAAACAACAAATAACACACAAAGGGATTCCCATAAGGATAACAGCTGATCTATCAATAGAAACCCTTCAGGCCAGAAGGGAATGGCAGGACATACTTAAAGTAATGAAAGAGAATAACCTACAACCTAGATTACTCTACCCAGCAAGGATCTCATTCAGATATGAAGGAGAACTCAAAAGCTTTACAGACAAGCAAAAGCTGAGAGAATTCACCACCACCAAACCAGCTCTTCAACAAATACTAAAGAATACACTAATGCCACTTCTGGGCATGCACACCAAGGAAACCAGATCTGAAAGAGACACATGCACCCCAATGTTCATCGCAGCACTGTTTATAATAGCCAGGACATGGAAGCAACCCAGATGCCCATCAGCAGACGAATGGATGAGGAAGCTGTGGTACATATACACCATGGAATATTACTCAGCCATTAAAAAGAATTCATTTGAATCAGTTCTAATGAGATGGATGAAACTGGAGCCCATTATACAGAGCGAAGTAAGCCAGAAAGATAAAGACCATTACAGTATACTAACACATATATATGGACTTTAGAAAGATGGTAACGATAACCCTATATGCAAAACAGAAAAAGAGACTCAGATGTATGGAACAGACTTGTGGACTCTGGGAGAAGGTGAGGGTGGGATGTTTCAGGAGAACAGCATTGAAACATGTATATTATCTAGGGTGAAACAGATCACCAGCCTTGGTTGGGTGCATGAGACAAGTGCTCGGGCCTGGTGCACTGGGAAGACCCAGAGGGATTGGGTGGAGAGGGAGGTGGGAGGGGGGACCGGGATGGGGAGTACATGTAAATCCATGGCTAATTCATATCAATGTATAACAAAAACTACTGTAATGATGTAAAGTAATTAGCCTCCAACTAATAAAAATTAAAAAAAAAAAAAAAATGAATTAAAGTCCCTGAAATCATCAACATAGATCCATCTTATTTTCTATTACTGTGAATAGAATTTGTTTAACTTCACTTCTTCTTACCGATGGTAATTAGAGTAATAAAAAAAGAAACTACTAAAAAAAAAAAAAACAAAAAACAAAAAACAAAAAAAATCACTGCAGATGGTGACTGCAGCCATGAAATTAAAAGATGCTTACTCCTTGGAAGGAAAGTTATGACCAACCTAGACAGCATATTAAAAAGCAGAGACATCACTTTGCCAACAAAGGTCCGTCTAGTCAAGGCTATGGTTTTTCTAGTAGTCATGTATGAATGTGAGAGTTGGACTATAAAGAAAGCTCAGTGCCAAAGAATTGATGCTTTTGAACTGTGGTGTTGAAGAAGACTTTTAAGAGTCCCTTGGACTGCAAGGAGATCCAACCAGTCCATCCTAAAGGAGATCAATCCTGAGTGTTCATTGGAAGGACTGACGCTGAAGCTGAAACTCCAATACTTTGGCCACCTGATGTGAAGAGCTGACTCATTGGAAAAGATCCTGATGCTGGGCAAGATTGAAGGCAGGAGGAGAAGGGGATGACAGAGGATGAGATGGTTGGATGGCATCACCGACTCAATGGACATGAGTTTGAGTAAACTCTGGGAGTTGGTGATGGACAGGGAGGCCTGGCATGCTGCAGTTCATGGGGTCGCAAAGAGTCAGACACGACTGAGCGACTGAACTGAACTGATACATAACACTGGTAAATTTGAAAATCTAGATGAACTGAATAATTTTCTATGAAATATCAATTTTAAAAATTAATCCAATGAGATATAGATACTGGGAATCAACTATCAACAAAAGAATTTGAAAATGTAATGAAAATCAACCTCCATAAAAGCATAGATTTTTAAAATTTTTTGGCTTACTGCACAGCTTTCATGATCTTTCTTTCCCCACCTAGGTACCTAGGAGTGAAAATGCTAACCACTGGACTGCCAGGGAATTCCTGGCATAGATGGTTGCACAGAAAAAAACCACCAAACACAAAATGATCGTGTATTTTTATTAAAGTAGTCCAGAATAGAGGCAAAAGTAAATGTTTCTCTTTTTACTAGACCAACCATCTCTGAAAATGAGCAGCACAAAATAAGGAGTATTACATACAGATCTCTTCCACTTATTACTGTATACACGAAGTCATGAAGTAAAATACTCACAAATAACATTCTGTAGATTTGGTTATCCTATAATGAATGAATTTAGTACGCTACTATATTAAAGCAGAAAAGCATATTAACATTTCAATAGATAACACAAAGCATTGGATAAGTGTCAATATCTATTGTGTAAAAAATCTACATAATATAGAAATGGTGGGAAACTTCCTTAATTTATATCTACTAGAAAACTATAGTAAACTTCATTCCCAGTGGTAAAATACTGAACACATTCCCATACAGCCATGAGTAAAGCAATACTCTCAACTTCTTCATCTCAACTGATCAACATTGGACTGGAAGTCTTATCTAATGCAATAAAGAATATAAGAAGCATAAACAGTGGGCAATGCCAGATAAAGCTGTCAAATATTTTTGGCATAATATTCCAATACAATTTTCTACATGGAAAATTTTAGTGGCTCAATAGACAAACAAGTAAAACAACAAAAATCAGTAGTATGGCGAGATCAGTTCAGTTCAGTCGCTCAGTCGTGTCTGACTCTTTGTGACCCCATGAACCGCAGCACACTAGGCCTCCCTGTCCATCACCAACTCCTGGAGTTTACCCAAACTCATGTCCATTGAGTCGGTGATGCATCCAACCATCTCATCCTCTGTCGTCCCCTTCTCCTCCTGCCCTCAATCTTTCCCAGCATCAGGGTCTTTTCAAATGAGGGTCAGCTCTTCACATCAGGTGGCCAAAGTACTGGAGTTTCAGCTTCAGCATCAGTCCTTCCAATGAACACTCAGGACTGATCTCCTTTAGGATGGACTGGTTGGATCTCCTTGCAGTCCAAGGGACTCTCAAGAGTCTTCTCCAACACCACAGTTCAAAAGCATCAATTCTTTGGCACTCAGCTTTCTTTATAGTCCAACTCTCACATCCATATATGACTACTGGAAAAACCATAGCCTTGACTAGACGGACCTTTGTTGACAAAGTAATGTCTCTGCTTTTTAACATGCTGTCTAGGTTGGTCATAACTTTCCTTCCAAGGAGTAAGCGTCTTTTAATTTCATGGCTGCAATCACCATCTGCAACATGGTGAGATAAAAACCCTTACAAAACCAAAGTGCTCCTATATACACCAATAATTAATTGGAAAATATAATTAGGTAAGATAGGTAGGGCTTTTGCACAAACAACTCTGGTCCACACATCTATCCATCCACTCACTCACCCACCTACATGAAGAAAAAGAAGAAACAAATACTAAAAAAGAAGGAATAAACTCAATAAGAAATGTGGAAGATGCATATGAACAAAATTGTAAAATATCATTGAAGTGTTTTTAAGAAGATTGTAATGGAGACACCTGACCATATTCTTGGAAAAGAAGATTCAATATCAACAAGAATAGTCATTTCTCACCAAAATAATCTATTTTAATGATTAAATTGGTTACAGAACTTGGTGGAGAAGGAAATGGCAACCTATTGGGTTGGGAAGATCCCCTGGAGGAGGGCATGGCAACCCACTCCAGTATTCTTTCCTGGAGAATCCTATGGACAGAGGAGCCTGACAGGCTGCAGTCCTTGGGGTCACAGAGAGTCAGACAACGACTGAGTGACTAAAGAACAATACATATCTTGGAAAACCATAAAGCTACAAAAAAGTGAAACAGATTCATATGCACTGACAAGACAAATAACCATGATACAGTGTCAAGTGAAATGTTTCCCAGAATGATTTCATTAATGCAAAAGAAACATTGTTTCGTGATTGTTTGTACACAGAGCTAGAGGTTGAATATAAATAGTAGTATCACAGAGAGTAGAAGGGATAGGATGAGGGCAGGGAAGTAGAATTATAATTTATTCCTATGACTGCACGCTTCAGATTTTTACAACAAGCTTTATTTTTCTAATTAAAAACTTTAAGGATATTAAAGACAATAGGACTTGTTTGTGCATGTGTGTGCTAAGTCACTTCAGTCGTGTCCGACTCTGCGATCCTAAGGACTGTAGCCCACCAGGCTCCTCTGTCCATGGGATTCTCCAGGCAAGAATACTGGAGTGGGTTGCCATGCCCTCCTCCAGGGGATCTTCCCAACCCAGGGATTGAACCCATGTCTCTTATGTCTCCTGCATTGGCAAGTGGGTTCTTTACCACTAGCGCCACCTGGGAAGCTCTAGAACTTGTTTACTAGCTTCTAAATACTTTCAGATTCAAATTCCCCCAAATTAGTTCAGAAACAGTATACCAAACACATAACTGATTCTTCAAGAACAAAATAAAACATACATAAAATACACAGATACAAGCAAACCCACAAACAAATTGTATGTTTCTCATCTTTCTGAGTATAAAAACACCGAAGAATGATAGTGTCAGTCACTCAGTCATGTTCAGCTCTTTGCAACCCCATGGACTGTAGCCCACCAGGCTCCTCTGTTCATGGAATTCTCCAGGCAAGAATACTGGAGTGGATTGTCATTTCCTTCTCCAGGGGATCTTCCTGACCTAGGGATTGAACCCAGGTCTCCTGCATTGCAGGCAGATTCTTTACCATCTGCGCTATCAGGGAAGTCCCTACCCACCACATAGGAAGACTAAGTAAGATGCACAGCAAATATCATGCACTAAGATATGTGAACTGTTATTATTCCCAGACAGCAGAGTCAGAGAAAAACATGCAGCGGCCAATTTGGATATAAAACATATTAAATTACATACATAATCTTGACTCATTACATGTAAAGACAAAATAGGTATCATAACTATAAGAGAATCATGACTACAAAATACACTATCTTAAACCAGATTTGAGGTGAACAGGGAGAAGGGAGAAAGGAGCCCAGAAAGCAGGTGAGAAAGAGTGAGGAAGGAAAGCCAGAGGCCTCACATGGATTTACCAGGCTAATGATCCACTCACCACCAATTTTAATGTAAAATAATGTTTTTTACTTAAACTTACAGATAAAGGGAAAACAATTTTATCCTTTAAAGATAATCTATCATAGATATAGCACAGAAAATAGGACTTTTTCCCCACTGCATTGGAATCACATTTAACATAGGTTTGTAGGCTATTTTCACTAAGGGCAAAGTTTCTCAGTCCTGGCGCGACTGACCGGCACTATAAACCACTGGGTTGGATAATTCTTTGTTGTAGGTGACTGTCCTGTGTATTATATATTATAGTATGTTTAGCAGTGTCCCTGGCCTCTATCCACTAGGGCCAGCAGCACCCCTGTTTGCTAGCTAGGACAGCCAAAAATGTCTCCAGACATTGCTGAATACCTCCAGGTGTGGGGGAGCATGTGCAAAACTGCCCCAGGCTGAAAAATCAGTGACTTACCAAAATGATGAACATTCTCCTTTGTCATGAAATATTCTCTAAATGCATCTTTTAATGATTTTAAAATATTACAACACATGGGCTTCCCTGGTGACTCAGATGGTAAAGAATCTGCCTGCAATGCAGGAGACCCGGGTTCAATCCCTGGGTCAGGAAGATCCCCTGGAGAAGGGCATGGCAACCCACTCCAGTATTCTTGCCTGGAGAATCCCATGGACAGAGGAGCCTGGTGGGCTATGGTCCATGGGGTCGCAAGAGTCGGACACGACTGAGCAATTAGCACTTTCACTTTCACAACATACAATAAGTTAATTCAAGCATTACATATAATTAGGCATTTTACTTTCATCATCTTTTGTTTCATGATAAATAAGAAGAAACACTTGTACAAAGTTCTTTGGCTGGATAACTGATTATTTCCTTAAAACGAACTCCCCGGTTGAATTATTCAATCAGAAGGCATGGACATTTAAAAAATGCACCCTTGTTCCATTCTCCAGCAATATTGAGCCAAAGACACACTCCTTTGGAGGTAAAATGTGTTTTTATACCACCAATACTATGTTACCCCTGTGTATTATACTTTATAAAAATTATTTATGAATCAAATACATTAAAAATGATATACCATATTACAGTATATATACATTAAAAATGATATACCATATTACAGTATACCATTTTTATTTATCGGCATTTATTTTCCTATTTACTCTTCATGGGCTTAGTCATTTTATTTGATAACTGAATCTTATATAAAATATTATTCTTCTGTTTTGCAGTGATATTTTTTGAAGTAATTTCTACTTGTGTATGTCAGATGTCACCCTCTGTGTTCCCTGTATAATTTCATTTTACTGGCCCTGACTGCATTGCTAGGGAGGATTTGAAATGTGAGAGCAAGACAACAGGAAGGATTTATAGAAATACTCTGAGAGGAAGTGGACATTCTTTTCTACCAGTCCGAGAACAAGAATTTCTTACTTATCTATTGATAAACAGTCTAGTAAATTCAGGCCTCTGGAAATGAACCTGAAAGCAAAGATAAAGCAGAGGCAGAAGACCTGTCACCATGAATCAAAAGCTCATCTCGAACTGTTCTCTAGCATAATTCTAATATCTGTGTAATAGCAAAGTACAAGAACAGATATTCATAATACTATTTGTGCATTTTCAGAAATACTAGATGCAGTACAATATGGTCTGTTTGAGAAGGCAGAAATCTAAGGTGACCTCCATGGTTTCCACCCTCTTGATGGCAGCTGGAGATGCCCTAAGCAGAGGACCCAGCAAACCCACAACTGGATTCCTGACCCATTGTTTTAGGCCATCGCTTATAGTTACTCAGAACAGAAAACTAATACTGTAGGAGGTGACTAATATTAATTTGGGGTAACTTTCACTAAAATGGTTAAACTCTTTGAGCCTGTAAAAAATTAAATTTCAGTGATCATACCTGGAAATTCACTCTCTTTGAAGAGCTCAGGCCCCAACAAAGGCTTGATGAGGGGAGGGCAGTTTGAACATTTCACCACCTGTTAAAATGTATCATTAATGCATAACCCAGGATAGTATACTCAAATCTAAATTTATGATCTAAATTTTTAATATATTCCATTTACAACAAAGATAAGAAATGACACCAGAGAAATAACTAAAAATAGTAACTCTGATTTTGACTCTTTTCAGTGATGCTGATGAGACTAAATTATGCGCTGTTCAAAAATACCATGATCAGTAATGTAACTAATTGACAAATGAAAGCAGAAGGGACATCTGCCAAAATTTGGGTAATTAAAATAAATGCCTGTCTTCATTATGTACACATTAAATTTATCATACAATTACTGTATGATATTTGTATTCTTTGCTTCAAAGAATTTTATAGTATCAAATTTTTTTTTCTAAAAATAAGCATGAGAAATTAAACTTACACAGTTGCAAAAAGGAAGAAAAAAGAAAGAAAACAATTTACTCCCAAATAAGTTTTATTTACTATTTAAACCATACCTCATAGGAGTCATTTGAATAGACAATGCATAACTGATAAAATATGTAAGAATGATCATTAAATTATTTGTTATAATAAAACACAGAATCACCTTATATACTCATCAATATGGGATTGTTTAATATTTTTTATGTTATGTGATAAATGTTATGTAGTCATTAAAAAGAATGTTTGTCAGATTTTACTGACATGGACACACCCATAATGCTTTATTGAATGAAAAAAGTTGTAACACAATACACACAGTTTGAGGACATTGTTATTTTAAAAATATTGTGTACATATTTACATTTTGTGCAAAGAAAGATTTAAAATATAAGGTTTGTGAGAATAAAATGACAAAGATTTAGCAAAACCAACTGCTAAGAGAAGATTACACTGGGGAGAAGGAATGAGGAGGAGGTACCTCTTTTATTCATTATAATCTCTATGAATCCTGAATCTACACAGTTCATACATACAGAATAATGTATAAAATGTTTCATTTTCAATCTGATTTCTAAAATATCTAACTACACATCTTGCAAACGTCAAACCAGATTCAAGTACAAACCCTCAGAAATAGGAATCATATTCCCCTTCTATCCTCTTAGTCCACTACCCTTCTTCTGCCCTGTGGCCTTTTATGCGGCTTGTTTTACCATGTCTCTCCCGGCCCCCATGACTCAAGCCCTCAGGCTTCATCTTCTCCTACCTACTCTCTGGTTTAATCCAAAAACCCCTAAGAAACTCTTAGCCAATTGAGGTAAACTTCTTTCCACTTTGAATAAACTTGAGCAGAGAGAATGGAAACATTTACACATTAATAATTTATGACTTATCACATCACACCATTATAATTTATTTTTTAATATCAAACACATTTTGGTTAACTTTTTTTTGATTGTATGATTGTATGATATGTACTTTTTTCCATTTGCTTCTTGGTAGCAAGATCTTTTCCAGTTCAAACCTTTCCATTTTCATCTGATCAGAGTTAATTAAGCTTAATTCAACAAATTTCTCTTGACCACTTAGTGACCAAAATGAAGATGGCAACCAGATGAAGATGGATTTTCTCAAGGAGATTACACTCTAGGGAGAGGAGGCAAAGGCTTCAACAACAGACATAATAGAGAAGTAAATTACCTGGAGTGGGACTAGGAAGAGAAGAACATGGTGAGAAGTTGGGGGTGGGGAGTGCACAAGTCACTTAGATTTTAGAGAAACTAAAGGAAGTTGCGAGGAGCCAGGACAAGTCAAGGGCTCACCATCACACTGAGGACAGGTCCAAGGCGCAGCAGGAGGGCGCTGGACTGTGGGAGGGCAGATGTCTGTGGTCTACTTCCCCTTGCTTGTCCCTTGAACCACTGTCTATGGCTCTGCAAATGCAGACAGGCCCCTCACTGCAAGCCCGTAATTGGAACTGAGAGGCAATTCGTCTGTTTCCTAAATGTTCCCATCAAGAGACTTTGGAGAGGCTTGCTGTTAAGAACTGGCCACAGTTAGGCTGTTTACCTGAACATTTTCTTCTGGACTTTTTCCTTTGTAATGTGTAGGTCTTAACTGACCTTGCTCCCACATGATCTGTTTCCCACCTGAATACATAGCTTAAGTTCAATTCTTAAGAGAGTGTTTTACAAGAACCTGTAATCTTGCAATATGTCATAGATGTAGCAAGAGAAAACATGGTCCAAGTTAGAATGCCCTTGTGTTGACTAAACTTTTCACCTTCCTTAACCACTTCTCTGCCTTCCTGGATACCTTGGATTGTGGCCCTAAACACTGCCGCATTCGGGTTTTCTCAATACTAACGTTGGGGAGTTACTGTTGATTTATTACAGGTGACCGTTGGTCACTGTCGTTTGTTTAATGTAACTGTTCCGTGCCTAGTCCCTCAGTTGTGTCTGACTCTGTGTGACCCCATGCACTGTAGTCCGCCAGGCTCCTCTGTCCATGAGATTCTCCAGGCAAGATACTGGAGCGGGCTGCCATGAACTCCTCCAGGGGATCTTCCCAACCCAGGAATTGAACCAGGGTTTCCTGCATTGCAGGCGGATTTTTTACCAGCTGAGCTACCAGGGAAGCCCTAAAGTAACTGAGAGAATGACTAAGTGAGAGCCCTGGAAAGGACTGCAAACACTGGGGGAATCCTGAACACATGGCAACTGAGTGGCTGTGGGATAAACAGATAAAGAGATTGAGATATTCAGTGACTGCTTTGGAATGGCTCATACTTGCCCAATGTCAAACAGTAACAGAACTAACTAACTGTTCTTTGACTTTCAATTCAGGGCTTTCCATTCCCTCCATTCCCTTTCGTTATGAGTCAAGTATACACAACTTTGCCTACTCAAACACCAAATATTTTATTTGTGGAAATATGTAAAGACATTGTTTCAGTACTCAGATGCTCTCCTCCCCATGCCCTTCTGATTCACTGGGCAAGTGAGATCAAAGCTACAATCCCATAAACTTCTTTGATGTGTTGGTTAGACCATCAATATAGCAAGCTAGGCAGAAGACAAAAAAGGGCATTTAATGACCACAAGAAACGCTTTTACAAGCTTCCCTTCTCTATAAATCTGACATAGTGACTTACACAGGACTCATCTGAATTTACCTCCAAGTAGCAGAAATAACCTCAAGAATATGGATCCTGGTAAAATTTTGATATCCTGATTAGCACAACACATCAAAATGACAAAATGCCATTGGACCTTATTGCTATGTTTAATCAACAAATCTTATGTTTCAAAAAAATTTTAAAAATCCTTAAGTGAAAGTCACTCAGCCGTGTCCGATTCTTTGCAACCCCATGGACTATACAGTCCACGGAATTCTCCAGGTACACCATAAAAATAAGTCTAAATGACTAATACACAAAATCACTGGCTCCATTTAATGAAAAGAATTCTTTCACATTCTCTGCACGGCTTAAAATTGTCTCTACTGACCAAGATATCACTTCTCTCTTTGTGCTTCTGAAGCATTTGGAATATATTTCTACTCACAAGGGGTTGTAACCACTTTCTTATATTCCTTTCTGCTAGACTTGGAGGAAAAGGAACACCACCCTAACAGACTAAGTGACAGGTAAAACACTGAGCATTTACTAGGTTCATGGATAGATGTATGGATGAATGGTTATATGGTTGTGATATCTATAACACTTCACCACCACCAGCACCATATAAGAGTTTATCCAATGGTTTTCCTTTTAAATTAGCGCACACTTTCTTTTCCTTAATTAATTTATTTATCTTAATTAGGGGCATTACAAATGCCTCATTTCTCCCACCAAATCATCTGAATTGCTCCCCATCCCCCGAAAGTCATGTCAGGATGGGGCTCTGTGATGTCAAGGCTCACGCAGGGCCACCATTGGCTGGGGAAGAGACTTGCTGACCTCATAAAGCATGAGGGTGAGGCCCCCTGGGGACGGGTATATATAGGGGTGCTCAGGGGCTCTGAGCAGACCACTGGGAGTCCTCCAAAGGACTGAGGTGACTGGGAAGGCAGAAGGCTCCAGAGTAGTTATGGAACACCAACCTCCTGTTACCCAGGAGAAGATGAAGACCTCCTATCAATTGAGGTCCAGAAAAAATGTCAAGGTGAGCTGAACCCAGCCAAACTCCTCTTGCCCATCGACCCCACCCCAAAAGACCCCCTCCCCTGTCCTTGCCTGGCACATAACCCTTCTCTGCCTACACCCCTTCTCCTGAAGCCATCGTTCCCACCCGTCTTCACCCTCTTCCCTAAACCAGTGCCATTCTTTGCTCCCTCTCTTGTTTTCTCCAGGTGGCCAGGGGAACCGTGAGGGTGGGTAATCCCATTCCAGCAAAGCTGCCCAAGAAAACTTCTCAGAAAACTCCCACCACAAAAAAGCTTAAGAAAATCCGAGGCTCAAAGCTCTGTAGCAAGAGTTCCAAGGTGAATGAACAGCTGAATCAGAAGGGACCAGAGGAGGTCCCAGAGACCGTGAAGGCTCCTGTCAGTCCACCTACACAGAGCGAACCAGAGGAGGTCCCAGAGACTGTGGAAACTCCTGTTAGTCCACCTACACAGAGCGAACCAGAGGAGATCCCAGAAACTGTGGAAACTCCCGTCAGTCCACCTACACAGAGCGAACCAGAGGAGGTCCCAGAGACTGTGGAAACTCCTGTTAGTCCACCTACACAGAGCGAACCAGAGGAGGTCCCAGAGACCGTGGAGGCTCCTGTCACTCCACCTACACAGAGCGAACCAGAGGAGGTCCCAGAGACTGTGGAAACTCCTGTTAGTCCACCTACACACAGCGAACCAGAGGAGGTCCCAGAGACCGTGGAGGCTCCTGTCACTCCACCTACACAGAGCGAACCAGAGGAGGTCCCAGACACCGTGGAGGCTCCTGCCATTCCACCTATTCAGAGGGAACCAGAGGAGGTCCCAGAGACCGTGGAGACCCCTGCCATTCCAGCTGGACCAGTGGACAGCCAGTGACTTCGGGGCATGGCTAGAGATCTCAGAAATCCTCAGGGGTCTCTCCGCTGAGTACTGGCCAACAGTACAGATGCTGAATATTATAGCAACTGCATACATTAATAATGAAATAAAATCAACCTGATGTGAAATTATGTTTGTCTCTGAGTTCTCTGATAGTGGGGGGCAGAAAGGGCAGGGAAGGGATAAGTGTGTGAAGAGGGAAGGGGACTGGTTCTGTGGAGTTGGAGATGGGACCAGAAGGTCCAGGTTGCCAGAAAATAGGGGGAAGATCTGGTTCCAGACCAAGCTTCAAAGACACACTTCCCATGGGAGAAGAGGAAGAGGACTTGGTGTTTCTCTGAGTGAGTGCAGAGATGGAAACTTACCTGGGGAGCTGTGTCGTGTGTGGGGTGGCCGTGCCATTTGCTAAAAAGGCATACAAAGGAGCTGCCCCATCAAAGGAATGGAATGTTGACATTTGCAGCAACATGGGAGGTGGAATATTGAGCAAAATAACACAGAGATAGACAAATACTGTGTGATATCACTTATAGAATCTAAAATACCGCAAAGTAGAGAATATGATACAAACGGAGGCTCACAGATATAGAGAAGCATCTACCGGTTACCAGCGGGGAGGGGAAGAGGGAGGGGCAATACAGAGGTGGGGGAGTGGGAGGCACGCCGTGTCAGTTAGGTGGAAGATGAGCTCAAGGATGCATTGTACAACATGGGGAATAGAGCCAGGACTTTGTAATAACTATAAACGGAAAGCAAACTTTACCAATGGTATAATAAGAAAGAAAAGGAAAGAAAGAGGGGGGAGGAAGGAGGGAAGAAAGGAAGGAAAAGAGTGGCGTTTTGGGAGGTCAAAAAGCCAATTTGATTAGGCCCTTTTTAGCCAAGGAATTTATTTTTTTTTAAATTTTTTAAATTTATTTATTTTAATTGGAGGCTAATTACTTTACGATATTGTGGTGGTTTTTGCCATACATTGACATGAATCAGCCATGGGTGTACACGTGTCCCCCATCCTGAACCTCGCTCCCACCTCCCTCCCCATCCCATCCCTCAGGGTCGTCCCAGTGCACCAGCCCTGAGCGCCCTGTCTCATGCATTGAACCTGGACTGGTGATCTATTTCACATATGATAATATACATGTTTCAATGCTATTCTCTCAGATCATCCCACCCTCGCCTTCTCCCACAGAGTCCAAAAGTCTGTTCTTTATATCTGTGTCTCTTTTGCTGTCTCACATATAGGGTCATTGTTGCCATCTTTCTAAATTCCATATATATGCCTTAGTAAAGTGTATTGGTGTTTTTCTTTCTGACTTACTTCACTCCGTATGATAGGCTCCATTTTTATCCACCTCATTAGAACCAATTCAAATGCATTCTTTTCAATAGCTGAGTAATATTCCATAGTATATATATACCACAGCTTTCTTATCCATTCATCTGCCGATAGACATCTAGGTTGCTTCCATGTCCTAGCTATTGTAAACAATAGCATACACTTTCATAGCAAGGTTTCTTTTGTTACCCAGTCTACCTCCCAAAAGTATGACATTTATTATAAAACATAGTTGTGTAGCCATCATACATATCAAAAAAACATTAGAGAAATGTTTAAAGTTCTATGTGTACATTTCGCTCTACACTCTCTAAAGTTTGGATAATTCTGAATTTGTTGTTCATCATTTCCATGCCCACCTTTATATTTTTACTACACAGACATGTATCCTGAAATCACAGATTGTACTATTTGCATGATTTTAAACTTTATTCACATAGATGATATCGTACTATATGGTATTATCTATATGGATCTTTGTGTAATGTGCTTTTTGTCTCTCAACATGAGATTTTTTTCCATGTTGACACATATAGCTTTAGCTGGGTTATGGGTTATATTTCCTGCTGTGTAATATTCCACTATAGTAATGTACCACAATTCATTTATCCATTCTTCTCTTGATGGCTATTTATGCAGTTTATAATATTTGGCTCTGGCAATGTTAATATGAACACTGTGTAGAAATATAAATACCTGTGCACAAGTGTGAATCATTTTTAGGTGGGATTGAAACTACAAGGTCCCAGGAAATTACTGTCTTTGACTTTACTAAATATTGTCACACTGGTTTCCAGTGAGTGTACAAATATATATGCCCACCAGCAACATGTGAAAGTTCTTGTCATTTCACATCCTCACCAATACTTAATATTATCAACTTTTAATTTTTGCTAATCTCAATGGTATGTACTGGTATGTTATTTTAATTAGCAGTCATCTGATTACTAATAATAATAAGCTTATTTAGGCTTTCTTTCTGTGAATTGCCTGTTTATACTCTGGTCATACTGAACTGAGTTATTTGTGGGATTTTTCCTATTAATATATTCTAAATAATTTATTGTCAATTTTATGTATAATAAACATCTTCTTCAAGTTTGTAGCTTATATTTTTTCTTCTTTACAAAAGTAGTATTTTTGATGCTTAGAAGATTTTAACATTTAATGTATTTACTGTGTCCATCTAGTCTCTTATGGTTTGTGCTTTTTTAAAAATCTTATTTAAGAAACTTCCCCTACACTAAAGCCTCAAATTATGCCTCCTGTATTTTCTTTAAAATATAGAAAGTTTAAAGTTTTGCTTTTCATATTGCAAAAACTGTTTAATTCTACATGCTTGGATGTACTTGACCAATCTTACATGAATACATACATATGTGTTTATATATTTGTGTGTGTAGCTTTTTTCAAAGAACAAAAGTTTGGTTGTGTTGATTTTTTCTATTATATCTTTGTTTTCTCTTTTATTTCTACTCTTTATTAGTCCTTTCTAATTTCTTTGAGTTTATTCTAACTTCTTAACTGAAATTTTTAGCTTTTTAATTTTTAGGTTCTTCTTTTCCTTTGTATAAGAATTTAAGATTGTTAATTTTCTAAGAACCACTATTGCTACATCCCCCAAGTTCTGAAATACAGTATTTTTTTTGTCATTCCTTAATTACAAATGTTTTCTAATTCCATTATAAGTTTTTCTTTGAACCATGGGTTAATTTAAAATGTACTTTTAAATTTCCAAGTGTACAGATACTCATAAATGAATGATTATGTTTGCGCTCCAATAAAAGCTTAGTAATAGACACAGAAATATGAATTTTATATAATTCCCAAATGTCAATAAATATTCTTATTTCTTTCTCAACATTTATAAATGTAAAGAACATCCTTAGTTGTTAGATTGTCTGAAAAGAGGCAGAGAGCCACATTTGGCTCACAGGCAAAGTTTGCCAACTCCTGGTTTAGAGCATTTTCTAATACAAAAAAAGCAATGTTTGTGTTTGCTATTATGATTAAACCAAGTAGCATTAATAATCACTTATTTTAAAGGATACTTTTGTTTCCACAGCAATTTTCTCAGCTGACAAACTGGCCAACAGAAGCCTCTTATTGTACCACTTAGGACAAAGTCAAATAGCTCACAGCACATGAGACTGCAGCCTCCTATTTACTGATTGGATAAGATGGTTGAGTTTGCACTGATCTGGGAAAGCAGAACTTTAGAACTAGGACTTCAATGACTGAGACCTGAAATGCTTAAGTGACTTGATCCATTTCTGACACTGGGAGAGTTGCATAAAAAAAACCCTACTCATCTTTCAACTCGGTCCCCTCCTCACAGACCTCTCCCCTGAATTGTCCAAGGTTAATGCCCTTGTCGTCTGAACTCACTCTGCTCTTTGCACAAACTCCCTGTAACAGTTCTCGGCGCACTGCTTTTCTCTTTCATTCGAACATTACTTATTCACCCTCCTATCTCTCATAATTACATCAGTGAAGCCAACACCTGGAAATGGCTCATTTAAAGATTATTAAATGAATGGCTGTGGTCTCCATAGAACAAAGCTCATATATTTCAAGTAGACAGGACCGACTGACAGAGTAAGAATGAGCTAGTCATTTCTCAGACAATACAAGAAGAATGATATGATACGCAAATCCCTTGCATATCCATACAAACCTAAGATCTTTAGAACACAAGTGTTGTGATGAGAGCATAACAAAATTATCTCAGTATGTCTCTAGACTGCTGGTTATAAAGTCATCTTCTGCTGCTTAGTCACTTCAGTTGTGTCCGACTATGTGTGATGTTATGGACTGCAGCCACCAGGCTCCTCTGTCCATGGAATTTTCCAGGCAAGAATACTGGAGCGGGTTGCCATTTTCTTCTCCAGTTAAAGTCATTTAATCATTGCTAGATTGATTTTTAAAATAAAGGTTTAAGAACTATGGGTAAATTTCTTCTCAGGCCCAAATAAGATTTTATCATTCAGAAAACTGGTAAAAAATTAACTCAAATAGCTGAATTATACAGAAGGGAAAGCAGTAATTCATTTTTCCTGTCAGTTGTATAAAAGCCTTTCTTACGAAGAACAAACTGTATTCTAATTTCATAATATTTTCTCCTCTTAAAAAAACTGAGTGAAACTGAGAAAAGCATTTAACTTCATAGGACTTGCAGTAAATTTTCAAAATGCTAGAGATTGACATGCAGTGCAAAAATCTTAATTTTGCTAAATAAGACCATGATAAGTCTATTCCTCTATTACCACTACTTCATAGATGAGAAAGAACACCAAAGTGTAGGAAAACAATGTTATACTGGTTAAAATGTAGTCCTTTTTTAAAATAAATTTTTGGTTGCACCCTGCAGCTTTTGCGATCTTAGTTCCCTGGCCAGGGATTGAACCTAGGCCATAGCAATGAAAGCACAAGTCCTAAATCCTGGACTGCCAGGAAATTCCCCAAAATGTAATCACTTAGATTAAATAGATTTAACTTTTAAAATGAAGGCTAAATAGTTACTATTTTTTATTTGTGCTGCAGATTTGAGAAAAGATTTTCAGGGGTCCCCAAAGCTCTAATGATCCAAAAAGTCCAGTGCTTGAGGAATACTGAATTAGACAATATCCAAGATCTCTTTTAACTCTTTTTAACATAATTATTTTTCTGTATCATTATATATTAAATACTTCTCTTCCTTATAACAAGCCTCATAATAAGTCACCAAAGACAGTTCTTTCAGAAGCTTCTAAGTTTTCTTTTTCTTAAACTTGATATTGAATTTGCTTTCTAACCTGCATCTTTATCCATTTCAATTATCTTCCTGTTTGATTTACAGGCTTTCATCACTAGCTCACTAAATTTGCCATATATCATGTCTTTCACCACAAAAAAGTCACATGGTTTTCTTTTAAAATGCTTATATGGCAGAACTTCCATTTATGACAGAGGGAAGATTTTGGCAAATCCTCTCCCCAACAAACACATACAATGCTAGACAAAACAGTCACAAACAACCATTTCAGAACTCCAAAAATTGATCAAAGGCAAACAACAAATAGAGAAGCACTTCTTGATGAAAATCTCCCAAGACTTCAGGAGAGAACTGTGGGAGTCTATGGGCTGCTTGCCCAGAGCTGCTTTCATCTCCACTACCTGGTTCAGCAGACAGTAATGGTAGCTCTAGCGGTAAGGCTAGATTGAAAATCAGCAGCTTCACTGCAAGAGAGGGTTCACTTCATTTGGAGCAGGGCTGAAAACCCATTCCCCCCAGTATTGTCAGTGAAAGCAGCAAACTCTGTAGGAAATTAAAAGGGAAAAGCCACAGTCCTGCTAGCCTCAGGTTCCAGGGCAGAGGGGAAGCCAGGAAGGAATTTAACAAGGAGGTAGTCCTGGAAATGAGAACGCATTACAAGAAAAACTCTCCACACATCTCCAATTGACTAGGCAAATTACATGTATAGGCAGGGAGAGCTGAAAGTGCCCATTGGAAAGTAAAAGTCGAGGCAGACTTTAAAATTGCCTGATGTCTGTATAATGGGCTCCAGTTTCATCCATCTCATTAGAACTGATTCAAATGAATTCTTTTTAATGGCTGAGTAATATTCCATGGTGTATATGTACCACAGCTTCCTCATCCATTTGTCTGAATGTGCTCCCAACCCACACACACTCACTGGTGGAGTGTGACAGCCCAGTCACTGCCTCAGTATTATGTTATCCAGATAGAGCAGTGAGGTCTGTATATCCAGGACAAAAATCTCAACTAGAGGAAAAAATGAGCAGAGGAAACATCAACCACACCCACCTAATTAACATTTAAAGGACATGCAGCAGCAATATAATACACACGTTTCTTCAAGTATGCATGAAACTTTCCTCAGAATAGACCATATCCTAGCCTACAAAAGAAATCTCAATAAACTTAAAAGGAATGAATACTTTAAAGTATGTTCTACTCAATGGTATTGAATTGTAAAACAACAGAAAGGAATTTAGGAAATCATCAAATACTTGGAAATTAAGCAATACTTTTCTAAATACTATATAGGTAAAGAAGAAATCACAAAGGAAATTATAAAGTGTTTGAACTGAATTAAGACAAAATTACATATACTAAAATTTGTTAGATATAGCTAAAGTGTTAGAGGATAATTTATAGTTCTGAAGACTTACCTAAGAAAAAAAGAAAATTCTCAAAGCAATAATCTGTTTCCAACATTATAAACTAGAAAAATAAAGAAATTAGATCCAAACCCAGCAAGAAGGAAATCACAAAGATGATAGAGGAAATCAATCAAATGTAAAGTAGAAAGACAATAAAGAAAATCAATCATAAAAACTGACAATTTTCTAGTCAGCCTGACCAAAAAAAGAAGAGACAAAACCAAACTCAGAAATGAAAGTCTGAATATTCCTACCAATTCTAGGAAAGTTAAATGAATAAGAAGAATTATGAACAAATTTATACCAATATATTACATTGAAATAGACAAATTCCTAAGAAGATATTCCAATGATAGACCTAAATGTAAGAGCTGAAACCAAATCTAAGAGAAGGCATAGAAGAATTCCTTTGTGAAGTTAAGTTAGGCAATGATTTATTATATGTAGAAATAAAAAGCACACAGTATAACAAAAAGTAGTAACCTAGACTCCATCAAATTTATACTCTACAAAAGACAATATTAAAAAATGAACAAGAACTCCACAAATCTGGACAAAAACATTTCCAAAACACATCGATTAAAAGGTTCAAATCTAGAGTACATAAAGAACTATTATAACTCAAGCCAGCAATAAGACATTTGCATGGAAAATTAATGTCACAGTGTTATACAAATACACAACTCTCTGAATGGCTAAAATGTATAAGACTGAAAACGTGAAGTGCTAGCATGGATATGGAATAATTGGAACTCTCATTCATTGTAATGAGAATGCAAGGTGATGTAGCCACTTTGGAAAATAATTTAACATGTATTAAAATTGTAAAGGCAGGAGGAGAAGGGGACAACAGAGGATGAGATGGTTGGATGGCATCACTGACTCGATGGACATGAGTTTGAGTAAGCTCCGGGAGTTGGTGATGGACAGGGAAGCCTGGCATGCTGCAGTCCATGGGGTCACAGAGTCAGACACGACTGAGTGACTGAACTGAACTGAAAATTTAAACATATATTTAATATATATCCCAGAAATCCCACTCTGAGATAATTACCCAAGAGAGATGAAATCACAGGTCCAAAAAAAGACTAGCATATATGTATTTATAATGAACTTAATCATGAACAACTCAAAAACTAGAAATGCTAACACCCTATCAATTGGTAAATAAACTATAGAACAACCATACAATGAGATACTATTCATTAATAAAAAGGAACAAATTATTGATACATACAAGAACATGGATGAATCTCAAAAGCTTTATGTTAAATTAAACTCAAAAGGTCACACACTGGATGTTTCCAATATATCACACACCAGAAAATGCAAGACAATAGGACAGAAATCAGATCAGGGGCCAGGGGTGATGGGGAGAGGAGACAGGCATAAAGCAGCATAAGAGAACTTTTTTGCATAATAGAAATGTTCTATATCTTGATTGTGATGATGGTTACATGACTGTATATATCCGTCAGCATGCATCTTAAATAGGTACAAAGGGGAAAAAAGATTATCAGCAAATATCATCCTCATGAGAAAACAGGTTTAGAAGTAGGTCCCGTCATCCTCTCAAACTAAAAACTAGTACATCTGTCTAGCAACTTATTCATTTCTTCTAAGTTTTCCCATTTGTTGGCATATAGTTGTTCATAATATTCCCTTATGATTTTTTTTAATTTCTGCGGTACTGGTTGTTATTCCTCCTCTTTCATTTGGACTGTAGCCCACCAGGCTCCTCTGTCCATGGGGTTTTTCAGGCAAGAATACTGGAGTGGGTTGCCATTTCCTCCTCCAGGGGATCTTCCAACCCAGGGATCAAACCTGTGTCTCTCGTGTCTCCTGCATTATAGGTGGATTCTTTACCCATTGAGCCATCGGGGAAAGTTCGTGCTAGACAGATACAGCCCACCAAAACAGAATCAAGAAGAAATGCATAACCTGAACAAGCTGATCACTAAAGGTGAATTAGAATCTGTTACACATACACCACACACACACACACACACATACACACACACACACAAAACCTCTTTAAAAAAAACTTTACAAATAAAAGTCTAGAACTGGATGACTTCATGGGGGAATTATACATACATAAAAAGTTTACCATTCTTTATATTTTGTAATATTATTATAAGTTTTGTTCTTTGGCCACTCTAATTACAGTCCTACTTTAAGACATGCATCCAGTTCACTCCCTGTGAAAATTTTACTACCAGAAATTTGGATGGCTATTTCCCCCAGTTTCTTCCAAGTCTCTAGTGAAAAATGTCTTTAATAAGGAATCCATCCATATTCCTCCAAAATAAGCTGGCTACTGTCTTATCCTGACCCTCTCCATTTTTCTTTATTTTTTCCTCACATATAGTGGCATCACCTGTTTGTTTATCCTCACATATACTGGCAAACATATTTGTGTGTTTCTGTCTCTGTATTATTGAATATATATATAATTTGAAAGTCTACTTTTCCATCTGCCAAAGAGTTAGTATCTATGTAATATTTGTCGAGTAAATGAATGGAACTTAAGAAAACAAATAAAAATAAAAACTCTAACAATATAGCTGAGAACATTGGAGAACTACTCAGAAGTTCCATAAGTCAGTGCATTGGCTGTGTGAGGGGAAAGATACAGTATAACTTATCTGTACAGTCCCAGTACCCAGCATGCGTGTGTGCTAAGTCACTTCAGTTGTGTCCAACTCTTTGCACCCCATGGACTGTAGCCTGCTAGGCTTCTCTGTCCATGGGATTCTCCAGGCAAGAATACTGGAGTGGGTTGCCATTTCCTTCTCCACCAGTACCCAGCAAATGGCCATAATCTCATAGCTTCTTAATAAACATTTGTATAGCAAATGGACAGGTAAATGGTTTCTAACAAAGATAACTTGGCCAAACTCAGACACTCTGCCAGATGTGGAGGTGGAATATTAAATGGTGAAGTCTAAAAACAAAGGAGTCTATAAAGTAATCTAATTCCCCACAGTACCATGTCAATAGTGCCTGGATGATTATTTGAGAATCTTTGTGCATAATTGTAGTGCCAAATCAGTAAAGAGACAAGCACTTTAAAAAGCGATCATGTATAAAAAACAACCTGTCTTTCAAATGACTCACTTAAACATTAAAACAGATAGACAAATCAAAATAGAGAACTTTTGGGGATATAGTTCTCTATATGGAGAGAAAATAGAGAACTTTACAAAATAGAGAATTTTTAACAAATCTTAAAATTCTATGCAAGTAAAAACAAAATCTGTGTAAGTAAGATAAAGCCTGAGCTGAAATAAGGTTCTGTAATAAATTTGTTTCACTTGAAGTAGGCAGAGTTTCTTATTTTCATTGCATTTTTCAATAATGAAGCAAACTTCAAGGATTCTCTACAAACTGTTCATTTCTTAGCTCTTGATTGTTTTCCCCCCAAATTCAAATCAATTCATATTATTTCTAAAGAAATGTCAGACAGTTCTCAACTGTTTGCAATGATTCACTATTTTTTCTTGTTCAACTTTTTACTTTGCAAATTTCCTAATAATATCCTTTATAGCAATTTTGTTTTTCTAATCCAGATGTAACTCATTGCTTCTAATTGTTATGTCTCTTCATACTCCTTCAATCTGGAACAGTTTCTCTGCCTTTCTTTCATGACATTTTCATTTTGAAGAGGAGAGGGGTCAGTATTGTTGCAAAATATCCCTCAATCTGGGTTTCTAATGATTAGACTGTGCTTAAGCATTTAAGGTAGGCTTCCCAAGTGGTGCAGTGATAAAGAATCCACCTGCCAATGCAGGAAATGCAAGAGATGCAGGTTCAATCCCTGGGTTGGGAAGATCTCCTGGAGAAGGAAATGGCAACCCACTCTGGTATTCTTGCCTGGAGATTTCCATGGACAGAGGAGGCCTGGTGGGCTACAGTCCATGGGGTCGCAAAGAGTCAAGCACGACTGAGCACAGCAGAAGCATTTTAGGCAGGTCCCTCACAGACCTGTTATACACAGGCCATGTTGTATCACATCAGAAAGAAAGGAGTGTTCATCTGTGCTAGTATTGGGGGTGTTGATTTGGGTCATTTAGCTTAAGTGGTAACCATCAGACCTCTCTACGGTAAAGGAATCTTTTATCCTTTGTAATTAATAAATAACTCATGTAGAAATACATTGATAGTTCACAACAGTTCCATTACATCTATTTTAATACTAAAATATGACATTGTAAGGCATAATATCTTCAAAAAGAAACACATTTAGCCTCATTTGGTGTAGTTTTGGAAGAGAAAGATGTGTTTACTCACCATACAGATTTTCAGAGGTTATCATATATTCCCATTATTTTTAAGGCGTAGATTTCAGTAGATGTGGATAGAAGGGCTCTGTAGAAACTGCCTATTTTCTTCTGGTACCAAGTGAGACTTACTGTTTATGCTTTGTGCCCATGAGCCCTGTTGGACAGTCATTTCTCCTCTTTAAAATTCAAGAGCAGTCCTCTTCATTCTGAAGGAAACAAAATGCTTTTCCAATGTACTGACAAATGTACCATCTCACCAAACATCAAGAAGCCCAAGAGGCCAGATTGGATCAATAAACAAACTTCCAGCCCCCTGCCTAAGCTCCAATGATTTAGTTCCATTTATGAAGTGTAAACCTTGAAATATAGTTTGAGATCAAGTTAGACACACTTTGTTACAATACAAACTGGTAACCCACTAGAAACTCCACTGGCTTAAAGTTAGCATGTTATAACGGAAAGAGCCCTACAGTTTAAAACAGCCAGTGTTTTTATCTTAACTCCATCATTTAAACCTAACCTTTGGTAATTCACTTCCCTTTCTAAAAATTCATTTACTCATCTTTAAATTGGGGCTCACAGTATCAGCTCTGTAGGGTTGTATAAGTAATAAAACATTAATGAGTTCTGAAAATCATAAAGCACTTACAGATATTTGCCAATGAGGGATAAATGCCCTTCAAAATACAATTATTATTATTTCCCACATGAAAAATCATTCAACTTAGATCTGATGCTAAATAAAAATCTATTGATCAAAGAATTTTCAAAGCTTTTAATGTCTGAAAATGGAGCAGCCCGATTGTACAAATGAAGCAACACTGAAGGGAACTGAAATTTAATGATGCCAAGAATCAAACATAAACTGCTCAAGAGACTGACTACTTTCCACGCTGACTTCATGGAATGAAGTACAGTTTTAGAAAGAACAGCTGCCAAGTTGGGTTGTCAGCTTACTGCCTACCTTTTACAGTGATGCTGAAGCAGTCTACACACAAGGCTATGGGGAACACTCAAGCACTGGCTGGCTGCTTTTATCAGTCACGTGTACACACATCCACATCTGCACACGTGCGTGTACACACAATGGTCTGGCAATGAAACATATCAGCTAACCAAAGTGTAACTCCCTTCAAGTAATGACTACATGCTGATTTATGAGTTCATCTAATCCAGTTCTTGAATAAACCACCAGAATAGTAGCTGTGTCTACCTTCCAGTGAAAGAACCTGAAAGGGTGACGGCAAGTGGTCCAGCTATAATGTAACTGGTGTTCTATTCACAAGTGCTAAAATACACATTGGTAAAGCTAGTGACTGCACTTGAAGCTTCATGTAAAACAGGATTATGTACCAGATGAAAATGTGTTCAGCTAAATCAATCTCCCACCCTAAGGAAACAGCAGAAGGCAAGAGTTGGATGGACTGGGGCTCAGAAGGAAGGATAAGTAAGAGGAGTACCGATCTCCTTACCCATTCTCCCCACCCCGACGCTGTTGTCACTTCCTTCTCCATTTAATATGAATTTATGGACATTTATTCCACAATACCCTTCTTTCACTCTCCTCTCAAATCCACTTGGCCAAAACCTTAGCCCTAATAAACCCAACTCCCTACACTGACACCACCTTCACTAGATGCTGACAACTGCTCTAGAGAATTCAAAACAGAATGGATTCGTGATATCATATTGAAGGAAGTCAGCCTTAAATGGGCCCCAGAACTCCACTGACTAGTAATCCTTTGTGTTTCTCTGGTCATTCAGTTCCCACAGCAGCAACTCTCAGATGTAACTGCTATGTCTGACATTCCAATAATGTATTTAATGCATAAAACTGCAAGAATGAACACTGCTTAGAAGGAACTCACAATAACAATTTACATATTAACAATCCAGATAGTTCATATTCAGAATGATTAAAAACTCTACAAAGCAAGGGAGATTCTGTCTGATTATGAGAAAAATCATATATGAATAAATGTATTCATATACATGAACAGTAAATTCAATGGAAATATAAGAAGAAAAGCATAACCAAAGAATACAAACATACAAATTATTCTAGCAATAATGTTCAAAAATACTCAAAATGCTCAAAAATCACGATTGAGCTTTAAACTTTCCCCCAAATTTCCTGGTTACTAAGGCAAAAAGAGAAAGAAGATCTATTATATGAATCTTATTGAATAGGCAATATGTGGAAATTCCTCCCGAAAGAGTATTCTTTTTATTTACTAGCAATGAAATTAAAATCAAATGTCTCATGTAGGTCACAAACAACATTTTTTTATTAAAATGAAAAATACCAAAAAAAAATAAAAATAAAAAAATAAAATGACAAATACCATGTTAAATTTTGTATGTTTATTTGTAGTGGTGGCTTCTGACAAAGGTAAAAAGCAAAACACTGAATTACAACTCTATGATTCCATGGGAGGCTAAACTGAGTCCATGAATATAACATTTGCTGGTTCAGCTTGGTCCAATAATAGAATTAAAATGCTTACAGCAGGGTTTCACACCATGGCACTGTTTATCTTTGTGTGCATGCTCAGTTCCTCAGTTGTGGCCAACTCTCTGCGACCCCACAGACTGCAGCCCACTAGGCTCCTCTGTCCATGGGATTTTCCAGGCAAGAATACTGGAGTGGGTTGCCATTTCCTCCTCCAGGGGATCTTCCCGACCCAGGGATCAACCCATGTCTCCTGCATTGGCAGGTGGATTCTTTACCACTGAGCCACCTGGGAAGCCCACACCATTTACTTTTAGGGCCAGATAATTTTTTTGTGTGTGGGGACTGTCCTGTGCATTGTAGGATGTTCAGCAGCACCCTTGACCTCTAACACTAGATGCTGGTAACACTGCCTTTCCTCTTCCCAGGTCATAAGAAGCAAAACTGCCTTCAAACATTGCTAAATGCCACCTGAGGGGCAAATTCACCCCTGGTTGAGAACCAGTGACCTACACTAAATTAAAACCAAATGACTCCTCAGCTTTCACCTTCCTAGTCCATCGTCTACACTGATTAATTCCACCTTGCCACTGGCCTTGTGGGAAATTCACCATGAGGGACATTGCCACCTTCAACATTTTGAGCTTTTGTTTTTGACATTCCTCTATCCCTCCATATTCCTTCTTAAGCTGCCAAAAATCCTTTGCAGATTTAATTTCAAAACATTTTTATAAATAATTCTTTGCTCTGAATAGAATGCATCACACAGACAGATGATACAGACGATTCACTACTGTTTCTATCAGAAAACTGACCTCGTAGGGGAAAGCACAACTACTTCTGTGACTGAAAATTGTCGGGCATGTTGAAATATGCTTTTCTATATTTACTCCTCCTCTCTCCAGTCCTTGCATAAATTACCATGAATTACTGGTGCTGGTACTTTATAGTTTTCCCTCTAGGGAGATTACGCTGTGGACCACTCCTACTATTTCTTCTATAACCACTACAGGTTAACATTTGTTATGTGCATTCTTTATTTGTCAGGTATTACGGTAGATACTTTACAAATATTATCAATGTTTCTCACCAAAACTTTTCTATAGAAGCATTATTGACATCCATAGGGTATCTTAGAAAAGGAGATGCTCAGGATTTGGGGAGAGAAATACAGTAACAGGCACTCAGCCTAAGAGGGAAATGTCTGCTGTCAAAACACTGCCTTCATTTCTTGCCCCTTTGTTTTGTTTCAACTAACATTCTGACTTTCCTTGTCTTGAGTAAGTCAATGGCTAGCTCCAACTTGATTTTTTTCCTTTTCTTTCTTCTCCTTCCTAATGAATAGTACTTTTTTTTAATTCCTAATGAATAGCTAATGAATAGTGCTTTCTCTAAAAACTTTCCTCGTGGTTTAGTCGGTAAAGAGTCTGCCTGCAAAGCGGGAGACTAAGGTTCAATTCCTGGGTCAGGAAGATCCCCTGGAGAAGGAAATGGCAACCCACTCCAGTATTCTTGCCTGGAGAATCCCATAGACAGAGGAGCAGGTAGACTAACAGTAACAGTCCATGGGGTCCCAAAGAGTTGGATATGACTGAGTGACTAACACACACACACTAATAACAACTTTCATGCCCATCTGTCTTAAAATGATCCATATTCCTTTTGTAACTAAGGAGTGGTTAGACGCCTGAGGTTTGTTGTCATTTTTCAGATTTGCCATAGAAAATAAATGCTGTTTGTTGTCTGTCTAATCAATTAGTGCCGGGCTTACAGAGATTTCAATTACCATGAAATCAGGCCTCACTGAGTAGCTCAAGATGAGGCTTTCCATGTTGCTGGTCATAATCAAGAGGCCCCAAAACAATTAGAAAGAATCCCGAGCACCAATAGCTCTACCTGGGGAAGAAGGTCTCATCTGGAGATTTACTCCATCATCCTGTATTTGGGTGTTCTATTTATTGTGGGATATCGTGCTAATGGTAGTGGCACTGAACAAGCTTTCTTAGACGACTGTGAAAGATGATACTGTGGGAGAGGGCGAGGGTGGGATGATATGGGAGAATGGCATTGAAACATGTAAATTATCATATGTGAAACGAATCACCAGTCCAGGTTTGATGCATGAGACAGGGTGCTCGGGGCTGGTGCACTGGGATGACCCAGGAGGGATGGGATGGGGAGGGAGGTGGGTTCAGGATGGGGAACACATGTATACCCAAGGCGGATTCATGTCAGTGTATGGTAAAACCAATACAATATTGTAAAGAAAATAAATGAATAAATAAAACTGAAAAAAAAGATGATACAGTATAGATACTAAGTTTTCTGGAAAGCCCATTCTTTGGAGATGATCTCCAAGACTAACATTCTCATTGCAGGATGCCAATGTCCTTCATGAAGTCCGGGAAGTTTCCTATGATTCTGTAAGTCAGACTGGTTTCTATCTTTACCACAATAGCATAATGAGAAAGACAGAGTTCCTGCTAGGAGTGGGGTCCTAATACCTGTAACAATTCTCATTTGATCTGCAATAGTTCTTATTTGACAGATGAGCAAATGAGGCTCAGAAATATTAGGACCATAAATTAGCAAATGGAATGTACAAGGCTGAATTCTAAGATGATCCATGGTATTTGTGTACAAGCCCCATGTAATTCCTTTTCTTTAGATGTGGACATGATCTATGAATATGATGGGGGAGTTACTCCCATGATCAGATTACATTAAATGTCAAGGGTATTTCAGATGTAATTAAAGTCCCTAATCAGGTAATGTTAAATTAATTAAAAGGGAAGTTATCCTGGGTTGTCCTGACCAAAAAGGTGAGCCCTTTAAATGGGGTCAAGGGCTCAGAGAGATTCTTCTTCTGCCTTTGAAAAAGTAAGAAATATGAAAAAAACAAGTGGGAATGTCAGAGGTCTCTAGGCGCTGAGAGCAGCACTAGGCTGACAGCCAAGAACAGCGATACAACCACATGGAACTGAATTACATCAACAACTATGTGAATGAGGAAGTGGACCCAGAGCTCCAGAAAAACCCAGCCCAGCCAACGTCTCGCTTTCAACTCTGTAGAACACTGAGCACAGAGCCCAGCTAAGCTGTGCATGGAGTCCTGACTCAGAGAGACTGCATGTTTTTAAAGCTGTCAGCTAAGTTTGTGGCATTCAGTTCAGTTCAGTTTAGTTCAGTCGCTCAGTCGTGTCCGACTCTTTGCGACCCCATGGACTGCAGCACGCTAGGCCTCCCTGTCCATCACCAACTCCCGGAGTCCACCCAAACCCATGTCCATTGAGTCGGTGATGCCATCCAACCATCTCATCCTCTGTCGTCCCCTTCTCCTCCTGCCCTCAATCTTTTCCAGCATCAGGGTCTTTTCAAATGAGTCAGCTCTTTGCATCAGGTGGCCAAAGTATTTAGATATCTATAAGTGCATCACAAGGTCCAATTCATAAGAAGCAAAGGCTGAGATGTTTCTGTCTGAATTTTTCTGCCTTGGGACTATCTTTTTTACTTATTTAGGGATTCCCTAATAGCTCAGTTGGTAAAGAATCCACCTGCAACGCAGGAGACCCTGGTTCAATTCCTGGGTCAGGAAGATCCACTGGAGAAGGAATAGGCTATCCACTCCAGTATTCTTGGGATTCCCTGGTGGCTCAGCTGGTAAAGAAGCTGCCTGCAATGCAGGAGACCTGGGTTCGATCCTTGGGTTGGGAAGATCCCCTGGAGGAGGACATGGCAACCCACTCCAGTATTCTGGCCTGGAGAATTCCATGGACTATACAGTCCATGGGGTTGCAAAGAGTTGGACACAACTGAGCAACTTTCACTATTTATAAGAAGCAAAGGCTGAGATGTTTCTGTTTGACTTTTTCTGCATTAAGACTATCTTTCTTACTTACTTACTGCTTATCTTATTTATACCCCAGCAAATCTGTTTTCAGAAGGCTAGGACTGAGGAATGAGTGCTGACTTTCACGAATAATTTTTGCTGATCACTCTGTTACACTCCATGTAACAGGAAAGTATTGTTTCAGGCCGATTCTAGTTTTCCTCTCTTAGATTGCTCGCTCATATTAGATGATTACATCAAATGCCGATATGATTGAGGAAATTACAGCTCCTCAATTTAAGATCTGGAGATTGTCTCTTGCTGTAAAGAATCCATTGGACTGATGTGAGAACAAACTGAGTTAACGTTGAGGACCTAAAATTACAAGCCATTGAAAAAAAACCTTAGTCATGAGGAGTTTAATATAAGATGAATTTACTGAGAAGCAATGAACCCTAAGTTAGAATTACCCAGTTTTTCTAGAAGTAAACAGGCTCAAAAGACATAAATCAAAAGGAAGCAGAATCCAAATCAATGTAAGAGGGTTACAACAATCTCATCTTTGTAACCATTAAGAGCTGTCTTGTATGATAATCAGTTGCCAGCTCCTAGAAATGATTATGCAGAGCTTGGAATGTCACTAGTTATGAAAGTTATAGGGCAAATCCCCACACTACATGGGTGAGTGAACCCAAAGAACAATAAAAGTCCCCATTTCAATTCTAAGAGTTTTTATGATTTTTAAGAAAAAAGATGTAATCATTTAAAGAGATATTCCACACCATTATATGCCTAGGTTAGGACACGATTTATGATATATACATCACTTACATATACAGGAAAAATTTACACCTTTTTCCTTAGGTAAAATGCAATCTTGGCAGTTTGCTCAAACTCTTTAATGGTGAAGGAAGAAAGAACACCCAGCCACAGTTTCTGGTATTTAAGGCCCCATCCCTAGATATTCATATATGGGGAGGGGAATTAAGGAAGGAAAGAGAATAATTAGATAGTTGAATACAATGACATATGCATACCATTATCAACCATCATGTTCTGCACCACACTGGAAAATTCTACCTCAAACATGTTGGAAAGCACCTCTGATCAAGAATAATCCTCAGTATCAATTTCTTGAGAAATCCTAAGTACAATGGGCAACACTATGATCTTATTTTCATTGAACCAGTTATCCCTTCTTCAGAGAATGCTCATATTTTTCAGTTAATTTGATTAATATTTGTCTCCTTTATTTTATTGCAAACTCCGTGACTCAGGAATGATGTTAAATTTTGATCACCATCACCAGAATATAAAAAAAAAGGACATCAGTAATCAAAATCTGTTAAATAGGCAAATAAATAATAAGACACAAAAGTCAGGAAGATAAAATGACTTTACCATCTCCTAACGTGCCCATTCAAGACCTCTTCTTTCTGTGTCAAGGCAAGAGATGAAGGTGGCTTGGCCCCATATATGTCGATGGAGATAGAAGTAGAGATACATATGTTACATTTTGAAGATAGAAGCTACAGGACTAAGAAATGCGTTACTATAGAAGATGACGAAGAGGAATGAGTCTAGGTAAACTAGCTTATAACCTGAGTTACCAAGAGGATGGTTTATTGATATGAGGACCACTGGGACATGCACAGGACTTGTATTAGTTGTCTACCACTGTGTCACGAATTACTCCCGAACTTAGAGGCTTAAAACAGCAAACGCTTATTTCCTCACTGTTTCTGCGGGCCGGGCACCCAGCACAGCTGAGCTGACCGTCCCTCTCGGGGTCTCTCACAAGAGAGGACTCAAGCAGTCACAGTGTCGGCGATCACGAGGCTCAGCTGCGGCAGGAGTAACCTCCACGTGCACACTCGTGTCATTTTTGGTAGAAAGAAGTTCAGTGGTTGTTGGCCAGAGACCATTCTCAGCCCCATGATCACTCTCAGTCATGCAGGCCACTCCGTCCAGCAGCTCACAACACAGCAACACAGAGTGAGGAAGCCAGAGAGAATGCAAGGCACATGGAAGTCAGTCTTGTGTAACTTAATACTGTTGGTGATGTCCCATCACTTTTGCTCCATTCATCAGAAGCAAGTCATTAGTTTTAGCCCACACTCAAGGGAGGAGACACTGAGATGTGAATATGAGGAGGCGGGATTGCTGGGAACCATACTGGAAACTCTCCACCACAAGTAGAGACAGAAAAATAAAGAGCTTCTTTTTTCCCTAAAATGTCTTAAGTCTGAACTTAAGTGGCCTCTGAGATAACCAAGAAGATGTGTCAAGTAGGTAACTGTCATGATTCATGAGTCTGGAGCTCAGAGATGTGGGCAAGAAATGGCACTTTGAGCACTGTCAGTTTATATTTAAAGTCATAGAAATAGATAATACCATCTAGGAAGAAAGATGAGAGGAAATGGCTTGATACCAAGTTCTGAGGAACCCCCAAATTTTAATTTAAATAGAAGAGGGAAGGATGAGAAAGAAAATTCAAAAGGAGTGGCCAGAGGAGAAGGATAAAAACAAAGACTCTGGGTGTTACTGAACCAGGAGAGAAAAGTGTAGAAGAATAAAGAATGGCTAACTATGGAAAATGTTGCTGACACATGGCATAAGATGATGACAGAAGAGTGATTTTATAGTTTTAAAAACCAAAAAGAAATATAGAAAAGATCTAATTATATATCAACAGGAGGCCAGGTAAATAGATTGTGGTATATTCATGCAATGGAACACTCTGAGTAATTAAAATGAATGAAAAAGAGAGATACTCCCATCAAAATGGAAAAATCCCAAAAACCTAATGTTGAGATTAAGAAAAAACAATTGTTACAAAGATATCATTTTAAAGTTAAAACAAATCTAAAACTAAGTATACAGTTTTAGAGATCCATTTGTATTTAGGAATAATGTAAAGTAAGCATAGGAATTATTTTTAAAAATTCTTGAAAGCAGTGATATTTGGGGAGGGAGTAGGGAGAATGCAATCAGAGAAAAGTATACAGACAACAGACATCACCTGCTCTGTAACAAATTAGTACTCTGAAAGTCTGAAGCAACTGTAGGATAATATGTGAGTATCACTGATATAATTTTCTTTTTCTGTTTATATATTTAAAATATTTCATAATGAAAATTTTAAAATAACAAAAATCGACAAGATATGGCAAACTTTTAAAAGTAGCTTTAAATGGAGTAGTTTAAAATGTGCTAAAGAGAAAATGAGAGGTAAGAAAGGGTAACTTCTATTGAGAAGCTGGACTTCACCCTCTGAGTGATCTTGGAGAAGTTATTTAACCTCTCTGAAGGTCAGTTTTCTCATCTGTAAAATGATGTGTGTGTGCATGTATGCTTAAGTGTGTACACTGTTGTTCAGTCACTAAGTCATGTCTGACTCTTTGTGACCCCATGGACTGCAGCATGCCAGGCTTCCCTGTCCTTCACCATCTCCCAGAGTTTGCTCAAACTCATGTCCACTGAGTCGGTGATGTCATCCAACCATCTCATCCTCTGTCGTCCCCTTCTTCTCCTGCTTTCAATCTTTCCCAGCATCAGGGTCTTTTAGAATAAGTCAGCTCTTTGTATCAGGTGGCCAAAGTATTGGAGCTATAGCTTCAGGTGTGTATGTGTGTGTACAGATATATAAACATATTCACACATGCAAACACACAAATACAGATGCATACACTGGTGAATGTATTGCAGGCAATAAATAAATCAGAGCTATAATTCAACCTTCACAGTGAGGACTGAAAAAGACAATTGTTCAGAGTTTTCAGAGTTTACCTAGAACGTAGATTACAGAGAAAAGAAATGAAAATGGAAGGAGAAAGAAAATGGCAGGGAATACTGCCAAGTGGTACTCAGATCTATCTGTGTTAGTACAAAGAAACTAGAAGAAAGATCTTCAGAAGCCAGCCAAACTTCATGGCTTGACTGTAGTTACTCAACTTTCAAAAGAAAGCAGTGTTCCAGCTCTACCCTTTCCACCACTGCCCTCCCAAAAAAAGCATAAAGGAAAAAAAGAGAGAAGGCATCTCTTCAGTCACTGCTTAATTTTAAAAAAAGAAGGACTGACACAGGAGCCTAAAGATGATCATGGTAGTTATGACTAGAATGGGAAAGGCAAACTAAGCTCAGAGACCCTGAACAGAAATTTCAAGGGAGTTGATCCTGAGAAGGAGGAATAGAGCAGATCCTGAAGATGGATTCAGGAACAAAAGATCTAGATTCTAGTGGGAAGAGACAGATAAATAAGCAATGAAAGAAATTATAATCAGTACTAATTTAGAAAAATAAAGCAGATGAGCACTAGGGGGGAAGGGTTGGGAATTAAAAATCCCATGAGCAGGGACACACTCACTAATAAGGTGACTTGTGACATGTAATAAGTATGGTGATGAGAGGCCAGGAAATGAAGGATGACTTGGGGAGTCTGAACTCCTTTTTGTGAATCCTGGCTCAAACAGGATAAAGGACAAGATGAGCTTTGATCTGATGGTTTCAAGGCACAGTGATAGTGGCATCAAGGCCATGAGTGTGAGCGGGGAAGGAAGAGATCGGGGAAGCACAGCAGTCCAGACAGCTGCATCCAGAGCCTAAGGGCCCCTCCTTGACTCTGATTAGGTTTTAAAGAGTTTGAGCTGAATAATCTACTGAAAGGCGAAACTGAACCGACAGAAGAAGAAATATGCTGTTGGTACCTGACTCTTGCTTGACCTGGGAAAAACTGTGAAGAATGCTGTAATTAAAGGCATCAGTACAGGAGAGAGTCTAAATCCTAAGGGACATGACCAAGGAGATAAACAGATCTGGGCTTCCAGAGACATAATGATGCTGATGATATCTCAAGCGTGGGTGACAAGCCTGGGGTGCTGTGTTCCAGCCAAGCTCCATGGTGATTTAACAACACACAATGACCCAGGAGTGAGCTGCTCCTGCTTAAGGGAGAAGAGAAGGTGCTAAGTGAATCCACAAGTATTTCATCTTCAGGTCCATTTCTGCGAGAAATCCCAGTGTTGAAAATTTTTGATGTGTGCACCTGTCTTTTTTTTTTTTTTTTAACCAAGGAATGAGTGGGGCCTACCTACCAACAAAGGTTCAGCTCAGCAAGTTTCCTGTGCTACCAAATGGGATCATGACATACATGCTGCCAGCAGTTTTCATGAGTGCAGATGGATTCTTAGTTAAAATAATAGCAAACAGTACACAGTGCTTTTTTTTTAATATAAATTTATTTATTTTAATTGGAGGCTAATTGCTTTACAATATTGTAGTTGTTCTGCCACATTGACATGGCTTATATTGCACCTTCCAAAGTACTTTATATGTACTGAGTCACTTTTTTTTTTTCCAATTTAAATGTTTGAGAGAGGATTAGGACCTGTAGATTTGAATTTGAACTAGCAATAGACAACCACATAATCCTTACTTTCTATTCCCTAGCAAAAATAAAAGCACTGTCAATAGGAAATTAATAGCAAAACAAAACAAAATCATATACAATACTACATACCTATTAGAACAGCCAAAATCTGGAACAGTGACCACAGCAAATCCTCATGAGGATGAGGAGCAACTGTCCTTCATTGCTGGTGAGAATGTAAACAGTATAGTCACTTCGGAAGACAGTTTGGCAGTTCCTTGTAAAACTAAATGCATGATTTCCATAAGATCCAATAAACAAGCTCCTTCATATTTACCTAAAAGAGGTAAAAACTTATGTCTACACAAAACCTGCACATGGATGTTTATAGCAACTTTACTCAACACTGCCAAAACTTGGAATCCACCAAGATGTCCTTTAGGCAGTGAATGGACAGATGAACTGTGGGACATCTGGACAATGGAATATTACTCAGTGCTAAAAAGGAATGAATGATGAAGCCATGAAAAGAAATAAAAGTGAAAGTGAAAGAAGGAAGTCTGAAAAGGTAACATGCTGTATGATTCCAACCATTATATGACATTCTAGAAAAGGCAAAACTATGGAGACAGTAAAAAGATCAGTGGTTGCCAGGGGTTAGGAGGGGAGGAAGGAATGAATAGACAGAGCAGAGAGGACTTTTAGGGTAGTAAAAAATATGCTGTGTGATATTATAATAGGGATACATGTCATTATGTTCAGTTGCCAAGTCCTTTCTGACTCTTTGTGACCCCATGGACTGCAGCATGCCAGGCTTCCCTGTCCTTCACCATCTCTTGGAGCTTGCTCAAACTCATGTCCATTGAGTCAGTGATGCCATCCAACCATCTCATCCTCTGTTGTCCCCTTCTCCTCCTGCCTTCAATCTTTTCCAGCATCAGGTCTTTTCTAATGAGTCAGTCTTTGCATCAGGTGGCCAAAGTATTGGAGCTTCAGCTTCAGCATCAGTCCTTCCAATGAATATTCAGGACTGATTTCCTTTAGGATGGACTGGTTGGATCTCCTTGCAGTCCAAGGGACTCTCAAGAGTCTTCTCCAACACCACAGTTCAAAAGCATCAATTCTTTGGTGCTCAGCTTTCTTTATGGTCCCAACTCTCACATCCATACATGAATACTGCAAAACCATAGCTTTGACTAGACGGACCTTTGTTGGCAAAGTAATGTCTCTGCTTTTTAATGTGCTGTCTAGGTTGGTCATAGCTTTTCTTTCAAGGAGCAAGCATCTTTTAATTTCATGGCTGCAGTCACCATCTGCAGTGATTTTGGAGCCCAAGAAAATAAAGTCTGTCACTGTTTCCATTGTTTCCCATCTATTTGCCATGAAGTGATGGAACCAGATGCCATGATCTTAGTTTTTTGAATGTTGAGTTTTAAGCCAGCTTTTTCACTCTCCTCTTTCACTTTCATCAAGAGGCTCTTTAGTTCCTCTTTGCTTTCTGCCATAAGGGTGGTGTCATCTGCATATCTGAGGTTATTGATATTTCTCCCAGCAATCTTGATTCCAGCTTGTGCTTCATCCAGCCCAGCATTTTGCATGATGTACTCTGCATATAAGTTAAATAAGCAGGGTGATATACAGCCTTGATGTAACTCCTTTCCCAATTTGGAACCAGTCTGTTGTTCCATGTCCAGTTCTAACTGTTGCTTCTTGACCTGCATACAGATTTCTCAGGAGGCAGGTCAGGTGGTCTGGTATTCCCATCTCTTGAAGAATTTTCCACAGTTTGTTGTGATCCACACAGTCAAAGGCTTTAGCATAGTCAATGAAGCAGAAGTAGATGTTTTTCTGGAATTCTCTTGTTTTTTCTATGATCCAACAGATGTTGGCAATTTGATCTCTGGTTCCTCTGCCTTTTCTAAATCCAGCTTGAACATCTGGAAGTTCTCAGTTCATGTACTATTGAAGCCTAGCTTGGAGAATTTTGAGCATTACTTTGCTAGTGTGTGAGATGAGTGCAATTGTGCAGTAGTTTGAACATTCTTTGGCATTGCCTTTCTTTGGGATTGGAATGAAAAGTGAACTTTTCCAGTCCTGTGGCCACTGCTGAGTTTTCCAAATTTGCTGGCATATTGAGTGCAGCACTTTCACAGCATCATCTTTCAGGATTTGAAATAGCTCAGCTGGAATTCCTTCACCTCCACTAGCTTTGTTCGTGGTGATGCTTCCTAAGGCCTACTTAACTTTGCACTTCAGGACGTCTGGCTCTAGGTGAGTGATCACACCATCGTGGTTATCTGGGTCATGAAGATCTTTTTGTATAGTTTTTCTGTGTATTCTTGCCACCTCTTCTTAATATCTTCTGCTTCTGTTAGGTCCATACCATTTCTGTCCTTTATTGTGCCTATCTTTGCATGAAATGTTCCCTTGGTGTCTCTGAATACATTTGTCCAAATCCATAGAATGCGCAATATCAAGAGTGAACTATAATGTAAACTATGGACTTTGGGTGATGATGATATATTGACACAGGTTCATCAATTTTAACAAACGTTGCACTCTGGTGGATATGTTGATAATGGAGGAGGCAGTGCAAGTGTAGGGGTAGGAGGTATACGGGAGATCTCTGTATTGTCCCATCAATTTTGCTGTGAACTAATATTGCTCTTAACAAGAATAGTCTTGGGACTTCCCTGGTTGTTAGTTACGAATACACCTTGCAGGGCATGCAGGTTCAATCCCGGGTTGGGGAACTAAGTCCCTACATGCTGCAGAGAAGTTAAGTCTATGTGCTATACCCACTGCGCCTGCACAGCACAACTACAGAGTCCATGTGGCACAACCAAGATCTCGCATGGCACAACTACGACACAACACAGTCAAGTAAATAAATAAACAACCAATTTATTTTAAAAGTTTTAACAAAAATAGTTTAAAAAACATGTAAGAGAAAGTAATAGTGTTGTACCATAAACTTTTCCCTTATTTTTGGACAGTAGACCCTTGACCCTTCATTGACCATTTATTCAGCCTGAACGAGCTCTTCTATGAGGGCTGAATTTGATGTTCTTTGAGATAAGTGTTAAAAAAAGAGAGAGAAGGCATTGATTGTTAGGGGCTTGAAATGCAGACAGCTCAGTGAAGCTTGCCCATAAAATCAGCTTTCAGGGGTTAACCAGTTCCTGACTGACTAAGAAAGAGATGCTATGAATACAGTCTCACAGGCAGGAAGTCTGTGATGTGAGGGGAAGTTATTTTCCCATATGGTTGAGATAGGTGAAGGTTATGTGTTCATATGAATTTCCTGCCTAACAGTTCATCTCTTCCTGTTTCTCAGCATTTAACCCTGTAAAAGAACTCAACAGCTTATAAGAGCCTGGCCAAGGAACCAGAGAAGCAGAGACAGGGTATCTGCTATTGATTGAGCAAGTACTGGAAGTCAGAGCAGGAAATGGACCAGAAGCCACAAGGCAAGTCAGTGAGGAAGGGCACACAATCATCAAAGATCAGGGCAAATAAGGATTCCAAAGCTAGGTCAATCAGTGAGAAGCAGGATATAAATAGTACTGGTATATGGGGCAAGCACTATTCTAAGGCGAACAGTAGCCTAGTGAATGTAGAAAATAGAAGAACCGTGTAAAACTCAGGAGGTCAGATGCAAGTTCTGAAGAAGTGAGACCAGAGTTTGCCTCCAATGAGAGGTACTGGCCAGCTTTGCGAGAAGGCTGGCCTCTCCCGAGTCTGGACAAATCCGAGGCCCACGCTAGAGTCACTTGGCAAGGTACTTCCGGAGGAAAGAGTAGAGAGAGAGCCATGTTGTGGGCCTCTTAGGGCGCACTGTGCTTTGGCCTCACCTTCCAAAAGCAGAGTTTTCTATTTTTTTGGTACTGTACTCTATATATTTAGAAGTAGAAACAATTGATCTAAATAGCTGATTTTGTAAGGCTAATGCTCAATATAAGTATTCTTTTTAGGCGAGCCTTCCCTTAACTATCTTCCTTTAACAAAAGTATAGATCTCAAGGTCAAATAAGTATACTAAGTCATCTATGACATAAATGAAAGGGATTCGGCAAAAGAAATCTCCTTTCCCCAAAAGCTTTTCCGGAGAAACACATTTGCAGTGTTGTATTAGTCATTATTTTGCTTAAAAGATGGCAGAGGATAGTTATATAGAATCAATTCACTCCACATTTAATGCACTCTGGTCTAGTCAATGCACCACAATAAGTATACTAACCACATTGAGCTTCTCTTCCAACTCAACCACACGTAATAAGCCACACATTAGATATCCCACAGACTCTTGTAATTTCTCTTCCATTTCCTTTGACTTAACTTATTCAATGAACACTTTTCTCTCTAGTGGGGTCTTGGCTTCACCCTCAACTTTCTTCTACTGACTTCTTCAATCACAATTTCCCGGAAGCAGTATAACTTCCCCTCACATCACACCCCAGTCTAATAAAACTCTAATAATAGCTCTCTTCTCTAGGTAAAGTAGTCAATACCATTCCTTCTTTGCTTATCCTTCTATACTACTGCAGGAGAAACTGCAAAACACACACAATGAACATCAGCAAAGTGGTTATTTTTCTTGTGCAAAAGTCCCAAGCAGTATGGCGGCTGTGTGATGCCACTGGGAAATCTATGCCACATCTGTCTTTCTGCTCAGACTCAGCATAGAATGTGGTTTTCATTTAATGTTTATTGCCTTATGTTTGCGAAGTGGCTGCTTCTCTTCCAATATTATAACTATGCCCTAAGCAGGAAAAAAGGGAATGTGACAACAAAAGCCACCCAAGTCAGCTATCAGTTGTCATTTTAAAGAACATCCCTGAATACATGTTTTCCCAAAGAAGACATACAAATGACCAACAGATACATAAAAAGGTGCTCAACATGACTAATCATCAGGGAAATACAAATCAAAACCAGAATGAGATATGACCTATTTTTCCAGGGAATCTTCCAGACCCAGGGATTGAACCTGGATCTCCTGCACTGTGGGCAGATTCTTTCCTGTCTGAGCCACCAAGGAGGCCCTATTATTCAGTCATAAGAAAGAAGGAAATCCTGCCATTTGTAACAACATGGATTGACCTTGAGGGCATTATGCTAAGTGAGATAAACCCAACAGAGAAAGATAAATACTTTATGATCTCACTTACA
The DNA here is from genome assembly GCF_023699985.2 of Odocoileus virginianus. Lineage (NCBI taxonomy): Eukaryota > Metazoa > Chordata > Mammalia > Artiodactyla > Cervidae > Odocoileus > Odocoileus virginianus. The sequence goes on from NW_027224268.1 coordinate 4,301,744, forward strand.
CGTTGAATCTAAAAACCTGATCTCATAGAAACAGAGATGAGAATGCTGTTTACCAGGGTCTAAGGAGTGGGGAAACAGGGAGATGTTGGTCAAAGAGCACAAACTCACAGTTAGAAGGTGAGTAAGTTCTGGGGATCTAATGTACAGAATGGTGAGTATAGAAAATGACCCTGCACTATACATTTCAAAGCTGCTACAAGACTAGATCTTAAATGTTCTCATGACAAAAAAGAAATGCTAAGTATGTGACATGATGGAAAAGTTACCTAAGACTATGGTGGTAACCACATAGCAACATATAAACGTATCAAATCAATACACTGTACACCATAAACTTATACAATGTTATATGCTAGTTATTTCTCAGTTTAAAAAGGGGAGGACAATAAATATCAGCTATCTGGTGATATACAAAAGAAATAAGTACAAAAATACACAATGACAAGCTTTGATAAATGGTAAGATGAAAAAGGTCAAGTTGATATGAGAGCATACATTGAAGCAGAGTAGTCTAGTGTGTGGAACATGAGATATTCATGAAAAACCTATTAAATGAAACCTGAGAAACAAATAGGAATTTAACTAGGTGAGGGGGCACTGTGTTCTCTCCTTGCTACCTCCAAACTGGGGAAATGACCAAAGAGTCAAAACTGGAAACTTAAGTTTTTAAAATTTACTACAAAACAGGGCCTTCCCTGGGGGTCCAGTGGTTAACACGCCACACTTCCACTGTAGGGGGCACAGGTTTGAGCCATGGCCAAGATTCCACATGCCACACAGTCAAAAAAGAAAAAAAAATTCATTATGAAATGAACTATAACATGGGTGGGGGGTGCATATATTTTTAAAATTCCTGAACTTGGAGATAACAATCTTCTCAAGGTTAGTCTACGTGAAAACCAATTCCTTTGTCTGAATTCACTCTTGGAATTAGAAAAAGAAGCCAACATTCTTTTCTTCTTTTTTCAAAATCCAGTATGGTGCTGCTAGTTATAGAAACGCAGTTTAGAAAACTCACGTACTCTTGCCTTTCTTTACGTATCTTGGGGTCCAACCACAAAGCCCTCATTAAGCTAATGCATTTGTCCTTCATTGTCTATAATATTATTTTCTACTGTTACCCATTGGGAAATAGAGGGAGATTTGCAATTTAATCATGACAACTGCACTTCTACATCCTTTATCCCATTTCTCCATCACACCCTGCCATCCTTGTAAGTTACTACTTCCACAGAAGCTTACACTCTAATAAACTCACTGAGTCCTTGATTCTGTATATTTTCAGCAGCCATTCTGGCACAGCTCTCTCTGTCTAGAATTTCTTCAATAGGCACACACATTCACACTCACACCATATATGCACACAAGTGTGTGTATATTTCTATTTCGGGGGATCCATAGGCTTTCAAAATTCTGTTCTTTCCTCTTTAGAGTACTGAAAACTCTGATGGAAGAATACTATCTTTTGTTTTCTTTCTTTCTTTCATTCTACACTATCCGGCTTAATTATCTGCAAATTAGGCACCCAGCCGACAGGGATATCTATTATCCTATCATGCAAGTCAGACACTGTCAAACTTCTGAATTTGTGGAAGTGAGCTTCCAGCTCACAAAACAACTGGAACGCGGCATTCAAAATAACTTGTAACTATACGTCAGGTAGCATCCACTTGGCATTGCAAAATCTCAGTGTTATAGAGACAGGCCATTTACTACTCATAGAATAGAATGCTGAATACCACAAATGAGAGGGACAGCAGCGTCATCCCTCACGGGCAGCAGCTGTCCCCTCTTTTGTTTAAGCAGAGAGAGACAGACCCTAAGAAATTCCCTCACTTTGCTCTCCCCTCCCCCCCCCCGCCGCCCGCACAGTTTCTTGTCACTGTTTCCTGTCTGCATGACTGCATTGTTGACAGCCAAGACTTGTGCTGTCAGATCTGAGTCTGGCATCCTCTGCATGAAGGTGTGGGGGAAACCCAAGCAGACAGCTTTCCAAGCTTGGCTTGGAGGACAGGTAGGAGAAAAATCAGACCTAGGTCTACCAGGACTTTTGGGGTCTAGCACAGTCCATGCTTCTCAAGAAAACTAGGAAAATATTAAAATAGTTTAAATAATATATCTGATTTGAGAATAATTTTCAAAGAAGTACTAATATGTGATTTATATTAAGTTATTCCCAATTTTTCCCAATTATTCCCAATTATTATTCCCAATAATTTTCTTTGAAAATTATTCTCAAATCAGATATATTATTTAAACTATTTTAATATTTTCCTAGTTTTCTTGAGAAGCATGGACTGTGCTAGACCCCAAAAGTCCTGGTAGACCAAGGTCTCATTTTTCTCCTACATGTCCTACGGGCACCCCAGCCCTTGTTCAAAAACAGAAGCAAGTCATTAAGTTAGTTCTACATTCAAGAGGAGGGAATCACACAAGTGAGTGAAGACCACGAGACAGAGTTCCCCGGCGCCATGTCAGAAGCCACCGACCATAGCACTCCTGGCTGTCCTGTTTTTAAATGTTTGCTCTCTGGGGAAAGATCACATAGGAAGCTTCTCATATTTCAGTGTAAGTACATTTGTGAGGTTTCTCTGGAATCAAGAGGAAGCTAGATGAAGGTTGATACATAGGAGGTAGAGGGAACTGTAAAAATGGTCAGTGTCTCAGAAAGGGGAGATGGGCAAGAGTTAAGACAATAGGGCTGACATCACCAGAGCTTGAGAAAATAGTCTGATCAAGTAAATTAAATATGAGTCAGCAAATTGACACTGCAATGAAAACAAAGGAAGTGTGAACTGGATAAAGAGGAATATAATACATAAGGGCCCTGTAGATGATGTTCACTGTGTACCCCACAATGGTGAGATCTCTGGGAGACTATAAAATCTCTCTTTGACCATGGATATAATGAGCTTGAATGTTCCTCAGACTAATACACAGAAAATAAGGGAAGGCTGGGGATAAAATGGAAGAAGGCCACAATAAAACCTGTTTATCTTTCCTGAAGAAACACTGAAATACACTGCTAAATCAGTACCTATAAACAACTCTCAGGGAATTTCCTGGCAGTCCAGTGGTTAGGGCTCTGTGCTTCCCTTGTAGGGCGCATGAGCTCCATCCCTGGTTAGGGAACTAGGATGCCACATGCTGCACATGTGGCTAAATAAATAAACAGCAAACATCAATGGTATATGGGTCGTATGCCAAGAAGTAACAATTCCCACTGAAGTAGAACATGAATTCTGCATTGGTTTTTTAGCACCAGCCTTAATGTAGGTGCTATGGATTTGTCTAACGCAACCTTATACTCTAGTCTGACCTTCCTGGGAAGAAAATTCTTTGTGGGATGCAAGGTGCAGCCAGTGACATAGTTGGTTTCCATATCTATAAAGAGCTAAGAGAGAAAAAAAATAAGTGAAAGAGCAAAGAAAATGTGATAAGCAACTGAATGAGCAGAAGGGTATAAGAAAGGGCCAACACACTTTCATGATAACAAAAAAGACAAACTAAAGAGACTTAGAAAAGAAGGGAACTTGCAAAAAAGAAAGGGGAGAAGTGAACTTATTTATAAAACGGAAGTAGAATCACGTATGCAGAAAACAAGCTTCTGGTTCCCAGCAGATAAGGGTGGGGAGGGATAAACTGGGAGACTGAGCCGGGCATAAACACACTGTGGCGTGTAAGACAGGTGACTAGTAAGAGCCTGCTGCGCAGCGCAGGGAACTCTCTACTCCATCCTCTGAAGAGCTGACATGAGAAAAGAAACAAACAAAAAGCCCACAGTGGGTATGTTTATATGTATAACTCATTCACTTTGCTGTACATCTGAAACCAACACAACATTGTAAATCAACTACGTTGTTGCTTAGTAGCTAAGTTGTGTCTGACTCTTGGCAACCCCATGGACTGCAGCCTGCCAGGCTTCTCGGCCATGGGATTTCCCAGGCAAGAACACAAGAATACTGGAGTGGGTTGCCATTTTCTTCTCCAAAATCAATAATACTCCAATACAAATTTTAAAAAAGAAGGGAACTTCCTCAACGTGATAAAGGGTATCTACAAATAACCTACAGATAACATCATACTTACTGGTGAAAGACTAAAAAACTTTCTCCTTAAGATTAGGAACTAGATATGAATGTCTGTTCTAACCATTTTCTATTCAACACTGTACTGTGATTTTCATCAGAGTAATTAGGTAAGAAAATGAAATAACAGGCATCCAGAATGGAAAAGAAAAAAGCCAAACTATCTTTATTTTCGAATGGCATGATTTTGTACATTGACGCAAACGAGGAAAACAATGGAAATTACCTAAAGGTACAGAGATGGTATCACTGAAATAATACCGATGTCATATATTTATGTAGCATTTTACAGCTTCCAAAGGGCTATGCATCATTTTATCTTCATAACCACCTGTAAGGTAAGTACTATTATTAATGCACATCACAAGTGACAAAACTAATACTTAAAAAGAGATGTATTTTTTAAAGAAGCCAGTTACTAAATACCATAACTGTCACCCAAATCTCCAGCTCCAGGACTCTAAATCAATGCATAATGGTTGCTTGGTTTCTTATCTTTTAAGATCAGGATGGTCCAAAAGAACTTTACAATGGTGAAAGTGGTCTGTATCTGCTTTGTTCAATACTGTGGCCACCAGACCCAAGTGGGTACTGCATACTTGAAATGTGGCTAGTACAACTGAATAACTGAATTTTTAATTTTATTTAAATTTAAAGAACCACATGAGGTCACCATGTTGGACAGTGTAGCTCTAGAGAGTTAGTCCCTGCTCAAAGACATAAACGGTATGGATCTAATGGAAGCAGAAGATATTAAGAAGAGGTGGCCACAATACACAGAAGAACTATACAAAAAAAATCTTCATGACCCAGATAACCACGATGGTGTGATCACTCACCTAGAGCCAGACATTCTGAAGTGCAAAGTTAAGTAGGCCTTAGGAAGCATCACCACGAACAAAGCTAGTGGAGGTGAAGGAATTCCAGCTGAGCTATTTCAAATCCTGAAAGATGATGCTGTGAAAGTGCTGCACTCAATATGCCAGCAAATTTGGAAAACTCAGCAGTGGCCACCAGACTGCAAAAGTTCACTTTTCATTCCAATCCCAAAGAAAGGCAATGCCAAAGAATGTTCAAACTACTGCACAATTGCACTCATCTCACACACTAGCAAAGTAATGCTCAAAATTCTCCAAGCTAGGCTTCAATAGTACATGAACTGAGAATTCCAGATGTTCAAGCTGGATTTAGAAAAGGCAGAGGAACCAGAAATCAAATTGCCAACATCTGTTGGATCATAGAAAAAGCAAGAGAATTCCAGAAAAACATCTACTTCTGCTTCATTGACTATGCTAAAGCCTTTGACTGTGTGGATCACAACAAACTGTGGAAAATTCTTCAAGAGATGGGAATACCAGACCACCTGACCTGCCTCTTGAGAAACCTGTATGCAGGGTCAGAAAGCAACAGTTAGAACTGGACATGAAACAACAGACTGGTTTCAAATTGGGAAAGGAGTACATCAAGACTGCATATTGTCATTTTGCCTATTTAACTCACATGCAGAGTACATCATGTGAAATGCTGGGCTGGATGAAGCACAAGCTGGAATCAAGACTGCTGGGAGAAATATCAATAACCTCAGATATGCAGATGGCACCACCCTTATGGCAGAAAGCAAAGAGGAACTAAAGAGCCTCTTGATGAAAGTGAAAGAGGAGAGTGAAAAAGCTGGCTTAAAACTCAACATTCAAAAACTAAGATCATGGCATCTGGTTCCATCACTTCATGGCAAATAGATGGGGAAACAATGGAAACAGTGACAACTTTATTTTCTTGGGCTCCAAAATCACTGCAGATGGTGACTGCAGCCATGAAATTAAAAGACGCTTGCTCCTTGGAAGAAAAGCTATGACCAACCTGGACAGCATATTAAAAAGCAGAGACATTACTTTGCCAACAAAGGTCCATCTAGTCAAAGCTATGGTTTTTCCAGTGGTCATGTATGGATGTGAGAGTTGGACCACAAAGAAAGCTGAGCACCGAAGAATGGATGCTTTTGAACTGTGGTGTTGGAGAAGACTCTTGAGAGTCCCTTGGACTGCAAGGAGATCCAACCAGTCCATCCTAAAGGAAATCAGTCCTGAATATTCATTGGAAGGACTGATGCTGAAACTGCAATACTTTGGCCACCTGATGCAAAGAACTGACTCATTGGAAAAGACACTGATGTTGGGAAAGACTGAAGGCATGAGGAGAAGGGGACAACAGAGGATGAGACAGCTGGATGGCATTACCGACTTGATGGACATGGGTCTGATCAAGCTCTGGGAATTGGTGATGGACAGGGAAGCCTGGCGGGCTGCAGTCCATGGAGTCTCAAAGAGTTGGACACTACTGAGTGACTGAACTGAACTGAACTAAATCAGAGATTCCTCCTCATGGTTCTAGTCTCACAGTGACCAACCTATATGCAATTGGTTGTTGACTATGAGGAATATATATAGAAGTACAAAGAGAGACAAACCATCCTTGGGAATAATTACAAGGTGCTGTATATCCTCAGAAATATATACAATGACTCGGCAACATATAAACATGTAGGAGTGTTCTAACCAACCAAAAATAGAAGAAATGCTTTCCTAAAAACTACAGCTTTCTTTTCGTTAAGGGGGTGGGATGAGGTCAGAAATAACATACCTTATGTTTAAATGATTATATATGTTTTTCTGTTCTTACACCCACTCCAGTGAATTCTTGCTTCTAACTCTACCACTACAGATTTGCTAAATGAGTTTCTGTTCTTTAAATACCTCCTTCATGTTTCCACTTTATACTTTTTCTTAGGCTATCTTTTTTGCTAGGAATGTCTTGCTCCATCTTACAAATCCAAGTATGACCACATCCTTCAAGGCTTAAGTCAAATTTATAATCTCCTGGAACACTGTCTTATCTCAGCTAGATGATGTCCTTCACTCTTCAACTATTTCATTTACAACACTTAGTACTGTACCCACATATTACAGTTTTATGTACACATCTTCTCCCTGATTAGACCCAGTCAGTAAACCGCAGCTCATGGACAAAATCTGGTCTATTGCATGTGTTGTAAATAAAGTTTTGTTGTAATAGAGCCATGCTCACTATTTTACAGCCATATTTTCTATGGCTGCTTTGCCCTGTAATGGCAGAGTTGACTAGTTGCAACAAAGTGTCCCTCAAACCCTTATATATTTCCCACTTGGCTCCTCACAGCAAGTTATTTGATCCTGTATCACTATAAGCTTTTGGAATGAACTATAGAACCATATCTGATTTATTTTTTTAATCTTCCCAAGACCTACAGTATTGCCCTATATATAGCAGTAACATCATAAATATTTTAAGAATTTTCTGTTAATAAGGAATTAACAGTGTCTGCTTATGTATATCAATTTTCTATTGGCAAACAATATCCCACCCAATTTCTCATTTACTCATCAAGACAGCTTCCTCCCACAGAAAAAGTAGGTCTCATTATCTACATTTTATACCATGAGAAATTGAGGCACAAAGAGACTTATGCCTATGGTCACAGCTAGTAAAGAGAGTTGCAAAACTGGGTCAGAAACCCAGATCTTCTGATCTCTGACTCTGAGCCACCTTATTCTGCCTCTCTGTGCTTACCTGCTTTCCTCTGAATTGACCTAAGATTCTGGTGGAACCCCAAATAACACTTGTTTTATTGTTTCAGTCGTGTTTGACTCTTCGCAACCCTATGGAATGTGCCTGCCCGGTTCCTCCGTTCATGGGATTTCTCAGGCAAGAATACCAGAGTGGGTTGCCATTTCCTTCTCTAGGGGATCTTCCCAACCCAGGGATTGAACCCCATGTCTTCTGCATTGGCAGGTAGATTCTTTACCACTGAGCCACCAGGGAAGCCCATGTATCTACTGAGTAAATTAATAATCATGTCTCAGACAATTCATGCTCATTTTCAACAAAATTGCAACTATTTTTATGAGAGCTAGTCATTTAAAGTATTTTTATGTTTCTAAATTTAAAAATTTATTTACAAATTAAATTTAGAGAATTTTCTAGCAGTCCAGTGGTTAGGACTCTGCTCTCACTGCTGAGGGCCCAGGTTCAATCCCTAATTGGGGAACTAAGATCCCACAAACCGCAGTCCCCACCCTGCTCAAATTAACAAATAATAATTGAAAAGTTAATTAATATATAAAAACCTTTACAGAAAATAACCCCCCCCCCCAATTTTTTTTCCAAAACTTCAGAAGACAGAGGAAACGTACATTTCCCACGCTGGTCACACTGCCTCTCCCTGCTCTGCTTGTCCTCCTTACCAAGGCAGTTTCTTTTTCATTCCATATCTTAAAGCTATTGACTTCAAAATAGTACCTATCAGATTTAGCCATAAGCAAGACTCATATGCCCCACTGGCATGTTCAGTCTGCACAGGCCAAGTTTATCTAATTCAAATCCATTATCTGTTCAGCAACACCTCTTCACTATTCAGTATTGATTGTTTACACATCCAATATGAAACACTGGAAGAAAAGCAGAGTGGCGAGAATACAGGACATTTGTTTTATGTCTTCCTGTAAAAACTGTCTGACTTTACTCTAAATATATTAAACACTAGACTCGTGAATTTTTAAATAGTATTTGTAATGTCTTTGCACTTATACTAGATAACTGCATTGTTTTTGATACACAAATAGGATTCTTTAAAGAAATACCCCCTTCTCTGAAATGGGTCACATTCTTTATAGTTACAGAGAGCCTACTTATTTCTGCCCAGTAAGAAAAAAATGGATTCCTTTTGAGCCTCTTTGAGGTGTTAAGAGTCAGCTTAAATTATGCATGCAATTTAATGCAAATGAAAGGTTTCAATATAAGAAGGTGGTTCTCTGAGCTGGAGGCTATCGTCTTGGCAAAATATATGTCATCAAGTATATATTCAACTCTCTGTGGACAACCAATAAAGTTTTGTAGACTAAAACAAGCTCAACACTTTTTTTTAAAAAAAGCAAAAGTTAATATTTTTAAAACTACTGTAATAAGGGCTATTAGAATGTCTACAAACTCAAGAACACATGTCTAATACAGATGTGACCTCCTTTCTTGGTTCATCAAGTAAAGGCCACTGGGCTGGCTAGGGACCCCAAGATTTTAATTCTTACTACACAGAGCTACTCTGTTGTCTTTTTTTAATTTGTTTTGTAACCTATCTTTGGGTATTTGCTTATCTTTACTCTGCCTTCTAAGAATGACTTCAAGCAGCCTACAAAGGCACATATATATTTGAGATTAAAATGTGTTTTGAAAAGATGAAGCATCTCTCATCCTGTGTGACATGCTACACTACATGAACCAAAAAGACTAGAAGGGTATTATGAAGTCAAACAGAGCTCACCAAAGCCTCTGTGCCTAGAGTTCTAATGTCAGCAGTGACAGATAATGGAGCCAGATTCCCTGCAATTGAATCCTGGTTCTGAACTCGGTTCTGCACTGCCATGCCATGTGATTTTAGCCAAGCGTCCTCTCCACTCAAGGCCTCAGTTTCCTCAGGCTGAAGTAAGGGATATTAAAATAACATCCACCTTAATTTACACAGGGTGTTGGAATAGTACCTGGCACAAAGAAAATGTCACCATGCCATCAAGAAGCAGTATTAGTACTAATCATAGTAAAGTTTCAGCATTGGCCTGGCAAATAGTGATTCAAAAGTAATCTCTCTTAGTCAGGATAAACCACATGAGTTGTTTTTGTTTTTGTTTTGACGCCGTCTCCATTTTCTCAGTATATTTCTCCTTCTTCTCGTCAATGGTGAGTATCCTCACCATCCTAGTGCTCTTCAGGGGGAGGGGTCCATACCGTGGCCACTGACAGGCCAAGCAAAACTGTCACCAATCCGTACTCAGAATTTAAGAGTATCATAGATTTTAGGTATACCCTTAAGGGCATATTTCTATCATGTAAAGGAGGATATAGAAAATTCAGCAGCTTTTAACCTTGATAAAAGCTTTCTCTTGGCATGATGAGTAACAGTGTGCTGCAAATCTTCCACTACTTCTGTCTCTTGACTCCAAACAAACTGGTTAATCAGTGGGCTCTGAAGGCAGCGTTGTGTGAATGAAGGAGCTGAGGGAAGGTACAGAGAGCGTTCTGGACTACAGCATTGCTGGGGAAAAGAACTGGGAAGGCACATACAAGGGCATTCTGGGCTTCGGAAATTCTGGCAGGGACCTTGTCTAAAAGGCTCTGGCATGAGAGCAACTGACTCTTGGGGAAGCAATGACAAGGAGTAGAAAAAAAAGGAGATGCCAATTGTCCTAGATATCTATTGCTAAATAAAGGATGACTTCAAAATTTAGTGGTTTAAAATAATGACAATCATTTATTTTGCTCCTGAATCTGTAAGGTGAGCAGGACTCAGCAGGAAGGACTGTCTCTGAACCACATAGTGGCAGCTGGGCAGTTCTACTGAAGCTGTGGAATCCAACTCCAACACAGCTTATTCATATGACTGAACTTGGTGTCAGTAGTAATCTGGGCTCAATCCTCTCCATGTGAGCTTTTCCACAGAGATGTTTAGGCTTCCTCAAAGCATGGAGGCTGGGTTCCAAGAATGAGAGTCCCCAAAGACAGGAAATAGAAGTTTCATGTCTTTTAAGGTTCAGGCCCAGAAACTGGCACAGCAACAGGCCACTATAGCCTGCCAGTTAAGCCATCATCAAGCTTACTCAGGTACAAGTGGAGAGGACACAGAAGCATCCTCCAGTGAGAGGTGTGTCAAATAGTTTGTGGCCATCTTAACTTGCCACACTCAATGATCTGAAGGAGATTAAGATTCACATAGCCTCTGCTCCTTCTCCATCACCTCAGCAAAGGAAAGGAGCTGCAGTTGGCTACCTCATAATGATGTAGCCCTTTCTCTTGCCTCAAGATCACAGAAACCCTTCGGACTTTGACTTGGCATGTATTAGAATCCCTTCTTTTTGGGGGTACTGATACCTCTTTGCAAAAATCTACTTCTTGCTGCCCTAAAATTGGTCTTTGTCTCACTAAGTTAGATTAAGCTGTAAAAGCAAAATGTAACAGCTATGGAGATGGAGGGAGAGATGCAATTAAATGTACAGTGTTCCCCTCAGGGGATCCTGGACCTTATTGGCCACCAGGTGACTTTGAATGTTTGCTATGTTTCAAAATGATGACATTCTCAACTATATATTTACAGATAGAACTTAATTACAGATAAGACTTGCTTTTTTGATGGCTTTTCTGGTAGTAAAACTATCCACATAACATTTATTTAGTCCAAGGCAATGGAAACATGTTAAAAGTCCTTGCAAGAAAACCCTGAATTTAAAGATATCAGAGAAATCTTGTTTTCAGTTATTTCTGCTTCAATATAGATTGTATCTATTAAATGCTTCTGTTATTAAGTGAAAAAGTGTATATACCTAAGCCCAAGGGCTATTTTGCTAAGAGCCAATTTCCATTATGAGATTTTATAATGGGCTTAAAGAGCAAATGTTCAATATATGATAAAATTAGTTTTTTAAATCCTAGATTTGAAGGGTCCAGAAAATCAAAAGAGTCAGAGGATTCTCAAATAAAGCTAAAAGATAAAGCTGATTTATATGTAGGGACCGAGAGTGGTGACTCCTGTGAAAAGTCTGCCTTTGTCTGGAAGAGAGGCAAGGGGGTTCAATGTACCAAGGCTATTTCTTCTAACAGACTGAAAATTTTCTTATAAAGCTCAGGTTCTTAAATTTTACCCAAAGGGAAAAAGGAAGCATGAGAGAGTTTAATGACTAATGATTTCTTCTCTAAAAATAAATCCCACTTTTAAATGTGGCAGCCTGGGAGGAGACAGACTTGCTCCCACAAGCATGGAGGTAGGAGGCTTGAGTAATAGGGTCACAAGCCACCTTTTCCCCACTCGGCACCAGCCACAGAGTTTTCTGTCACACTTCTGGGAACCTTCCCAAGTCAGAGTTGCTTCAGGATGGGCACAGTGAGGCCATCATTTCACATCAGACCTAAAGGCATATCAATTCTTCTCTCTGCAGAGCTCAGAAGGATGACATAATGCATTTAGTGAAGGCTCACATGTCTGTTAAAAGATGATTCATCAGGATAAAAACTAGGACAATAAAATTCTACAGAATGGCTCTGCATATCTAGGTACTTTGGGATTAAACTAAACATGAGAAATAAAATAGACTCTGTCTAGACTGGAAAATATACGGTAAAATAAAAAGAACCGAGCAAATGATTAGCTTGTCACAAGTTCTTTGTGCTGGGGAGTCTCAATAATGGTCAAGCTGAAGTTCAAACATAAACTGTCAACCCAAGATGGTGTGTCCATGATTTAGGCCATTGCTACTCAAAGTGTAGTCCATGACACCAGCAGCATTAGCATCACCTGACATGTTAGAAATGCAAATTCTGAGGCTCCATCCCAGACCTACAGACCCAGAATCTGTGGCAATAGGGGCCAGCAACCTGTGTTTTATTAGCCATCCAGATGATTCTTAAGCACGCTAGTCCGCAACAAGCCCCAACTCAGATTGCAGAGAGAGGAAAAATTACAAAATAGACATTTGGTTGACTTAGGCTTAACTCTCAAGAATGCATAACAAAAATGAGGCATAATTCATGTTTTATTTAGGTACTTAGGAAATTGCCTTAAGTTTGATAGGATTTGAGTAAATGCTAATAGATGAAACTTGTTCACAAGTTTCACAAATCAGTTATTAAAATCATTCATCCCCAAATTACTAAAAGTGTACTCCATACTTCAGGAAATAGTGATGTAAGTTATGTATGGAGTTTAAGGATCGAAGTAATACAAGGAAGAAATCAGGCAGAGTGCTGGGGCCAGCAGAACATGCTCTTGCCCCTGGGACAGAGGAACAGCCAGGCCCAGCACAAAGGTCGAGAGGCCGGGCTGGGCTGGACAGAATGTGTTCCCCTGGCGGGGAGAGGCAGCAGAGCCAGAGTCCACGTGGATATAAGGCGGCAAGCGGAGATCATGGAGAGCAAGCAGAAACACAATCAGAAGCTTGAAATCTAGCCTATTCCAGTTTGGTTAAATTTTTAAGTGGTTCAACACCAAGGTGATAAGCAATATAAGGGTTTGGGGGTCTGAATCCAAGCCTGCCTTGGGCAGACAGGGGAAGGAGAGACAGGATAGATTCATGACTGGAACCTCAGATAAGTTAATTATGTTAGGAACTCATGTGCCTGAAACACCCACACTCAGACCTTTGTCTGCAACCTGACATCGGGTGTAGTTTTAATAACTGTACATTTTAAGTTAATGATATATGTTTGTGTGTTGATGGGTAGATAAAACAGGCACAGTGAGAGGAACCAGTGAAAGGAACCAGGTGACAAATGGGGAAGGGGACCAACAGTTGCTCAGTAGAATCTCAATATGTATTTGTTGAACTGAATGAAATGGATGAGAGTACATGTACCAGGTTCTAAGTAAGCTGTGACAGACCACGTCCCTTAGTCCAGTGACTGTCTCTGTCAATCCTAGCATATCCCTATTTTGCAGATTAAGAAATCAAGGTTGACACAAGGTAAAGCAAATCAGTCCTTTCAGATCTCAGGCCCTCTCCCACTAACTTGGGATACAACGGGTAGGCGGAATGCCAAGGGGTGACCCACCTCAATGCTGTTGCTGCTCCTGGGCCACTGCAGTTTGGGTTTTTGAGTTTGAGTTCCTGGAATAGGTGGGGGTGGGGGGTTGATAAGAGTAACTTAAAGTCAAAGTAGCTTCTAGAATAGTTAGTAGACACCTACTCAGTCCCTGCTTATTTTACTGTAACTCTACCCAGTAGTATCTCAGGGCCTGGGTCTTTGGGAAAGAAGTTCCAATCCCCACCTTCTCTGTTAGTGGGACTACTGAAATATATGATTACCATGGCAACTTTGGTAGATAGATATTATGCCAGTGTGTCTTTATGTTCCAAATCCCACCTCTCTAGCCTTGAGAAACTCATGCACAAAGGACTCAGTCTTGCACTCCCAATGCCTAATACTATAAGATACACAGTAATTTCTTAACAATGGTCTGTTGAATGAATGAATGAATCTAGACCTAACTCCACAAGGGATTCCTTCTCCCGTTTCCAAGAAATTGTTCTCACTCATTTATTGAGCATCTACTGTGTAAAATGCACAATTCCAGGAAGTGGGAGATACAACAATAAAGACCAACAAAGGCTCTCAGTTATCAACTCTACTGCATTCAGATTAAGGTCTTAAAAACCAGGAATGAGGTAGAGAGGAATAAGAATGTACTATGACTACTTCTGACTTGTAACACTGCTTAATTTAACTTGGCTTTTCTGTTATATACTTGCTTTAAATGAGTCCGTCGCATTGTCATGTGATTAGATGGACAATTCTAAGAGAAACACTACTGAGTTTCTCAGAACTGCTGACCTGATACACAACCAAAGCTGCCTGCCTATGAACAAACCTAAGAAGATAACAGATTCCCATACCCACATGAGCATAAGCAGGCAGGCTATTGCTTCTATGTATCATTCATGCCACATAAAGGGGACTGAGGGGCCCACAGACTCACTGGAGATCCAGAAAGTTAATTAAAACACATTCTTCATTGTCCAAAATTTGGGTAATATATGCTCTACAAAATGCACTGAAAAGGAAGTCCAGTGCTCTGAGGCTGCATTTGGCATCTTCCTTTCTAGTCCTGAGAACAGGTCTCTGAGGAGCCACCTAATCCTGAGTTTAACATGGAATTTGTATGTCAATGGATGTTACACTGGCCCCTGGAAAGAGTGACAGCTACAAATACTACTATTTACTCCCGAATTCTGGTTACACACAGACATTACACGCATGGCCCACTCCAGATCATATTTTCTGAAAGCCCAGGTGTTTCTTCCAGTCTGCCAAGAATGGCAAGTCAATCTTCATTCAAAACCAATCAGTTCAGTCACTCAGTCACGTCCAACTCTTTGAGACCCCATGGACTGCAGCACCCCAGGCTTCCCTGTCCATCACCAACTTCAGAAGCCTACTCCAACTCACATCCATTGAGTCAGTGATGCCATCCAGCCATCTCATCCTCTGTCATCCCCTTCTCCTCCCGCCTTCAATCTTTCCCAGCATCAGGGTCTTTTCCAATGAGTCAGCTCTTCGCATCAGGTGGCCAAAGTATTGGAGTTTCAGCTTTAGCATCAGTCCTTCCAATGAATATTCGGGACTGATTTCCTTTAGGATGGACTGGTTGGATCTCCTTGCAGTCCAAGGGACTCTCAAGAGTCTTCTCCAACACCACAGTTCAAAAGCATCAATTCTTCGGCGCTTAGCTTTCTTTATAGTCCAACTCTCACATCCATACACGACTACTGGAAAAAACATAGTTTGACTAGATGGACCTTTATCGGCAAAGTAATGTCTCTGCTTTTTAATATGCTGTCTAAGTTGGTCATAGCTTTTCTTCTAAGGAGCAAGCGTCTTTTAATTTCATGGCTGCAGTCACCATCTGTAGTGATTTTGGAGCCCAAGAAAATAAAGTCTGTCACTGTTTCCATTGTTTCCCCATCTATTTGCCATGAAGTGATGGGACCAGATGCCATGATCTTAGTTTTCTAAATGTTGAGTTTTAAGCCAACTTTTTCACTCTCCTCTTTCACTTTCATCAAGAGGCTCTTTAGTTCTTCTTTGCTTTCTGCCATAAGGGTGGTGTCATCTGCATATCTGAGGTTATTGATATTTCTCCTGGCAGTCTTGATTTCAGCTTGTGCTTCATCCAGCCCAGCATTTCACATGATGTACTCTGCATATAAGTTAAATAAGCAGGGTGACAATATACAGCCTTGATGTACTCCTTTCCCAATTTGGAATCAGTCTGTTGTTCCATGTCCAGTTCTAACTGTTGCTTCTTGACCTGCATACAGATTGTCTCAGGAGGCAGGTAAGGTGGTCTGGTATTCCCATCTCTTTAAGAATTTTCCAGTTTCCTGTGATCCACACAATCAAAGGCTTTGGCGTAGTCAGTAAAGCAGAAGTAGATGTTTTTCTGGAACTCTCTTGCTTTTTTGATGATCCAAAGGATGTTGTCAATTTGATCTCTGGTTCCTCTGTCTTTTCTTAATCCAGCTTGAACATCTGGAAGTTCATGGTTCACATACTGTTGAAGCCTGACTTGGAGAATTTTGAGCATTACTTTGTTAGCATGTGAGATGAGTGCAATTGTGTGGTAGTTTGAACATTCTTTGGCATTGCCTTTCTTTTGGATTGGAATGAAAACTGACCTTTTCCAGTCCTGTGGCCACTGCTGAGTTTTCCAAATTTGCTGGCATATTGAGTGCAGCACTTTCACAGCATCATCTTTCAGGATTTGAAATAGCTCAGCTGGAATTCCTTCACCTCCACTAGCTTTGTTTGTACTGATGCTTCCTAAGGCCTACTTCATTTCGAATCCCAGGATGTCTGGCTCTAGGTGAGTGATCACACCATTATGGTTATCTGGGTCATGAAGATCTTTTCTTTGTAGTTCTTCTGTGTATTCTTGCCACCTCTTCTTAATATTTTCTGCTTCTGTTAGATCCATATCATTTCTGTCCTTTACTGTGCCCACTTTGCATGAAAATTTCCCTTGGTACCTCTAATTTTCTTGAAGAGATCTCTAGTCTTTCCCATTCTATTGTTTTCCTCTATTTCTTTGCACTGATCACTGAGGAAGGCTTTCTTATCTCTCCTTGTTCTTCTTTGGAACTCTGAATTCAAATGGGTATATCTTTCCTTTTCTCCTTTGCTTTTCGCTTCTCTTCTTTTCACAGCTATTTGTAAGGCCTCCTCAGACAACCATTTTGCCTTTTTTTTTCTTGGGGATGTCTTGATCACTGCCTCCTGTACAATGTCAGGAACCTCTGTCCATAGTTCTTCAGGCACTCTGTCTATCAGACCTAATCCCTTGAATCTGTTTGTCACTTCCACTGTATAATCATAAGGAATTTGATTTAGGTCATACCTGAATGGTCTAGTGGTTTCCCCTACTTTCTTCAATTTAAGTCTGAATTTGGCAATAAGGAGTTCATGATCTGAGCCACAGTCAGCTCCTGGTCTTGTTTTTGCTGACTGTATAGAACTTCTCCATCTTTGGCTGCAAAGAATATAATCAATCTGATTTCAGTATTGACCATCTGGTGATGTCCATGTGTAGAGTCTTCTCTTGTGTTGTTGGAAGAGGGTGTTTGCTATGACCAGTGTGTTCTCTTGGCAAAACTCTGTTAGCCTTTGCCTTGCTTCATTTTGTACTCCAAGGCCAAACTTGCCTGTCACTCCAGGTATCTCTTGACTTCCTACTTTTGCATTCCAGTCCCCTATAATGAAAAGAACATCTTTTTTTGCATGTTAGTTCTAGAAGGTCTTGTAGGTCTTCATAGAACCGTTCAACTTCAGCTTCTTCAGCATTACTGGTTGGGGCATAGACTTGGATTACTGTGATATTGAATGGTTTGCCTTGGAAACAAACAGAGATCATTCTGTTGTTTTTGAGATTGCATCCAAGTACTGCATTTTGGACTCTTTTGTTGACTATGATGGCTACTCCATTTCTTCTAAGGGATTCTTGCCCACAGTAGTAGATATAATGGTCATCTGAGTTAAATTCACCCATTCCAGTCCATTTTAGTTCTGATTCCTAAAATGTCAATGTTCACTCTTGCCATCTCCTGTTTGACCACTTCCAATTTGCCTTGATTCATGGACCTAACATTCCAGGTTCCTATGCAATATTGCTCTTTACAGCATCGGACCTTGCTTCTATCACCAGTCACATCCACAACTGGATGTTGTTTTTGCTTTGGCTCCATCTCTTCATTCTTTCTGGAGTTATTTCTCCACTCTTCTCCAGTAGCATATTGGGCACCTACTGACCTGGGGAGTTCATCTTTCAGTGTCTCCTATCTTTTTGCCTTTTCATATTGTTCATAGGGTGTTAAAAACCAATAATCTTTGGGAAAAGATGATAGGGAGATAATCAATTCAATGGCCATTCTGAAAAATTCACTTATGGGGAGGAATTTCTTGTTTAATTACAAAAATAAAAATACATCAGTTTTTCAGGTCAAGTCATTCCAGCAAGCCTCTAACTCAGGGAAAAGATTCAGAATTGAAAACTGGTATTCTGTGTGTACCAGATGACTTTCCTCCTCCTCTCTAATAGCATGATTAGTTTGTTTTGTTTTTTTATTAATAACAATGTCTCTCTGTGTTTCAGGCACTCTGGCCTCTAGGAGATGATACGATATCACTGCTGTCCTAAATGAACATTTGTTCACAATCATAAAGTACCTCAGAAATAGATGGTCATTTATATAGTCTCTTATTTCTCCAGGTTGCCTTCTTTCTTAATGCAAACTACTACCTATCACCTTCCTAAATTTTCAATTATGTTTCTGTATGACTGTCAAGTAAATCATCAGAAAAGACAACTAACTGAGACTCCTGCATTTTCAGCTCAGTACAATATCATGTGGTCTATCTCAGATGAATATAAGGAATAATACACTGGATATGGTTGTCTCTCAGACTGTATTACAGCAGTTGTCATGATCAACCTTAACTAAAGAGAATGTTTGCTCACGGAGTGTAGCTGCTGTATCAGGGAGCTTGTGGAGCTTGTGCATGTGGAGTGAACTCAGGGCATGCCTGAAGTCATTCTTCTGTTCTAGAAAGGCAAGCAGTGCATATACCATTGATTACATAACCCATCAGCAGAGTCCAGAATAGCACCTGATCTTCGAGCATACTTGCATTCCTGTAGCTAAATGTATGAATATTCACATGGGGCAAGAGAAACAAAAACTATAAAAAGGTTTATGTCAGTCTTTAAAATGCATCTGATGCGTTACAAATTCAATCAAGGTGAAAGGTAGGATTTACAGAACCATTCATTCAACAAATTTTCATGAAGCTAGGGGTTCGAGAAGCAACAACGCAATTTCCTAGGGAAGGAACTCACATATGTGAAAAGAATGGTAACTCAGCATGACAGAAGAGCTAGTCAGAGGGTGCTAAGGGTGCAGAGAGAGAAAAGATATCTACTGCAGTTTGGAAAACTTTCCAGAAGAAGGCGATGCCCAATCTCAGTCTTGGAAAGTGGGAATGTAACCTGAAGAAGGGAAGAAATGGATGAATGTCCTGGGCAAGGAAAATGTATTCCAAGGCAGCTACTGTGGTCAGGAAGGACTGAGCAGAGGATACTCAGAAGCTGAACTCAGCATCATGCTTGACAATTTGGCTACAAGTAAACCAACTGTTTTTGGTCTATTATGATGTTGAACTTTTCGTTTGTTAAACAGTATTGTATATGTCAAAGTTGCCTTTTATTAACCTCAGATACATAGATGACACAATCCTTATGGCAGAAAATGAAGAAGAACTAAAGAGCCTCTTGATGAAAGTGAAAGAGGAGAGTGAAAAATCTGGCTTAAAACTCAACATTAAAAAAACTAAGATCATGGCATCCGGTCCCATCACTTCATGGCAAATAGATGGGGAAACAATGGAAACAGTGACAGACTTTATTTTCTTGGGCTCCAAAATCACTGCAGATGGTGATTGCAGCCATGAAATTAAAAGACGCTTGCTCCTTGGAAGAAAAGCTATGACCAACTTAGACAGCATATTAAAAAGCAGAGACATTACTTTGCCAACAGAGGTCCATCTAGTCAAAGCTATGGTTTTTCCAGTGGTCATGTATGGATGTGAGAGTTGGACCATAAGAAAGCTGAGCGCCGAAAAATTGATGCTTTTGAACTGTGGTGTTGGAGAAGACTGTTGAGAGTCCCTTGGACTGCAAGGAGATCCAACCAGTCCATCCTAAAGCAAATCAGTCCCAAATATTCATTGGAAGGACTAATGCTGAAGCTGAAACTCCAATACTTTGGCCACCTGATGCAAAGAACTGACTCATTGGAAAAGACCCTGATGCTGGGAGGGATTAGGGGCAGGAGGAAAAAGGGACAACAGAGGATAAGATGGTTGGATGGCATCACTGACTCAATGGACATGAGTTTGAGTAAACTCTGGGAGTTGGTGATGGACAGGGAGGCCTAGCATGCTGCAGTCCATAGGGTCACAAAGAGTCAGACACGACTGAGCGACTGAACTGAACTGAACTGCCTTTTATTAGGCTCTTACTGGACCTTATCTTTATTTTTCCTGTGATTCTAACCAGCGTTCTGGGCATATTTTAAAATAAGAATTGAAATCCAAATATACTTTTTAGGCTTTTTTGTCACCTTATCTCCATGTAACTCAAAATCTTCACAGATATTTTCACAGCTCTACTCTATGCCAAACTAATTGGAGAAAAATAATCCAAACTTGTATCAAAACCTACAGAAAAGATTTTATGTGGTTGGAGCGGAGGGAGGGAAGAGCAGAGATGGTAAAAGAACTGAAGTAGGTAAGATAAAAAGTAAAGTGGGTTTTTAAAACTATCATTGGAACATACGATTTGGCGTAATTCAAAAGTAATAAATCTGAGGAGGCATATAATTTTATCACTTCAAGCTTAACTCTCAAACATGGACCTTTTAAATGCCAGTAAAAGTGGAGATCTTTTTCTCAAAAAGTAGAGCATTCAAAGCACAGAACATCTTTTCAGGATGTGCTTTGAGTGTTGACAAGGAAAGGCTCATCTTTACCACTCTCTGAATATCACTGATGGGCTCCAAAGACAGACATAGCCATCAGCGGCGCGCACAGATGCTCATAGCCATTTGAAGAAGAGGTTTTCAGTTGGTGGAGCTGCTGTGCTCCATTTGCTAATTGCTTCCTCTGTAATCTCCCATTCAGACTTGCTTTCTGCCTTTCTAGCCTCTGATGTGATCAGCAGCGGGGGACACAGATCAGCCCCCACGAGACTGTTCCAGGTGCACACGGTGAATCGGTCAGTGACTCCGTAACGTGGCCCATCAGCTTTCAAATAGGCTTTAATGACCTCTTGAGGCTGCAATACACCTGATGTTATTTGTCTTCATGTATATTCTTTTGCCGGGGGCTAAAATAAAACATTTATTCAACTTGAAAGTTTTCTGATCTAACTGTTAGTATTTCTATGTTCATTTATGGCGTAGGGCCATTTCCACTTCTCTTCCTCCCTTGAGTTTCTTTAGAACACTTACCATATAAGCCAAACTATTCAGTTTTGGTCTGGCACAGCGATGTCTTTATTGCTTTTGGATTGAATGGCAGGCCATGGACAAATACAGCACCTCTCAAGGAAACCTTGAGGACAAGGGTAGAGGTAGGCTATGGGCACCTCAGATAAAGTGATGTGCTAGGTGGGGTAGTTCCACAGATGACCATCTTCCAAGGCCTCTCCAAGAAGCAGCAGGCGGAAGCGCTTTCTCCATGAGACCCTTATACACCAGCAGTCAGATAATCAACTGTTATTTATTGTATGTCACACAGACAGATGAAATTACACAAAGACTCATAGCCCATCTAGACAGGGACCCCGAACCATCCCTACATTAAAAAACTAAAGCAGATTTCTCTTTTTTATTAAAAAAAAGAAAAAAAGTCTTCCCAGACAAATGGAAAAGCACTAGTCAACTAGTTCTTTTAAGTGACTGTGCAGCTGCTCCCGATGCAAGCTGTTTAGAAAGACAAGATGTTTCCTAAAGAAGCATTCAAAGTTTGCATAACTTTTCATGAATTCTAAGAAATGAAACTTTTGGAGGTAGGATGTGTCAAGCTGACAAAACAATCATTTCTCCTCTTAGCATGAGCAATCACATTTCCTATGACTTAGATACAATGTATGTATTTACCACAAAAAGCCTCTAAATTTTAAAGGTGTCCTTTTATGGCAGAACTTTAAAAAACAGGATTTTAGATGACAATTAGGCAGAAAAGACCATATTATCACAGTCAAGATTTCAGTACAAGGTTAATACACATGGTCACCAAATTGGACTTGCCACCCCAGACCTCTCATCTTTGCTCCAGCCCCAAACTCTGAGCTATGGAGAGCCACCTGGCTGTCCCGCTCTCACCTCAAATCTGAAAAGGCCCAAAGGGAAAACTCTTCACTTTCTTATCACTCATTCACCCATACACCAGAGGGATCGGGTGGAGAGGGAGGTGGGAGGGGGATCCGGGATGGGGAATACATGTAAATCCATGGCTAATTCATTTCAATGTATGACAAAAACCACTGCAATGATGTAAAGTAATTAGCCTCCAACTAATAAAAATAAATGGAAAAAAAATAAAAATTTAAAAATTTAAAAAAATAGCAGTGAAAACAAAAGAAAGAAAACATTTGGTTCTGCTTCCCTAGTTTCCAATTCCTTCTAAAGATCCCACAGTTATCATAGCCTCATTCAGCCAACATGTGCGAGGGAGATCTAGATGGATAAGCCACATGGCCAGCCTCTAGAGCACAGCATTAAAATGTGACAGGTGTTGTGACAAAATTATGCATAAAGTATCAGGGAATGATGATTAGCAGCATCCATCACAGCCTTTCAAGGAGGTCAGAAGATCCTTTGAGAGAAGACAACACTTAGGTCAAGACTCAAAGGATTCAAAGGAGAGGAGGGCATTCCTGGCAGAAAGGAACAGGTATGAAAAGGAAGCATGAAATTTCATGGTGAATTGCAAACAAGTCAGTGGAATTAGGGGCTTTCCAGGTGGCACTAATGGTAAAGAACCTGCCTGTCAATGCAGGGAGATGTAGGAGATGTGGGTTCAATCCCTGGGTCGGGGAGATCCCCTGGAGGAGGGCATGGCAACCCACTCCAGTATTCTTGCCTGGAGAAGTCCATGGACAGAGGAGCCTGGCAGGCTACGGTCCATGGGGTGGCAAAGAGTCAGACATGACTGAAGTGACTGAGCACACATGCACAGTGGAATTAGAAGGCAAGACAGATATAGGAACCTAGCAGAGCAAGGATGGGAATGTGAGCAGACCATGAAGAACTCTATCTACTAATAAGCTTGACCTTTATACCAGTAGGGAATCACTTGAATGACTTGTCCAGATCCATTTAAAAAAATTATACCAGTTTTGAAACTGGATTATCGCTCAGAAAATATTCGCTGAATCTCCCTTCTACTTGGAGGATATACGTCCCTGCCCCATTGACTTGACTTTTGTCTTGTATCTTACTTTGAACAAAGGGATACAGCTCTAACAGAAGCTTGACGTGCACTTTGTCCTATGATGGCCATGTGAAGGGCGTGCTCTAGGAAGCCACTGTTCCTTCAGCCTGGGCCATGAGACCCATGCTGCAGACATGAAGCCTGGAGTTCAAAGCCTGGTCCGTGGACTCTAAAACATGCAACCAAGCGCCACCAAGTTGCATCCTGAAAAAGAGTCATATTAGCCAACCCAAAGATTTACGAGCAAGAAAAAGAAATGTTTTTTAGTTGTTGTCGGTACAGTTGCTGTGTCTGACTCTTTGTGACCCCCATGGACTGTAGCCCACCAGATTCCTCTGTCCATGGGATTTTCCAGGCAAGAATACTGGAGTGGGTTGCCATGTCCTTCTCCAGGAGATCTTCTCAACCCAGGGATCGAACCTGCATCTCCTGCTTGGCAGGTGGATTCTTTACCACTGAGCCACCTGGGAAGCCCCAAATGCTTTTAGTTACAGACCACTAAATTTGCGAATGTTACACAGCATTACTGCAGCAATAGATAACACATGCATGTTGGGAAATATGACAATTTTTGCCTTGTATTTAACCTTCTACTCCTTCCAAATCCAAAATATCAAGGTGATATTCTTACAGTCCTTCATTAGAACTGTATTACTGGAACAGCATCCTAATCAATATTTCCGAGTCTGGTTTTGCTCGGTTCCCATGCATCCTGAAGCCTAAGTCTAGACTACTTTTCTTAAACACCACCTTCATATCATATCTCATGTCAAAATCTGCAAGACTTCCCATTACACAGCATTACAGCTTCAAAGGCAGATGTTTCCAAACACTACCAAGTAGTTTAATTCATTCACTGTTTGTACCCCAAAGTAATCTTTTATGCCATATCTTTATTCAGGCAGAACTTCTCCCCCTCAGCCTCATTTAGAATATTCACTATTTCTTTTCACCTCATCTACAAAGCTTCATTTTATGCCACCTTTCTTCCATGTAGTAATCACCCTTCCCAGACTTCTTAAGAGTTGCAAGGACTACACGTTTCTATGACATTTTTACTCTATATTCCAGGAGACTTTAGTCAAGCAGTGACTTTGTATACATGTGTATTTTACTTTCCCAACTACCTTGAAATCTCCTAAAAAGTCAGAACTACATAAAATTTTACTACATTTTCTTGTCCCCTGGCCAAACTCTTTGTGGAATGGCTGGACACAATAGGCAATGGAAATCTGTTTGATGTCCTAAAA
The DNA here is from genome assembly GCF_023699985.2 of Odocoileus virginianus. Taxonomy (NCBI): domain Eukaryota; kingdom Metazoa; phylum Chordata; class Mammalia; order Artiodactyla; family Cervidae; genus Odocoileus; species Odocoileus virginianus. The sequence goes on from NW_027224268.1 coordinate 4,326,201, forward strand.
TAAGTTTTCATTTGTTCAATACATATTGATTAAGCCCCTACTCATGTACCAGGCATTATATGTGATGGCTGAAAAAAGATGAACAAGCCATCACCTATGGCCTCAAAAGCTTTACAATTCACAGCAGCAACAAATATACAAAAGGAAGCATCACTGTTTTCCTCTGAATGAATCTTGTTTCATTTGTTGCATATATTGTAACTATTTATACCTATTGCCAGACTAAAAGGATGAAAGAGGAGCATGAAAGATGCACTTGCTGAAGTCACAGTCATGTCTTGCCCAGAGAACTTTCCTAAACTAATTGCCACCACTTTGGGAACATGACTGTCAATCCCTACTTATTTTTTCACAAAGGCAGTGAGGAGGAGCCAAAAGTTCATCTGGGAGAGAATCTTCTGCTAAAGCACACTATTTCTAGTCTTCCAGCTTACTAAACAAGTCTCCTCTCCACCACCCATCACCTGACAAAGATGCAGCAACTTCCCTAATTTACCCAAGAGTCAGTGTATCACATTACAGAATCAATGAACTAATTAATGGAATTGTATTTTCTAGGTACACACTCTGCTTTTTTTTCTTTTTATAAATGAAGATTCAGCACCTAAATAACTGCATCTTTATACCTGGCACATTTGGGGTAAAATTTAAAGTCCTGCTATTGATTATGAACTAGAACTCAATAACAGAATTTTAAAGTAAAATTGCCAAAAGATTCTGAAAAATAGTCTTGATGCATTTACCAAAAGTGAAATTTAATTGAGGACCACTTCCAGCCTCCAGTATGTCAGCCACATTTTAAAAAACTTTTCATTGAAGTACAGTTGATTTATAGTACTGAGTTAGTTCAGGTGTATAGCAAAATGAATCAGTTATACATATACACATAGCCACTCTTTTTAAAGATTCTTTTCCCATATAGGCCATCACAGAGTACTGAGTAGAGTTCCTTGTGCTATACAGTAGGTTCTTATTAGTTATCTGTTTTATTTACTGTGTATGTCAATCCCAGTCTCCCAATTCATCCCTCCCTGCCTTATCCCCTGGTAACCATTAGTTTGTTTTCTACATCTGTGATTCTACTTCTGTTTTGTTAACTCACTTCATTTATACCCTTTTTTAGATTCCACATATAAGTGATATCATATGATATTTGTCTTTCTCTCTCTGACTTATTTCACTCAGTATGACAATCTCTAGGTCCATCCATGTTGCTGCAAACGGCATTCTGTTCCTTTTTATGGCTGAGTAATATTTCACTGTATATATGTACTACATCTTCTTTATTCATTCCTCTGTTTATGGATATTGAGGTTACTTCTATGTCCTGGATATTTTAATAGGTGCCAACCACATTTTAGAGAACATTAAGAATTGCAGTGTTGGACACTTCAGATGCAATTTGATACTAATTATGAGAGTGGATATTTAAACACATAAGTCAAAAATTTTACCTGCATGTTTATTAGTCCAAGACCATGAAGGTCCCTGGCTATGACAGATGACAAATCAGAAAAGGAGATGACATCATCATTGGGTAAAAGCCTTCTAATGAGCAAGAAGGATAACTACATTAATTTGCAGTGACACAGTGAGATTTTAATAAAGTACTAATTTTCTCTTTTTTTAATTATTTTTTATTGAAGGATAATTGCTTTACAGAATTTTGCTGTTTTCTGTCAAACCTCAACATGAATCAGCCATAGGTATACATATATCCTCCCTTTTGAAACTCCCTCCCATCTCCTGCCCCATCCCACCCCTCTAGGTTGATACAGAGCCCCCGTTTGAGTTTCCTGAGCCATACAGCAAATTCCCGTTCTATTTTACATATGGTAATATAAGTTTCCATGTTACTCTTTCCATACATCTCACCCTCTCCTCCCCTCTCCCCATGTCCATAAGTCTATTCTCTATGTCTGTTTCTCCATTGTTGCCCTGTAAATAAATTCTTCAGTACCATTTTCTAGATTCCATATATATGCATTAGAATACAGTATTTATCTTTCTCTTTCTGACTCACTTCCACTCTGTATAATAGGTTCTAGGTTCATCCACCTCATTAGAACTGACTCAAATGCGTTCCTTTTTATGGCTGAGTAATATTCCACTGTGTATATGTACCACAACTTCTTTATCCATTCATCCATCTGTCGATGGACACATAAGTTGCTTCCATTTTCTAGCTATCGTAAATAGTGCTGCAATGAACAACGTGTCTCTTTCAATTTTGGTTTCCTTAGGTATATGCCTAGGAATGGGATTACTGGGTCATATGGTGGTTTTATTCCTAGTTTTTTAAGGAATCTCCATACCATCTTCCATAGTGGCTGTATCAATTTACATTCCCACCAACAGTGCAAGAGTGTTCCCTTTTCTCCACACCCTCTCCAGCATTTATTGTTTGTAGACTTTTTGATGAGGGCCATTCTGACTGGTGTGAGGTGATATCTCATTGTAGTTTTGATTTGCATTTCTCTAATAATGAGTGATGCTGAGCATCTTTTCATGTGTTTGTTAGCCATCTGTATGTCTTCTTTGGAGAAATGTCTGTTTAGGTCTTTTTCCCACTTTCTGACTGGGTTGTTTGTTTTTCTGGTATTGAGTTGAATGAGTTGCTTGTATATTTTGGAAATTCTTGTCAGTTGTTTCCTTTGCTATTATTTTCTCCCATTCTGAGGGCTGTCTTTTCACCTTGCTTATAGTTTCCTTTGCTGTGCAAAATCTTTTAAGTTTAATCAGGTCCCACTTGTTTACTTTTGTTTTTATTCCCATTACTCTAGGAGGTGTGTCATAGAGGATCTTGCTTTGATTTATGTCATTGAATGTTGTGCCCATGTTTTCCTCTAAGAGTTTTACAAAAAATATGGAACACTTCACGAATTTGCGTGTCATCCTTGGGCAGGGGCCATGCTAATATTCTCTGTATCATTCCAATTTCAGTATATGTGCCTCCAAAGCAAGCACGAACTTTCTCTTAATACTTCAAATAACTGCATGTTTAAAGATCTAACTGGTGAAAGAGCATACAAGAATTCATTGTCTTCAATTCTCAATCTTTCAATTTGAAGGAGCATTTTCCAAGAAAAGTAGACTATTTGGTGAGGAAAGAAACCTGAAATGTTTAAGACAACTCTATTTACAGCTCCCTGGCAACTAAAATGGGAAACCTAAGAAAATAAAGATAGCAGGACCCAGGCAAGAGTGGGAAAGATTGGGATGATAAAATTAAATTTCTCTGGGACCTCTTCCAGTCTGATCTGTGACTGAAAAAAAAAGTGTTACAGTATGCCACTGCAAAGAAACAGATGTCAGAAAACCCAAATTTGAGCAGAAGTGGTGCTTCAGAGTACCACACTATAGTGTGACATTCTTGATGATCATCTTTCATCTTCAGTTACTTTTGAAAGTCTCTTCTAAACTCTTAATTAAACCCAACTTTCTTTGTAAAGAACTATAATTTAGCAGTGAGAAACATTTCAGAACAAAGACAAAATACATAATCTTGGGGGGAAGAAAAGGTCCAAAGACCACATGTTCAAGCTGTTCTGAGAGAAAAGGGAGAGCTGCTGCAAGTATTTTTGAGTGTTAAGTGGAAAAGGGACTGGGAAAAATGGATTTTTTAAAAGTTATACCAGTATTTCAAATTATTCTGGGCTGACTTCAGAGCAGACATATGGCATTAAACATGCAAGAATGAAAAGAAAGAACACAGACAGAAAACTGGAATGAAGGACTAAGCATAGAGCTTCCTACAGAATTGATGTCTTCTAGAAGTCTATGACCTAAATGTCAACTTTAGGTTGCCTGAGTTATCGGGATGAATATTGCCCATTATCACTCATTCTCTAGAGAAGTAGCAAGCATAGAAATTGCACTTTATAGGAATTATCTTTTAGATTTAATCTAAAATACAATTCCTGCACGCACACACACACACACACACTGAACACAGTTTGGCATTTGTGTCTCTGTGAATTTAAGAATGCTCCTGAAGACAAGGAAACAAAGCGACAGAGTTGAACCTTACAGACCCCATAGCCCCTTTTGGCAGCTTCTCCTGGCAGCTTCTCCCTCATTTGAAAGACCTCTCCCACTCTCAAACATGCTAGTCAAACAATATTGTTAAACTTGCTCTATCCTGCTATCTTCTCATCATAAGCGCAAACCATCTGTGGGTTGTCACTATATTTAGTAACTCAACATCTTACATCTTCGAAGACTATCAACCTTTAAGAGAGAATAAAAAGTCAATGCCAGATTCATAGGAATGAGCTCCACAAATAGTAGGGGAGGAACTGGGAGGAAAAATAACCTTCCTTTGACCCTCAAGCCCCCTTATGTGATGAAACTCTCCTTTCCCGCATGTATATCCCAGGCTCTTCCAACCCTGGCACCACTATTTGGGGATGAAGAACTCTTTGTCACAGAAGACTGCTGTGCACTGTAGGATGTTTAGCAGCATCTGTGGCCAATAGCATCCTTTCACTCAGTTTTGAAAATCAAAAATCCCCAGATATCGTCAAATGTCTCCTGAGGGACGAAATCATCCAGCCGAGAAGCACTGGTTTATGTGAAGACAGGCCTTACTTGCAAATACCAATCATCTTAAAATTCAATGCCTCAGATTGTGGTTTTTATTCCTGTGCAGTTGCTGCTAGTACATATTATCACTCTTTAGAAAATAAAAAACAACACAGGAAACCTGCTCATCACAAAATAATTAGCAGAATTGGACTCCAGTCAAGAGCTTTTGTTCTTATCTCATTGAAGAAAAATTTACACATGAAAATATTCTCAAGCAAGGACTCAATACATTATCACATTCCTTGCCTTCAGACTTATTTACAAATACCTATTTGAAAAGATATTAAAGGGCAAACAACTATATTCCTTCAGACTCACTGTGGCTTTTGAAATTACTGCATCACAAAAACAGATGGAATGAAAAAATAACTTTTAAGAACATATGAAGAGGCAGAGCTTTGTTTTTGCAAAAATGCTAATATTAGATCCCTGACTTGTACAATACATGTTTCTGGCTCAAGTTAGACACACTGGTCTATAGAATATGTTGATTTTTAAGTGAATGTTATTTTTGCTTAAGTTTTTTAGGGGTACTCCCCATCCCCATTCCTGATGATTTCCTGAGTTCAGCAGGACTCAACTGGGAGCAATTTTGCCTCCCTCCCCCGGGATGAGGGATCTGTCAGTGTTTGAAGATATTTTCGGTTATCACAACTTAGAGGTGGCAGAAGAGGGAATACAGCTGACATATAGTGGGTGGAGACCAGGGATGCTGCTAAGCATCCTATAATACATGGGACAGCCCCCACCCCAATTATCCAGCCCCGAAAGTCAGTAGTACGAAAGCGGAGAAATCCCAGTCTAGACACGTAATTAGAACTCCCGGACACAGCCTCTGATTGGTTACAACCTACGGGAAAGAGATGGTACCCACATCTTCTCCGTTTGCTTGATCACCATGCTGCCTAGGATAGGGATACAGCTATTGGAGGTACCCCATTTATCTATTACTTGAAAATTCCAATTTTTCGGAAAGAGAAGACAAAGAAATAACTTTATTCTTCTTGATTAAAGCATTCTTGGTAAACTAGAAAAATTAAAGTCTTGTTGGAATAAAATCCTATCCTTTCAATGGATGAATTGTAACATTTGCAGAAAAACAAGGACTCTTTTGGAACCTGGTATCTGTTGGTTATACATTTGAACCTCCAGGGGGCGCTTAAAGTTCTTTTCCTCACCCTCTACCCTCTGAGAGGCAATAATGCCGAAGGGCCTCCCCAGGGCGAAAGGAGGCGGCAAGCTAGAGGGTGGCGACAAACAGAGAGCAGTAAACAGAATTCAAGTGGGGGAGGGTAAGGAAAAAGAGAGAGCGCTCAAGTGAGGCTAGAATCTTTCTCCCTCTTTAAATAAATCTCTTCACCATGAATTTATTTTCTCTGCAGCTCTTTTCAGGAATTCCAGCTAAAATTTTTGAATGAGAGCTCTGATCCCACTTAATTCTTTTTGAAGATTTATATAATTCTATCACGTTCTTCCAAATTCTCTAAAGGCAGTGAAACTCAACAGAGGACAATCAAGATATTAAGGTACAAAACACAGGTGGTGGTGAAATATCCCACCAAATGCAGGCATCTCCTTCGGACTCTGGGTAAGCCACACTAGATTCCTGTCCTGAGAGACTAAACACATGGCAACAGCAATAACATGTTGGGTTTTGTAATAATCCTTGAAAGTATATAAATAAACCAAATCTCTGCAAATAGAAATCTTGGGAGCTCTTCTTATGAGTAAGAATTTAAAGCACCAATCTTCTCCTGGGCTTGGCGACTTGCAGAACAAAAAGTTTTAAGTGGAACTGGAAAACAGTTATACATTACGGATGCACCCATATTGCTCATGGAATATTTATAAGCCTCAGAATGATCATTCTGATTATTCCCAGCTGATTTTAACAACGGGTTTTTTTTCCCTCTCTTAATTAGGTGCCTGCATGCAAACAAAAGCCTATTATAGCACTCAAAAAGAACACACTGAATAAAATTAGAGCAGATCTATCTTCTAAATCATTGGATAGTAGTCTAGATACAAAAATAAAATGGTTCCCTGTGATCTGGATGTGAGTGCACTTGTAAGAAAACTTCAGTATGATTTCAATTTTCACTCTTTGTAATCTGGGCAAGCAAATCCAAGTCAATTCTAAGTTCGTATTAATATAATGCATTTCAGTTGAGATGCACGCCTCATTGGTGTCAAAGGTATGGTTGCCTCCTTTTCTGTTTAAAGGAGCAAATTTGAAAATGTTCTCAGGTGAATATAAGGTTAACGACTAAAATGTAAAGGAAATCATTTTTCCTACTGTTCAAAGCACAGAAGTATTTCAGATTCAAGAGGATGTAAGAAGGATGGACATTTTAGAAGCAGTCACTATCTGTAAGCTTGACTCTGATAGTCTATTCAACTGCAATTAGTGTGTAAATTTAAATCCCTGTCTGTGGTTGGAACAGAGGTACAAAGTTAGGAATTCTGCTTCAGTATGCACCTACATGGCCTTTTATTGAGACATCTTATCATTTATGTTTCGAGAAAAAGATAAAATAGATTCAAAGACATGGGATCTGCACAGGTAACAATAAAAGGCTGGCTCCTTGTTTTATATGATAATTACTTGATGCAATCATACTTTGTGTTTATGCTTGAAACATTGGACCTTATTTTGAAATGCTGTTAAGGATTAGATTCTGTGACACAAAGACCCTAAGGTGACCCCACAATGATTCCCACCCTCCTGGAATTGGCGTATTTCACCATAATTCATTTTCAAAATTAGTAAGAATTATACAGGTGCTTAGTGCTACAAAAAATAAGGTACTCTGAGAATAAAGAGGAACCTATTCTAGTGTGAGGTGTTGGCAGTGTGTGTTATGGAGAGAAGAAAATACAGCAGTTCTACATATACTAAGTTTCAAGAAAAAGCACTGACCGTAATGTGAATTAAGATCTTGAAGATGCCAAGATATGGAAACAACCTAAGTGCTAGCTGACAGCTGAATGGATAAAGAAAATGTGATAGACACACACACACACAGTTGTTCCTTGAACACCACAAGTTTGAAGTTGTATGGATCTACTTATATGCCGATTTTTTTCAATAAATATATAAAAAATACATGTAAAAACCATCATGTGCAAGACTTGTATTGAAGGGGATCACTTATCCTTATATAGATATAAGGTGATAGTGAATATAAAATTAAATGTTAGTTTTCTTGCTGTTTTGCAACTTTGCTTTCAAAGAATTACATTATTGTATAGTATATCTGTCTGTCTGTCTTTCTCATGTATCAGCCTATCATCAGAAGTGTTTTGTAAATGTAACTGTTTTCAATACTGTGTTGTAAATATGATTTATACTGTATGGCACAAAAATGTTATAAGGATTCATTCATTAGTGTACAGTGCTACTGTATCAAAGCAATCATATCGATTGCACAAGGCAACCATAAAGCAATCACATTGCTGCTTATTCACTATCAATCATTACCTCTGTAAATAAACATGAGTTTTCACTTTATCTTTTCATTTTGACATCTAGTGTTAATAATACACATAACATCTACAGTATTTTGTAGAACGTAAGACAATTCTGATGTAGGTACTGACAATTCATTTTGTAAACAAATGTAAACTCGCTGTATCGATAAATACAGTAGAATACTGAAAATGTATTTTCTCTTCCTTATGATATCCTTTCTTTCTTTCTTTTTTTGCCACTTGGCATGTGGGATCTTAGTTCCCTGACCAGGGATTGAACTGGCGCCCCCTGCAGTGGCGGTGTGGAGTCTAACGGCAGGAGCAACAGGGAAGTCATGCTTATGATTTTCTTAATAACATTTTCTTTTCTCTAGCTTACTTTATTCTAAGAATACAGTACATAACATATAACATACAAAATAGGTGTCAATGGACTGTTTACATTATTGGTAAGGCTCAATGATAGGATGTTAGTAGTTAAATTTGGGGGGAGTCGAAAGTTACATGTTTATTTTCCACTGTGCAGGGTTCAGCACCCCGATCCCTACACTGTTCAAGGGTGAACTGTAAATGCAATGGAACATCATTCAGCCTTAAAAAAAGAAGAAAATTCTGCCATATGTAACAATAGATGGACAGAGAGGACATTATGCTAAGTGAAATGAGCCAGATACATTAAGACAAATCCTGCATGAGTTCATTTCTATGTGGGAATATAAAAAAGTTGAATTCGTAAAAGCAGAGCATAGGATGGTATTATCAGGGGCTGGGAGGTTGGGGAAATGGGGAAATTTAGTCAAAGGGTATAAAGTTTCAGCTAGGCAGGATAAATACATTCTGGAGATCGAAAGCACAGCAGGCTGATGACAGTTATGGTATTGTATAGTACTTAAACTTTACTAAGAGTAAAGTTTAAACATTCTCACCACACACACACACACACAATGGTAACTATGTGAGGTAATGGGTGTATTAACTAGCTTGACTGTGGTGATAATTTTACAATGCATATTAAAATATGATGTTGCATACTTTATATATACAGTTTTTGTCAGTTGCATCTCAATAAAGCTGGAAACAATTTTTTTCCATCTTAGAGCTATTCCTTTTTGTCCCCGAGTTTTCTAATCGTTTCTAAACAAATTTTTGTATTTGTGGGGTGTGATTTGTTCTCTACAAACACACTCTACTCATTAAGATTCCATTTTTTTCTAGCAGCCCTGACTTATGTTGCTCATAATAACCATTTCATTACTTCAGTGATTCAGTTTAGATGTCTCCTGAAGTAATTACCAGAAAGATTTCTTTTTCTTCCTCTCTAAGATGGATAGCATATATTCTTTGAATCGGTTTTCAATTCCAAATGTACTTTGTTTCTTATTCTTCTTTTTTTAAAAGATGTACAATGCTCTGGATAGCTCAATCTTGCTCAAGTAGCTATGCTGCAATATTCATGGGTAGAGTTTTCTTCTTACTTCTCCACTTAACACCATTTAACACATTCTACCCTTTTGAATCACAGAGAAGGACATCAGCCTTGGAGAGGTTTTCCAGGAATAAAACCAATGAGAAGCCCCAGTGACATCAGACTGTTCTGAGTATCCATCAGAGCCCCAGAGAACAAAAACACGTGGGCTGACAGATGTCCTTGAGTCCGCTGTGTCCACAGGTTCCATTTCTGAGATTGCAGGACCATGCCAGAATGCACCAAAAAGCAAATTTACACAAATGCAGCCATTTGCTCAGAGCTTGTTTTCTACAGTTCCAGCTACTTTTTAGTAAGAAGCAGCAGCAAAATTTATTGACCTAAATGCCTTCTTGACATTTTTTATTCATTATACACGAGAAAAAAAAATACTATTTGCTTCATAGTCAAGTACAGTTCGCTACTGTTTCCAGGTACAATCCAGGTACCAGGATTTATCCTGTTTTGTCTGTTGGTTTGTTTGACAAGAAAAAAACCTCTGTGATAAATATGATCCTGTGCAATGGAAAGTTAAAATAAAAATCTGATGCAATCCAAAACAAAGGACAAAATAAAGTGAAAATGATCACAGAACCAGTCCCATTAAAGCTGATGAGTCATGGCGAATAAGGAGGAAATAAACAGGGTCTAATAAAGATGCTGAATCACAGCCATTCATGGTCTTTTTGAGCCAGGTTAATCTCTTAGATTGGCTAGTCATTGGTTATTCTCTTTAGGCAACAATTGAATAGTGATGGGCCTGTTTGATACACAACGGAAGTATGTGATCAGAGGAATCACATTATGTTTGGTAAATTGATCTAACATTTAAAGCTATGTCTTCCAATTAACACATTCAAAGGGTCAAACAGATTGATGCCCTGGCCAGAAAGTAGATTTCCCTTTCCATTTAAATAAAAATCAGTTTACTGATCAAGGCCAGAGCTTACCAGAAAAAGGATGTGTAGTCAAGAGTGTTGCATTTTAGATATTTCTTAAAGAAAAAAAAAAAAAGACAGTACCAGATCAAGACTGCATGACTTTTTTTTTAAAAGAAAAAAATAGCTTTTAGAGAAAGCACCTTTATCTTTCACGGTATTCACTATCAAGAGGCCAGCAGGCCCTCCTCTATTGTCACTTAGTTCTTCATGAAGAATTGATCTTTAAATTTTTTGTGTAATAAGCTATAGGTTATTCAGACACCTCTGTTACAAGACCTAACATC